>NC_088300.1:6117477-6471344 GCF_032854445.1 Liolophura sinensis | reverse complement strand
ACACGCCCAGAACATGAACACTAATATCAAACCCCCACTACATTCAGAACATGGACACGTATGCTAAACACTTTGCACGTCCAGAGCACGAACACATATCAAACACTTGCACGTGACGTCCAGAATATGGGCACGTATACCAAACACTTTGCACGTCCAGAACATGGACACTTTTGTCAAACATTCAACACGCCCTGCACTCAGACAATTGTACCAAGCTCTCGATCTATCACTTTGGAGCATGAACAGCTGAAGGCATACCTATCTGGCCATAAGCGTATCAAAAAACTTCCCTGGTGTGAGTATTTTAGCTTCATGGCCCTAGTGGCAGCACAGAGCTAACCGTGGGTACCGTATTTAAAACCACCGCAAAATATGTCGGCTTAAATTTCGGACAGTTGGTTTATATTTCCAATGAGCCACGAAGGATATATCTGTTTTCACGAATGGCGTACAACTTTGTACATCAACATATACGGGTTTGTGATAAACGACCATGACACTTCGCTTTGACAATTCTTTTCCACATTCCACAATCGCGCAAACTCTTGCCAATTAGCGGGAAGTGTGTTTGTTATATGTACATGTAGTAGGCCTATTAATGGCACAAGTTCGGAGACACGGTCCAGTGATTCGGGATAAACAACATAACAGCTCGGCTTGAGCCATCCCACTAACAAGGACCTTTGCTGTTATCCCATCCAGTTACACTCAGTGCATGAACATTGTTGTCATATTCGCTTTGTCGTCGTCTTCTGATCTTTGTTCGTAGTCCAAAAGCTTTTAACTGGTTTTAATGGATCTTGCGATTATCGACTTGGAACGCCTTTTACGGACAACGAATGGTATATGAATGTCGGACTTGACGCTTATATTTAGTACAGTACTGGTGACAGCTAGGTAACAATTCCTGATGGATTGGTCTAGTTGTCGGGCTCTGTTTGCCGTCAGTACCATTCCCAGATCCTTCAATCTCAACAACAAATATCGATCATGCGCGCATCTAAGCCGTCATTGTGGGAAAGTTCCTCAATAAATGTTGGTATATTTAATACTAATTGTTGTTAATTCACTTCAACAAGCTTAACATGCATGAATGGTTCAATTGAACCAAATATAATATTTCAAACATATGCAATCTCCCTGCCAATTCAAGCTAAACAAATGATACTCCCGATTTAAGAGTGGCGCGTCTGGTTTCACTTGACGCTTAGTATGTATTGTTTCGCAGGCATTATTAACCGTTATTCTATGTATATAATGACAATTTATGAACTGCAGTTATCGATAATGATTTGCCGAATTAAGTCGAATATCACAATCTAACAAGCAGTTATAAAATACAAAACAAATAACGGATAAAACGTTTACAAGACCAAGCCCCATGTATGTGGCCTACAGGAAATTTTAAAGGAACAGGCAATAAATAATACAACCTGAGTTATTTAGGAAGATCCTGGAAAAAGACCTAAATGGGCTGAAACATTTTTTTGAAAACTCTACGTCAGAGTTTGATTTCATTCAGTTATGAAGGCTGATCTCATCTTAGAAACTCGACGTCGGGTTTTGGCTCCGTGAAGGTTGGTCGGGTGTTTCAAACAGTTTGTTCTTAAACTTGCAATATAGAATACTCACCTAAGACCAGAAATGGCATGACCCCAACGATACTTGTGAAGGGCATGCCGCATAATGACACTAACCCCATACCAGAGACAATGCCAAGGCCGGCCGCCAGAACCCCCGCGCAGGCAAGGTACCCTCGGGACGACACCCAGTTGCCCCCTGAGCTCGCTATGGAGGCATACGTAATCATGAGGGTGAAGGTAAGGGAGAACCACTTGATATCGCCACCAGTGTTCTTCTCCAGTTCCTCATTTAGGGAGTCCGAAGTCGCATACGCCAGCTCTGATAATGTCTGTCCTTGCCCAAACGCGGGTAGGCCTATAGCCCGGATGAAGGCATCCTCCCAGCGACTGGAGAGTTCAGACGAATTAGCTGAGTCCTGGCGAAGGTGAAATCTAATTTTTAGGGATCCGGCCGATTGGAGAAGTCCATTCTGTGTACCTACTTGTCCTAGGGATGACGATAAGTCCAACTGTCCGTAGCCCGGTACATTGTACTTCGGATAGGACACATTTTGGGCATCCTTATCGGTTTTGAAGGCGGCCGAGAAGACATAATCTCCGTCAGTGATACAGTTGCCAGACCTTCTGGCGCACACACTTCTGTAGTCCAACTGGCTGTTAGAGACAGGGTCGGCGAAGGAGATATTCAAGATACTTTGGTACACAGTTTCTATTTCATCAAGAACCGCTGTTCTGAGCACATTCTTAAGATCAGTGGATCGGAATACAACCGCACCGTATTTCCCATCATCAGGCAAATGGTGTTGGTAAAAATCGGTGTTGCTTTTGTCCGGAAACAACGCTTTTAGCAGGATTCTGTCGTTAGCAGCTTGGTTTCCTATTGGCACGTAAACATCTTCAATCCCAGTTTTTGGCGTCAGTCGCAAGATTCCAAGACCAAGTAAAGCATTCACTGTGATACTACCCAATACAAAGACCCATGGGTAAGTCCCCACCCTCCGTCCGTACCAAGCAAACGCCGAACTGAACACCGCATTAACGTTAGTTCTGAATTTCAACAGACATCCCATCGTTGTTAAGCGATAACGTTCCGCTGCCTCAAAAAAATCTGTAAGGAATGAAAAATAGACGGCAATTTCTAAACTAAGGTGAACTAGCCTACACATGGTATGAAAAAGCACTTTTAATGATCCCCACATCTGAATGCAATCAAAACTCAACGTAGACTTTTCGCTTCGAGTGTTTACATGTTAACATAAGAAGAAGACGTCCAGGTTTACATGACTGACTTTTAACCTTGCAGCCAAAACCTGCAGTCAGCGTCGAGATGATGACGTCGCCTTTTGATTTCGTTAAGTTTGGGTAATGAGGGTCGATAACTAAATCTTCAATAGGCCTAAAACCTACATTCCCATGTAGGCCTTCCGATTGCTTGCAGAAGTCAAACTTTTGACTACGTATCAGAATTATTGTTTCCGTAGACAAATTAGGGAAAGAGATGACATTTAAGTTCCTAGACTGCATGAGCAAAGCTATGATAGACGGGCACCAGACTGGCTGTAGGGATTGGCTTTACATCAGATCTAACATTGCCATGTATTGTCCGAATAAACATATAATTAAAATGGTAATAAACTGCGTAAAACGATGTGGTGCGTGACACTTTACTCCTTCCATTACATATCGAAACTAAATGGGCTCTGTCGGGCATGGACGTAATACCCACATTCTGAAACATGGTATAAGTTTACAATCCACACCCTGGAGGTTCTTACTTCTCCACCGCGCTTAATTCATCTCTGCTTCTCACAGCTGCAATATGGCTATACTAGTGTGTTCGCATATCGAAAAACAAGCCCCTGAAATCACAACCCCAGTGAAATATGGTCACACGAGTACCAAAGTGATGGAATTTCATGAAGCTATTCGCATGGAATATGACCAATATTATCCAGGGTAACTTAACGGTCAAATATTCTTGTGAATTAACAGCGCATTAGGCATCTAAAATAAATAAATTAGTTCAACCGTCTGTGTAAAGAAAATGGCACGTCTGACGGCAATCTAGGCGGCCCAGAACCCAAGGAGATTTAAAATAATTTAGAGACTAATATGTGCAGACCTATAAATGAACCTTTCTGGTGATGATAAATCGAAGTAGCTGTGCGTTTGAAATACGAAATGGATTTCTTGTCTACATAGATAACCATGCATTGCGTTCCATACATACATGTAGCTATATTGCACTCACCTGTCTTCTGTTAACTGTATGTGAATTCCATATGTTCAGCTTACCGGCATGAGCGCGTTCCAATCAAACTGACTGTATAAACTATTGAACCCTGTGTCACGATGACCAATCAGTGCTAACTGCAGAGTTCTTCTTATAGCGAAAAACACGGCAAGAGGATAGCACACATCATATGCTTACAAGCCGATTGACGTTGGTTTATAATCTGGATCGATAATAGCTCGAACAGATTCCACTTTTGTCTGCAAGTAGCGTCATCTCTCGGTCCCATGCGAGGACGTCTGTTTTATGACATTTGGGAATCTCAGAGGTGTATACAGAAATGCAGCCAGGTGAAACCTGCAGTGGTAATTAGGACTTATCCCCTGCTGCTTCATGTCTGTTTGTTCTCATGCCATGCATGTATCAAGAGTCGCCCACACAACAGCTACTCAGTCCTCGGCCATGGGCATGCACTAGCTTGTTTTCCTGCATTACATAACCTACAATCTTGCATGTGACATCTCAGGTTTCAAGCGTTTCAACTGACCAATTCAGTGGGAGGTAAATCATTACGGGCAAAAATACATAAATTAAGAAATTTTTGAATAATATAAAGCCCCTCATTTCATTTCTGTCGAGGGAGGAAGAGTTTCCTGAGCGCCTGCCTCTGGTTGAGACTCGTATCTCTATCTATGTTCTATGCATGGGTAATTGCAGAATGCCATAACACAGAGTTCCTCCAATTGTTATAAAATATAATTTAGTCTGATTCTGAAGATATAACTTTTGATTCAATGAATATTTTGTCTGCTACAGTTGATAGCCATGTACCTCCACCTTATCAGATTCAGAATATTGCTATTAGCTGTCAGCATATAGTACCCAAACTAAATAATATAAATGTTAAAATAAAATTAATTTTTTTTATTTTATAAATGTTAGAATGATTTGCAAATGAACTTCAGCCATTGTCCTTATTTATTATTGCCCTTAAATACCAGTACTGTGCCTTCATCCTGGAAAAATGCAATACAAAAAACTAAAGCACGGAGGGTAAAACCAGAGCAGCGGCGCGACTGTGATAGTTGGCATATAATACCAAGTCAGTGAAATACTGCCTGTCAATCTACGTCAGTTAGGGTTTTATTTAAACTGTTCACATAAATTGTAAATAAAGTGTAGAAGTCACTGGTAACACCTATTTATAAGAAAGGCAATAAAACCGCTCTTCTAATTAAGGTCCCATATCTTTAACAAGTACTGTTTGTAAAATCTTAGAAAAATGTATTTATAATCAGATATTTAATTTTCTTATCCAGAACAAAATTCTTACAAGTTTTCAGATAAATTTTATTGCTGGTGATTTCATTATTTACCAGCTAATCGATGTTTACAATTTTATATACGAAGCTATGGACGAAGGAAAAGACAAGTTTTGGTCTACCGGTGTTCGAGGTGGGGTAATGGAATGGTTTAGTGGCTGCCCCAGGCAAATATATGAAGCAGTAAATATCAGTACTAAATCTTCATCGTTCAAACACGTTGGCGTTCCTCAAGGTTCAGTTCTCGGGTTACTTTTGTCTCCAATACATTTATTTATTTGATTTGTGTCTTATGAATATTTCAATTATAAAATCATTGTTGTGGGAAGAAACCGGGTAGAGTGGTTTTCGTGTATACAAATGACATCGTTGCCACTCTTACGTCTACCAGTGGCCTTTTCCCCGACGCTTTTATATATGTGCAAAAAAATCTCCAAACTGACAAACTGATCTCTGATCTGAGCAAAACAATGGCTGGTGAGTTTGACGGTCTCACTAAAACTGAAAGTGTGTTATTTTCTCATAAACAGACCACATTGCTCATCCAACGTTGTATCTGTTTGATTTTACTTAACCTGTATACTGCTGGCAAATAGGCCTACGCATCTTAATTAGCATTATTTTGCAGTCGTCAGCGTGATGGGGCCAGCATATGGACTGGCCAGTCAGCCAGTCAGCGTGATGGTGCCAGCATATTGGCAATAATTTATTCTGGAAAAGTAAGCTCGATGATCAAAAGCCTTCGCAACCTGAAATTCAGATTAACACGAAAGTCGCTTGATATTTGAAACAGCAAATTTATTCTTCCATTATAACCTATATCTGTGTTTTCTCTCTATGCTGTAGGTCTTAATTGTGTTATATTCTCAAAGTTTGTTTAAAATTCTACAATGGGGAGAGCTCTC
This sequence comes from Liolophura sinensis, assembly GCF_032854445.1. Taxonomy (NCBI): domain Eukaryota; kingdom Metazoa; phylum Mollusca; class Polyplacophora; order Chitonida; family Chitonidae; genus Liolophura; species Liolophura sinensis. Next base: position 6,465,298 of record NC_088300.1, on the reverse strand, counting down.
TTGCAAGTAAATATGGACATAGTGTCCAGGATCTTTGGCACTCTATTATCACTGTGTGGTTTTTAACGCCTAGATTCATGGAGGCGCCTGTTTAGCACTGAGCCAAACAAGAAGGGAAAAACCCACACGCACGTATGTGGACAAGTCCGTATCGGAGAGCAATGTTAGGGGAGACCACTGTGATGGTAATATGCTTACAGATGGGATGTGAAGGCAACTATTGCGCACAGCAAGAGAAAATGCGCATACTTGGAAATATGTGCACCAAATCAACTCCTTCATTAGGCTTATTCCCGAGTCTGTTTATTTGTTGCGAATTAGTACCAAATAAACTTACGAATTTGCTCAAATTCCATGGATATGATATATGATTTCAATTCCATAATAATGCTTCATACAGGCCATTGCGCTACAATCTCAGCAAGTAAATTCCATAAGAATGCCTCCTACAGCCCACAGCTGTACAATCTCAGCAAATCAATTCCGTAAGAATGCTTCCTACAGGCCAGGGCTCTACAATCTCAGCAAACCAATTCCATAATAATGCCTTACAGGCCAAAGCTCTACAATCTCAGCAAACCAATTCCATAATAATGCCTTACAGGCCAGAGCTCTAAAATCTCAGCAAATGAATTCCATAATAATGCCTCCTACATGCCAGAGCTCTACAATCTCAGCAAATCAATTCCATAACAATGCCTCCTACAGGCCAGAGCTCTACAATCTCAGCAAATCAATTCCATAATAATGCCTTACAGGCCAGAGCTCTACAATCCCAGCAAATCAATTCCATAATAACGCCTCCTACAGGCCAGAGCTCTACAATCCCAGCAAATCAATTCCATAATAATGCCTCCTACAGCCCACAGCTCTACAATCTCAGCAAATCAATTCCATAATAATGCCTCCTACAGGCCAGAGCTCTACAATCTCAGCAAATCAATTCCATAATAATGCCTTACAGGCCAGAGCTCTACAATCTCAGCAAACCAATTCCATAATAATGCCTTACAGGCCAGAGCTCTACAATCTCAGCAAATCAATTCCATAATAATGCCTCCTACAGGCCAGAGCTCTACAATCTCAGCAAATCAATTCCATAATAATGCCACCTACAGGCCAAAGCTCTACAATCTCAGCAAATCAATTCCATAATAATGCCTCCTACATGCCAGAGCTCTACAATCCCAGCAAATCGATTCCATAATAATGCCTCCTACATGCCAGAGCTCTACAATCTCAGCAAATCAATTCCATAATAATGCCTCCTACAGGCCAGAGCTCTACAATCTCAGCAAATCGATTCCATAATAATGCTTACAGGCCAGAGCTCTACAATCTCAGCAAATCAATTCCATAATAATGCCTCCTACATGCCAGAGCTCTACAATCCCAGCAAATCAATTCCATAATAATGCCTCCTACAGGCCAGAGCTCTCCAAGATGAAACATCATTACTTTCTTTCAAAATATCCCACTGCCAAAGTTAAAAATGCCATGACACAATTCTTCCTTTATATGACTTCAAATTCCACAATCACCCTCTGCAGCAGATCATAAAGAATAATTGCACATTTATTTAACAAAATTAATTTTGGTAAGGTGGATTTCTGGTGGGGTAATGATTTCTATTAAAGACGCTAGACCTAAGATTTTAGGCCAATATCAGTGCCATTCGAGTAAAATTTTTGCTGTCATTTGACAGTAGCGCAAATAATTACCTTTCTCAATATATCAGCCCTATCCGGCACTTGTTGCCGTTCAAAATCAAAAACTTTTTCACGCCTTGTTATCATTTTAACACTATAAACAGTGTTAGTAAAAGTCAAGTATTTACTGAAATTTCAATTGATTAGCAAATAAAAATTTTTGTGAAAAATCTGTGGTATAACCTCTTTAAAAGCAGCAAAACAACATTACCTAATTTTCAAAACAAGAACATAAGAAAAACAATCACAATATAACAAGAAATATGTAGTTTCAAGTATTACATTTATTCAATTTATTTGACTGGTGTTTTATGCAGTACACAAGAATATGTCACCTATAGGGCATCTGCCAGCATTATGGTGGGAGGAAACAGGGCAAAGCCCTGAAGAAATTCATGACCATCTGTAGGTTGCTGGCAGACCTTAGCCATGTACGGCTGGAGAGGAAGCCAGCTTGAGCTGGAATTCTCACCCGGACTCACAGCCACCGCATTATGGAGAGGCTCCTAGGTGTCACGTGTGCTAGCCACCTCGACCCCCTGCAGGTATTATATACACTGTACATCATATATATCCCAGTAACCATAATCATACATGTAACAGAGATATTTTGATTTCTGTTGCCAATTCTGTACACTTTGTTAATAAATATGAAAAGGGCAAACGTACAAAATTCAATTTTTACAATGATTTGTTCACACATATTTATTTCTTCCTTCTGGATAAATTTGTTCTTTCGAGAGTAAAAATGTAATCCAGAACACAGATCCAGTCTATTAATTTAAATACATTGAGGCTGCCAATGCAGTACATATGCTCAAATTTTCATACACAAAATAACAGATGACTCAGCCCTCCCCCTATATACGTATAGCACACATCCCCTGCTTCCCAAACCTAGGAACGTACATACTTTACAGAAGGCCCCTAAATGACTTTTCATATTGAAATGCAGGAGATACTTTACATTTTCATAAAGAATGCCGCATAAAAGTACCACCACATCAACCACATGTTCACATGATTTTGTAAATCATCATCTTGACATTGACTGTGTTGCTTCCAGTAGAGATCATCTACACACTCTCATGATATCTTAGACCATTACAACACCTTTGCAGACACCATAATTACATGTTGTTGCACCCATAGCAGAGTAATTGCTTCACTTACTGTCTGTTTACATGACACTTCAAATGTTCATGTGATGCATATGATTTCAGACAGTTTAGCCAGATGATGGCTTTGACTTTGCCACCAACTGGTCAATGGCTGTGTCCAGGGCTTCCATGGGAGTGATCATGACTATGTCCATGGCTGGATGGGCTGCGATCTTGATGGCTATGACCTTCAGGACTGTGGTCAGTTTTCCAGGCCTCAAACGCGTCAACTGGCCGGGGTGGTGCAGATGGAGTATGGAGAGACGCTGGAGAGAAACTAGCACCTCCAACAGGGAAGAAAGATCCGGATGACTTGTATGAAGCAGGGTTTACTCCTGCTGTTCTATATACAGAGTTAGCTCCCCCTGACATGGCCAGACTGGGAGCTTGTGATAAGACTGACCCTGACAGGCCTGAACTGGTCTGTAGCGCTCCTGAGTGGAAGGGCACTGGTGAGAAGCCTTTGTATGGCGACAGACCTTGTACAGAGAAATCAGCATCTAGGGATGGTGAGGTTGCCCTTGGAGACGAAACTCCAGATCCTGGTGGGGAGGTAAAATTTGATTGGCCAAACATCTGATAAGTTGATCCTCGTGACCAATCGTCTTTGAATATTTGTATTGTTAAAACAGCCACAAGGTTTGAGAGGCGATTGTGAACGTGAGCCAAGACGAGCTGTTCATCAGCATCCCTTCTGACTCTGACTTGAACAGATCCAGCCTGGATGAACAGAAACAAGCACAACATGTCAGCAGAATCCTCCACTTTACAAGTTATCATATCCTTCTAATTTTCATAATTTTTTTATTTATTTATTTAAGTCTTATGCAGTACTCAGAATATTTAACTTATATGACAGTGGCCAGCATTATGATGGGCAGATCATCTGCGGGATGCTGGCGTATCATCTACGGGATGCTGGTCGATCATCTGCGGGATACTGGCAGACCTTACCACGTACAACTGGAGAGGAAGCCAGCCCAGCTCTACTAGAACAGATGATTCTCACCAGATTCCCAATTTATGCAAAAACTTCTTCAAAAATTGTACCAGAAGTAATTCACAATCCAGATCTTCCTGAGTAAAGCCATACCTTAGCAAATTAAAATGTGTCATCAGTGACAAAGGACTAGAAGATTATACTTTCTCTATTCATAATGCCACCGAAAAATATGTTTGTAAACAATTATGTGCATTAGACGAGTCAAAAGCCTGTGGCCTTGACTGCATAATTCTGCACCAGTCATCACAAAATCAATGACACGTGCATAACAACAAATACCTACCCCAATACTTGGAAAACAGCAAACATCCATTCCTCTCCACAAAAGAGGAAATAAGTCATTCATCAAAACGATCCGGCCCATATCAATACTTCCAATAATATCAAAAATATTTGAAAGGCATTTACATAATTCTCTCTACACAAGAATCATTCTGGGTTCGTAAGTCACATTCTGTGAAACTGCTTTAATCAAAATTGCTGAATGTTGGCGTTAATCAACTGCTAATGGAAATACATCTGGATCTATAAAGTTTGATTTTAAAAAACCTTTGATATGGTAAATCACTCAATCCTACTAGATGAGTTAGTAGTGTATAAGTTCCACAACACAGACATGAGATTCTTTAAGTCTTATTTCCAGAACAGAAAATGTGTGGTTAATGTAGCAGGAAAAGCTTCAGGGGAGATGACAATAGAAACAGGTGTTCCACAACGCTCAACATTGGGACCACTACTTTTCATCATGTATATAAATGACCTTCCACAATATATTAATACATGTACTTGTTTTAAGTAGATGTAACACAATATATTAACACATGTACTTCTCATGTTGAGAACTTTGCTGATAACACAACTATCCATTATAATGCTAAACCTGTTACAGAAATTGAGCCAGTTTTGAGCCAAAACCTAAAAGCTGTCACTGTGTGGTGTTATGAAAATAAAATGTATTTAAATCCAGATAAAACAAAGTTTATGTTAATAAGTTCTCGACAGTGTCTCCGACGAGTAAAAAAACAGTGCCTTAAACATAAAAATTGAAGACTCCTCAACTAAACAAGTCTCATTAACAAAACTTTTAGGTGTTTTCATAAATAAAATACTTACAAGGCAAGGCCATATTGATTTCATTTGCAAAAAAATTTCAAAAGTTCTTGGAATTTTAAAGCAGAACAAGATTTATCTGGATTGAGACGTAAAGACACAAAAAACTTTTTTTCATAGCTGTATTTTGCCACATTTAGATTACTGTAGTACAGTATGGGGAACTTGTCCACAGTCACTTAATGACAGATTATTTAAATTTCAAAAAATAGCTTTTTAGATTTTAGATTATAAAATACATACTTCGACAGCTCCAATTCTCCTACCATTACACTGGACGTCAGTTTAGGATGGCATCAGATATCCTAGGATTTGTCTTATTTCTGAACCATACCATGATGAGTCACCCTTATATCCAAAAGGATTGCTTCTTAAAAACACAGCAGTACACAAAAAGTTTCTTAATACATCAACTGTTAACAACGTTCACATAGAGAAGCATAACTCCATTATAAAAACATTTTTTACAGTAGTTGGCTGTCATCCTTGAAACAGTTTAGAATGTCTTATCAAAACAGCACCATTACTTTATGCTTGTAAGTCATGTTTTTTGAAAAATTATTTCAACCCTTAAATTTATATAAACTGATATATGTAATGATGTATTACTGACTGTTTTCAAGTTTTTAAAAAATGGAATTGTACACACTGTTAGTACTTCTTTCATCTTCTTGTATTGTTATAGACGGCCTCTGGGAGGAGCAAATTGTTAAATCTGACAGAGCTACCCTCTTTAAATAAAAGTTTCATTGATTCATTCATTCAAAGGAATCGCATTGATATTCAGTACTCTTTAATAATATCTTGAACATTAAACTGCTTTACATATAGCACTACAAGTACAACATTTTGTCCAACAATGGAAATTACCAATTTGTGCATTTTCATCATACCCCTTTTTATTCTCAACCATCTGCTAGTCAGTTATCAGTAAACCACAAAATATGTCGTGTATGAAAATATCACATATGGTAATAGTGTTGAAAAGATCCAATCCACATAAGTAAACAAGGGGTGAAACAGTTTTGTAGCTTGCTATTCATCTACTATGACAATGCAATCTGTCAAATATAAAGTGGGAACCTTGAAAACAAGTGAATTTACATGTACCTCTCAAACCACACAGCCACTGTATCAACGAGCTGGAGTTCAGAATTTTGTAATGGTTAACCTCTGCCAAACTTCTGCACACCATTTCACATGGGTGTCTAGGTTATCCAATCAGGAAGCCATAAGTTACTATTTTGCGAATGGGTAACCTTTCCCACTAACGTCACTCGGGGCCTAATTTATGTTATGTGTTGTTCATTCCATTCCTATGTGATGACATTTTGGGCACACTAGTCTTGTATTACTCATTGGACGAGAACTATGGTCAAGTCCGCTTGGATTTGAGATGCCATTTACCCGTGGCAAATGAACTAGCCTCTTTTATTGTTCATTTGTAGTTCATTCCTTTCCTTTGTGATGATATTTTGAGCACAGTGGTCTCGTATTATTCATTGGACGAGAACTATGGTCAAGTCCGCTTGGATTTGAGATGCCATTTACCCGTGGCAAATGAACTAGCCTCTTTTATTGTTCATTTGTAGTTCATTCCTTTCCTTTGTGATGATATTTTGAGCACAGTGGTCTCGTATTATTCATTGGACGAGAACTATGGTCAAGTCCGCTTGGATTTGAGATGCCATTTACCCGTGGCAAATGAACTAGCCTCTTTTATTGTTCATTTGTAGTTCATTCCTTTCCTTTGTGATGATATTTTGGACACAATGGTCTCGTATTATTCATTGGACGAGAACTATGGTCAAGTCCGCTCGGATTTGAGATGCCATTTACCTGTGGCAAATGAACTAGCCTTTTTTATTGTTCATTTGTAGTTCATTCCTTTCCTTTGTGATGACATTTTGGGCACAATGGTCTCGTATTATTCATTGGACGAGAACTATGGTCAAGTCCGCTCGGATTTGAGATGCCATTTACCTGTGGCAAATGAACTAGCCTCTTTTATGGTTCATTTGTAGTTCATTCCTTTCCTTTGTGATGACATTTTGGGCACAATGGTCTCGTATTATTCATTGGACGAGAACTATGGTCAAGTCCGCTCGGATTTGAGATGCTATTTACACTTGGCAAATGAACAAGCCTCGTTTATCTCTCACCGAGCTGATGCTTGGACACATGTATTGTGTAAAAGACAATCACGATGACAAAATTCCATTTGAAGTACCATTTGAGCCCTGACATTTAGCCCCCTATTCAAGACCTGCTTAGTTTTGCCCACAGAGGTGACACTCGAGGGATGATTGTGATCTAGAGCTAAAATTATAATCATCATAATATGGAAACACATGTATGTGAATATGAATAAACTTACTAAAGTTCCAAACGAGAGAGTCCAGAAATGTTCATGTCTGAACTCCAGGACACCGTCTAAGGTAGTGGCTTCTCGTAATAACTTGTCCAACTGACCAATCACATGAGCCGGAGTTGTCTGCAACAGACACACAAAACATGGTGGGTGAAATAAACTTACTATACTGTAGCCAAACTAACATGAATGTACAAGCTGCAATGACTTATCGTTTTGTACATTTAATTTACAATAGTATATCAAGTTTCAGGGTTTTTATCTTGAAAAATGTTGGCTGACAAAACTTTACTCTTCCTATAAACTTCATCTTCATCAAGAGATACATGGTTTTATCTAATTTTACAAACAAATGCAACTTGTTTTCAAGATTTTGGGGTATTTTCAGACAGACCAACAAAGCAATATTGGCAGTGTCTTCCAATCTTACCAGACCCTTATAAAACAGGACAGATTACATATATGGCGCCTCTAACAGCACACAATGGCTCATTTCTATGGTAGGTATATGGTGCATGTCCATAGAATCAGCGGTGTAGTACCTGCAGGAGAATCTTGCCGGTGTAAACACTCATAGGGAACATGGTGCCCAGAATCATGAAGGCAATGCTCATGGCGGCCCATGTGTCAGCTACGTGGTAATTCCTGAAACACATACTGACAGATATCATGGTCTGATGGTGATTAGTAAGACTGATCCAGAAATTCTGCAATATTTCAAAACAATTTCAATCATGTACTCACTCTTCACTTCTATCTAATCAAATCATGAAAATTAATAATATATCAGATGACTGACATTCTTTTTACAATGATGACTCCAACTGCCAATTGTGGTTTTCTAAGTAAGTGCTACTTTCGTTCAAAGAAAATATCTGGAGAATAATTCTCATTAGAAATCTGTCACACAATTTCTTTCTATATTTATTCATTCACTGGATGGTGAGTTAATCTGATCAAAGAAACTTGCCTTAAATCCTCCATACCTACATGTATGCTGGACGCTGGACCACTCACCTACATGTACAAGTACGTCACCTGGTAAACTATTAGTAATCCCCCTCGTTCAGAGGTTTGGAGTCTCAGGCTTAAAAGGTGAGAAATCACCAAACAACCACCTCAAGGTCACATTACACCTCAAGCCTAAAAATATTTCTGCTACTTTTGAAATTACCCATTTGGTGAAAGTCGCAAGACCCATATTGTCTATACATGTTAAACTGGACCACGGTTAACTGCTCAATATTATATAACACTGTATACAACATATATGACAAATCCTACCGCCTACATAGAAGTGTTTTCAACAATGTCAGGCAGCTATTTTTAGGCTTGTAGTGACCATAAAAGTTTGGACTTACTTGCTGTCAATCAGAATGTAGGCCACAACCTGTGCCAGGCCCCCAGCAAAGGCAATCAGGGCAAATGGGTTTATGCGGGGCAGGAGGAGTTTGCTGAGACCAGGGATCACATGACACAGGCTGAAACAGACAACCTAGATGAGACTATAAATGCCATCACATAAATATACAAACATTAGTCCCCACAAAGGTGAAAAATGCCTGTCTTCTGTACATTTCCTACTTACAGGTAACACATCCAAATGTTACTAATTCTATGCCAATGGGGACCATTTCCTGCCTACAGCAGTCCTTTCATTCTCTGCTGTTTCGCTCGAATGCTTTTGAACTATCTCTTAGTTTTCCAGGTATAAGTACTGTATTTCACATAAGGTTGAGCGTATTTTTAAGTTACACATTTTTCTTGTATTTATTTATTTATTTGATTGGTGTTTTACGCCGTACTCAAGAATATTTCATTCATACGACAGCGGCCAGCATTATGCTGGGTGGAAACTGGGCACAGCCCAGGGGAAACCCACGCCCATCCACAGGTTGCTGGAAAACCTTCCCACTTACGGCCGGAGAGGAAGCCAGCATGAGCTGGACTTGGACTTGAACTCACAGCGACCGCATTGGTGAGAGACTCCTGGGTCATTACGCTGTGCTAGCGCGCTAACCATCTGAGCCACGGAGGCCCCCCACATTTTTCTTGATTCAGAATGATTCATCCACCTTATAGGGTCAGTTTCTTGTGAACTTTGATTAACTTCAGATCAGAACAACATCAAAAGTGTCATTTTGTGTTTTTATGTGCTTCTGAAAGTGCCTTTGTACATACCAAACTTTTGGTGGAATACAATATACATCAACAAAGAACACTGAGCACACTGCTTGGCCCCAATTCTTTTGGTTGGGTTATTTTCTCCATGACAAATGGACAAGAACATAATAACCTTTCGCTTATATCAGTCATGTGTTCCTGAAGCCAGCTGGACCCTGAGGCTGCTATCACGTGGTTCATCGCTCGGTTCTTCACCCCGTAAGTCAGTACCATGTGTAACACAAAGGCCAGGATAGTTCCCACCAACAAACGCCCTCTGTAACCAAGTATAGAGTAATAGTTTATGACATAGGTTGTGGAACTTGTGATAAAATACAAGTGACAAGTGTGATAAAATTTGGTGTCGTCTAGAAAAGTCAAAAATCAATAAGAATTCAATTTATTAGAAATACTTCCACATACATCCAGCATAAAACATCTTCATCTATCAATTAGTCAATTATGACCTTAAAGATTGCTTGTTTATGACTGAATCATATTAAATAAAGAAAGGAGATAATATCTGTAGTTCAGCTCATAGTGAATACTGGTCAGGAACTATGTCTTTAAAGAGCCTCAATTATCGATGAGTGCTTGTGACAAGAACGTACATGTGTACTTCTGGCTGTTGCAGGAGTCTCTCCACACTACAAGAAAAAGTTATAATGCAGAAATTATAACTGATATTTCTGTCAATATTTACATTTACATAAAAATGAAATATACAGATACAATGTAATAAAATAAAGACACATATTTAGCATGAATTCTTACCATGTACAATAATCTACATCAATTTACGATTATACAAGTTACCTGAACCACTCATGCTAATAAGGTAAAACATTTACTGGGGTACATGCATCTAGGCTGTTCCCAGGTTGCAATTTGGTTGACAACTTTAAAGCGATATTACAAAACTCATTGGGAGACAGGGGTTGAAGTCATACAAGAAGCCTGCTCGATGATCTATCTCTCCACAGACTCACCTTTCTTTGAGAATGAAGAAGGAACCAAGTTGAGATAGAGTAGTGCTGGCAAAAACAGCCAGGACCTCGAACCTCTCATACCTGATCAAGTACAAGGCATATAATCTAGGTGATAAGAGAGAGATTTCTGATATGGTATTATTTGACATTTGAATTGAACTACTTTAAATCTTCACCCGTTTTGACCTCAAAAGAACTTTTTTTTCAGGAATTTATGCACACAATTATTATGAAAAATGATTTGTGCAGGTTGCTGTCAGGCCTTCCCACATACTACCGGAGAGGCAAATGTCAATCATGAAATGATGAAATCAAAAAGGCATATATGTAATCCTATTTCTGCATCAAAGAGCTACCCTAATCATGCATGGAATACCTAAAGCCAGTTTTACATGTTGGCTTACAAACTTGACTCACCCAAAGGAAAACTGTGGAGTAGGCTTCTGTTTCTGAACCCACACTGACAACAGGCATGTCAGCAGGCTGAAATGTATACCAGAGAGTCAGAAGAAATATACTGTGTGGCAATCTGCTTAAAGGATACATGAAACACTTTGGTTTTATTTCTTAATGCGCAAATTATAATGTGTAATGACATATAACAGTACAAACAACTTTTTCAACTAGCACTTCAGAGGGTAAATATGGTTTCCAAGTACAGTTTTCTTAACACCCCAGAAGTAAGTCTAGAGATTAAGTAGCTTGCAGCAGTGACATCAATGATGATCCCTGCTTAAAAAGAGAGAGTGAGTGAGTGAGTGCTTGAGGTTTAACATCGCACTTAACAATTTTTCAGTCATATGATGACAAAGGAGTCCTTAGAGTGCATATAATGTGCCTCCTTGTTGCAGGACGAATTTCCATCACGTTTTTATCTAGTGGTGCTTCACTGAGACGACTTACAAGTAAGCCACCCCGTCCGAGCCATTATACTGATATTGGTCAACCAGTCGTTGCACTATCCCCTTCATGCTGAAGGCCAAGCGAGCAAGTTACAACTTCCTCATTTAAGATCTCAGGTGTGACCTGACCCAAGATTTACCCTTGATCTACTGCCTCTTGAAGAGGATGCTCTACCAACTGTGCTATCTGGGCTGGTCTGTTTAAAAAGAACTCTGTGGGGGACAGAACAAAAGGCTCTTGCCGAATGCAGGCGATTGTGTGGGGAACAGGTGTAGTGACACGGACGGGGCGCTAAGCTGGCCTGAAGAAGCCATGCAGTATCTGTGCACATCGTTTACATGTCACTTTGCCCAAACTGTAGCGACACGGTTCACCCGGCTCAAGGGGTGGTCACCGATTTACGAGCAAGATCAACAATGACATAACTTCTGAAAAAATTTGATCGCTGACGGAAACTATGCATACTACAGAGGGGTAATTAACAGGTATAAAAAATACCACCAAAATGAAATTCTTTTCACAAAAATTCCAGGGTATAATTTTTCTTCATTTGGCATAGAAACATGATCTTTGTTTTAGAGTTCATTTTCATGTATTCTTTAAACAACTCTGCATGTAACAAGCAAGCTCCTTTCCACACTGGAAACAATCCATTCTATAATCTGTGAATATCAATGAGCATGCATTGCAACCTTGCTCAATCTCACTACTACCTACTGCGCGATAAAATTAACATGGGAGAGAAAGGTAAATGGACAAAATGTGGAGACGAGACACCCTGAATTCACATTGTGGCTAATCTATACTACTGCCTATCCCTACACTCTGACCTGTCGCTGTATTTTAGACCTATAGAAATATCTAAAGTCAGATGTAGTAACTGTACAATTCCTTATCCTGACCTGTGGCTAACTTGGTCTGATGGTCATACCTCTTGGAATGAAGAAATTACAATATGTGCTTCAATACACAACTGAGTGGAAGAAACGAATGCGCTTCCAGAAAGAGAACTGGATTATGACCAACACCAGACAGTCTCTAAGTCGACAGGTAGGTGTTTCTATAAATCTAGTCAGGGGCATGTCAGTACAGCGAGTGACTTCTAAAGCTTACTACACTGAGACTGCAACCTTGCTGAGAGCGCAAAAGTGGCAAAACAAGATTTGTACTGAAAAGATTAATATCCTTCAGTGATAGTACTAGACTAAAATCATTTAAAGATTGTCCACGAGGTGCTGTTTTATCCTTTAGCATCACAAACAGTCTTACCTGAATATGTCAAAAATGGTGAGATATGTATATGCCGTCAGTGCTGGAAAAGAGAAAGATAAAGAGTATCAGATCCAGACTGAACACCCTGGACATGTTTCATTAAACTTAATCTGAATACCCTGTAACTGTTACATTATATGTAGCTTGAATACATAACTGTTATATTTTGCGTGAACTCCCTGTAACAGTTCAATATGTTTCCAATGTAGAATTAGAAATAAGACTTTGCACCAGCCTGGCACATTTCAAACACATATTTTATGAGGGATTGGACAGTATATATACAGTTTACTGATGTAAATTGCAAAATTATAACAAATAACAGCTAAATCTGCTCCTTCATGTACGAAGACCAGACCGCAAGAAAACTTTCTTTCTTGAAGACATACACCCTTATCCCAGCTCATCCCCCCAACAACAAGTGAAATGCAGACTCTACAGATATTTAATAATACCCACATCAGTCAGAACCACATACCCATGCTATCAGAGGTGTGACACCACAACAGCAGCAGGATTGTTCCCATCACATTCACACAGGTAAACATCAATATCTTCTTGGCCTGAAATAAATAACTCTTTTTAGTACCATACATTGATAAGCAGAAGCAAGGAAGAGATTACAGTCCTGAGTTTTATGCCTTACATATCTTGGTGTGGACCAAGCAAGTATAATATAGAAGAAGAGATTGGGGGGGGGGGGGGGGGCATAATATTGTATCTATCACCAAGGAAACTACAAGTTCCTTTTGAGACACATAAATGAATAATTATTTTCATTACAAGAGTCAGAGAATCAATATAAGCTGGTTTGTAGTCATCGAGCCTTAAATGAACACTCATCTGCAGGTATGGAAACATTTGCTTCATTTCATGTCATTTCACTCACTATAACTACATAACAAGAATACACAAACACATAAGGTAGCTTTTGAAGGAAGTAAAGTTCTGAAGAACTTGTTCCTTCCCAAAATCAGGAAACACTGATATTGACATGCAATTACACAAGGTGAATAATTCTGATGTACAACAATAAGGTTGGGCAGAACACAAGAACAAAACAGTTAGTTAACAACTAAATGTTCAGTCAGTTTAGATTTAAAGAGTGATGTAGAATTGATAGACTTCAAACACAAGGACAATTTAATCCACTATATTTAGCCTTTGCTTGGTATTTTTAAACAGTTATTGTACAAGAACTTTGCATCTGTGACATCTTCAAGACACCAGTGTCTTACCTCATCCTCCTTGGCAACATTACGCAACTCTCTCCAAAATAACCGAGGAAATGATCTTGTTGTCATGAACGGGTATATTGTGCCCTGGAATTATAAGAGGTAATTCATAAATTATCACACAATAAGTTTCTAAGATGGTTAAATATGCTTAAATAAAATGGGAAAGCATACTGAAAAAACCTCCAGATATATATTAAAAAACACTAACTTTGAAAATTCTTCTTTTTTGTTTTTAGTCAGGCTGTTTTATAACTACACAATCCCATAGTGATTTTTCAGGGGAAATATACACCTTGCAATCACAGATAAACTCACAGAAGTGTAATACTTGGTTCTTTCTCCCATAGTTCCGCTGCGCAATCGAAGATCTACAAAGCAGTAAATCATAAATCATTATCATGCAAAGGAATTACTTGCATGTTTTTATCCCGCATCAGACAAAATTCTCCCATTTTTATTGGACAGCAACAATCATGTGGGGCAGGAGTATATTCCCTTATCCTGCAGACGATGCCATGTGTCTGTTGACAAGTTTATATCCGTGACGTGGCTAGAGAGATTCATTAAGACATCAGCCTCCTCTGCTGAAGCTGAGAATGAGATAAACCAAGCTCATGGAACACCAGAAATACAGAGATACACCATCCACTAAATATTAGTCAATCAGAAAGCCTCACTAAACAGTACCCCAGCCAGGTACTGCCACAGTTGTGTACTCATTGCCCACATCTCTTACTTTCAGACTTAAGCTTGGAAAATAAATATATCCTGAAAATGCCACATATCTGTAATAAACCAAGTCAGTAGTTTAAGAAACATCTCCTTCCACCATCAGACGAGCAACTGAGTGACCAGTCTGTCACATTCACGTATTATTAGTTACATGATTACTCACTGACAGTATATGAAAATATATGGCGTCAGTAACTCTCACACTTGGTAAGGCCTCAGCTGAGATAACTTAGTCAACAGATGCATATGGCATTGGTTGTAGGACATTATTAGCTACATGGTGACTCAGTGATAGGACACGCAAATATATGGTGTCAATAATCCACATATTGGGTGAGACGTCAGCCGAGCAGCCGAGCCCAGTATGAAGATTACTGACACTATGTTTGCATATGCTATCACTAAGTCACTATGTAATGAATTTATCATGCAAAGACCCATCAATTCAGCGCAGAAGACGGATGTATAGGTGAAACGCTTCAGTGATGTGACCACTGTTGGACCCAAACAAAGGGAGATAACCTACTCAACAGACACATTTGACAACGTCTGCAGGATTCAAGAATATATCTCTACTCCACGTGACTGTTGTTGTAAAATGGAAAGCGGAGTATTTTGTCTGATGCGGGATAAGACAAAATACATGTCCACTCACGTAAGCACTGCTGTCTAATAAAAACCCGGGTATTCTGTCTGATGCAGGATAAGAGTTTAATCAGTATAACGGCCTAGATGAATCCATCTACTTTCACTGCATAATTTCTGAAAATCTACTAGGACTGTCTATAAATACTTTTTTTGATTGAGCAACATACATTAAATTAAAAATAGAATGATTGGTAAGTCCTACAGGACTCCACCTTTGCTCCAATACTTGGATGTCTTTGACATCCAAGTGCTGCCTCTTACCAATTAATAAAGATCACTGTGAGTTCAAGCCCAGCCGATGTTGGCTTATGGTCTGGTTGTGTGTGGTAAGGTCAGCCAGCAGCCCGCGCCTCCCCTCCTCACCCCACCCACTTCTCGTCGGTTTCCTCCCATTTTAATTCTGGCTTCTGTCGTATAAGTCAAGTACTCTTGAGTTGAGTACAGTGTAAAACTCCAATGAAATAGGCCTAACTAAACATCTAAATATTTGAGCAAAGGTGGAGTCATGCAGGAAAAGGCTACGGTAAGGGATCAGGTGCTATCACGACGCAGAAAGACCTCATTTCATTAAACAATCTGTTTTGTACAGAGAACACCTGAGAACAGGGAAACCAACAAACACAAGCAGCACAAGTTAGACTCCAGTTGTTGTTGTTGCAGTTTGCACGATATGTTACCTGAATTTCCTGAAGTAAAATCACCTCCTTGAACACCGGTTGTTACACTGCTGCTAATCAGATCAGGGATTTTGTTAAACGCGCTCATTATGGCTGCGGGTTTTGCAATAAATATGCAACCTGCAGTGTTCTTCTTGAGTTCTGGTTAGTGACAGATCACACGTTGCAGTCCCTGTCCATGTTGTTTTGGTCTGTAAGGCGGGAGTTAATTGGTCAATGTTTCGTTCAGCCAATCAAAAGAAATGTACTAGAGGCAGTTGGAAGGCGAGGGGCGACTGGGGCGCCACCTGTAGCAGACAGTTCTGGACAGACGCATGTTTTGTTGTCAAAAAAGTTACACGGTAGCTATGATCGTATACGATGCGCATTCAAGTGTTTGAATAGGATATTCTGTGTTTCTGTGTTAAACTTGTATGCACGAGCTGTCAATTTATCATAAACCAGATCTGATCCACCTCGCTGGCCTCACACACACCATACATCACTCTGTAATACTCATTAGATCAGGATAATAAAAGCATGAGTGTATGTGTCTGCACGCTAGGAGTAATGAAGTGAAGTGAAAGTACATTGTTTCCTTACAAGCTGAATTATTGTCACTGTTAATTGATATATTTTCTTTCAGGAGAGAGTTTTTGGGAGAAGAGAAAAGTGACTACATTATATAACAACAGAGGGGGAAGATGTTGCGGAAAGAGCCCAAAAGCTCGAGGTCTCTACAGTCCAAGCTTGTATTTGGTGTTAAAGCAATCTTTGTGGCTGAACTAGCTTTCTTACTGGGGTCTTACTATGTCTGGCAAAAAATGAATAGGTCTCAAGGTTGGTGATAGATGTACATAACATATCATAAATTTGATTTATTTATTTATTTGATTGATGTTTTATGACGTACTCGAGAATTTTTCACTTACGCGATGGCGGCCAGCATTATGGTGGGAGGAAACTAGGCAGAGCTCAGGGGAAACCCACGGCCATCCGCAGGTTGAGGACAGATCTTCCCAAGTACGGCCGGAGAGGAAGCCAGCATGAGCTGGACTTGAACTCACAACGACCGCATTGGTGAGAGGCCTCTGGGTCATTACACTGCACTAGCATGCTAACCAACTGAGCCACAGAGGATCCCCATATTATAAATAATGAAGTTTGTACTTGTATTTCTCTAAAGTGTATTCCACCTACTGAGTGTGAATGGACAGCCATTCAAGTGGTGACAACTGATGGACTAGTTGGAAAATAATGACTGTGCTGTATATTTTGGTAAAATTTTTGTTCACCAACTAAATAAAGAGGAGAAATATGAGCCTTTTCCAGAACTTGAAGGGTAGGTTTTACAAAGCATATGAAGGGTGAGGTTTTCTTAGTTAAAAGTGAGGCAGTCAGTAATTTAAATATTATGATACTGATCATTATTGTGCTAGGTTACATATTCATAGCAATGTGTGAGTTTTTGTCTAAAATGGGCCCCATACAGATCCATGGTCATCACTTGAATCAACATTCTAATATGGGGACAACTATACACATAAACTGATGTATTTATGAGTATTCCAATGTCTCTTATTTTTAAGAACATGACCTGTTTTTCTAAAACATAATGCTTACATTCCAAGTACCTTACGTAAGCAACATTAATATATATTAGAAGGTCTACTGCCTGTATAATACTAGGTTGGGGGTTTAACTTTTGAATGTAAGTTCAGAAGTTGATTTTTGAATTCAGTGATCACTTATTGTTTGATCGGTTTGGGTAAGGTATTCCAGTCTCTGATAGTTGCGGGAAAGAATGATTTGCTGAAAGCAAAAAGCTGTTCAGTCTTTGATGCAAATTTAAATGTGTAAATGGAAGACCTATGTTTAATCTTGAATCGAGTGATGCCTGTGACACTCTTAGTGCATCTGGACTTGCTGTAATAATTACATGTATACTCTTCTTTTTCCCAGAATTCCGATACACAGTTCACCAGAAATTTCCATCATTACTGAAAGGTATGCTATAATTTTGAACACTTCAGACTTTGGACAGTCTGTTTTTAATATTTAGTAAACAAGTATTGTCATTGATACCTTTATGACTAAAATTTAAATGGAAGTGAACTGAAGCCCAAAATCTGCAGTTCACAATTTTTAGTGTTTTAGACCCAACCTGACATAGGGGAAGTATTTTCACTGTTGCAGGACACATTTGCTTTCAGACCATTGTCATTGGATTCGATTCTGATTTGTACTATCCCGTAGGCTTACAACCTGGTAGTAGGTGCAGTGTTCATTTTGAATTCATTTGTAGGGGGGCTGATCAAGCTTATCTGACACTTCAGTTTTGTTTTTCAGGTTACTATTTCACTGGAGAAAAACTTGGCAATTTCTCAACCAGAGAGCTGGATCAAAGACAGTGGGGCATTTATAAAGAGTGATTCTGTGAGATGTGTACATGGGGGCAGAGAGATACGCATATTAAGCTGTGAAGTGGAGATAGAATAACTTCGTGTCCATATATATAGTGTGCCTGCACAAATGATTAGGTCCATTTCTTTGGATACAGACATTTACATCTTCATGCGATGTTTTTTTTAAAATAAGCATCATTTTGAATGATGCTTTTAGAACTTGAGGACCTCTTCAGTGTGAATTTGTACTGCCAACGACAAGGACTGTAGATGTGTGAATTGCCCATAATTGGCCAGTTCAGCTGCTACGACTGATTCTATAGAAGTCTCTTGTAAACAAGCAAGGATTCAGAAGATGAACTGAACTTTGTGTAACTTCATCCACATATAAGATGTGAAAGATATGTATTCCAGTTCACTGTGGTTTGGTGGCGGAAATTGTTATGGCAAGAAACCATGTTCACATCTGGAACAGTATGTGTATGAAAACACTTGCATGGAGTCATCAATGACTAAGGTGTTACAAGATTTGTGGAGGTGGCGTATCAAGTTCAAGTGTCAGTGATGGTGTCAGGAAGAGTAAAGAAGTATAGATGACAGATTTTGGATTAACCTTTAATATGCAATGCTGTATATGAGTGTAATATTGTTTCTTTTACTAACTTTACAATATCAATGCAGAATAATTATAGCTAGTTGGATCATGTGAAAGATTGTGTTCACAATTATTAAGGTGCCTATTTTTATTATCAACAATAAAATGTTTTCTTTTTTACTCCATGTGCCATGTTTTTTAGTGCCATTTGTGTGATTTCACAGTCAGTTTATACTTATATTGTTCCACCTGCTGCAACTTAGCTAAGGAGAAATTGCTTCTTTGGTTGTTTGCTCTGAAGTCCAATGGTCACCACAGTATCTCTCTGTCGCAGGCCAGTCTCTGTGCAGACATATTTATATGGTACTGCCTCACTGGAATGCCATGCTGTACACACCAGACATCATGTCCTATCCACATTGTGTGAGGTGTGTGGACAAGAGGCCAACAAAAACTTACCCTATCCTTGTATACTTTGCACCAAAGATACAAGATTACTAATTTTTTGAAAGCCTAAGGTACAGCACAACTCAGAAGTGAACCCTAATTTGATTTTGATACACGTGCACCCTCTACGTTCGCTTTCCATTACTGGAACCACTAGCAAACTTTGTACAAGAATCCTGAACACCGCCGAGGTCACTGGGGTCACCGGGAAGAGACAGGAAGTGATGTCAGAAAACACAAACTCTTGTCTCAACTTTTGTTTCCTTCAATTAAGAATGCATATGCATTCTCTTCATCTACAATATGTACAACATGATTCTAATGCACACATGAAACCATGTAATTAATGCAGATTACAGGTCTGCACAGGGATATGAGAGGTGAGACTAAGTCTAAACGAGCCCCACATGCATTGCACAGTCTTTAAAGGTCAAGCGAGTGTAGAGAGCGACACAGTCCTCTTTAATAACGAGTATGACAGTGTTAAAGAGCACCACTGGTTTGGTCCACAGTACTTGTACCTGTTGGCAGGTGTTAACACCATATACATCTTGCAATATAATAGAGCTTAACAACCACAGACATCCTCTGGTGGAATGGGGATGACAGTTCTTTTCTAGTTTGGTTTATCTTTTCATCAGTGATATTACAGGTAAAATGTGGATATTGGGAACTGATGGAAAAGACAACCAAAGACCTTGGCCCTGTGTGCACTGCTTGTATTAGACCTGAGTGTTGGGTTCTTTGTACAGTCTTATGTTAGCTGAAGGCCACTTGTCATTCACCAGTGTGGCATGCAAGCCTGTAAGTCACACATAGGAAGGTTTGTCACAGGTTTGTAATAGGTCTGATCAGTGATTTACCACTCTAGTTAGCACTGTGGTTTCCAACACCCATGAAACCCAACAATGGAGAAGTGAAATATCCTTGAATAAGATATTAAATATTCAATCAATCAAACCAAAAGAACTTGGTCTGTGAAAAAAGGTTCATCATCGTTTGAACTGACAACCCTATGCAAGAGCCATATGCCGTACAAGAGTGCATCATCTGATTACGTGCACTTGTATTTTCTGACACAGAGACACAGTTTGCACCATAACAATCCTTTCCTTTGTGAACTCAAAACAATAACTGTACACATAAACTTACTTATTTACATCTGTTTTTATTCAGATAAAACTGAACTTTACAGGACACCTTAATTTCTGAGAAAGTAAGATACTATTTCATACTGAACATTACCTTCAATCAATTGAAAGTGTCATGTTCTTCCAAAAAAGTTCTTATCCTTCTTACAAAGGACATGTAAAGTTTTCCATTGCAGTAACCACTGACTCCAATGAGCTTGAATCATGGATCTTATATTCAGCTAACTCTGGTTGTTTCATAGTTTCCCTGTGCATTGCCTCGCTTATCTATAGCTGTACTCGTATCCCTGTAACCTGAGCTGCCTGATGTAAACCAGGGTGAGGATCTTCTCAGTAACCATACTTCTCATTCAGATGTGTTTTCCCATCTCCACTCTGGCCTGGTCAAAAAAACACAAGGCATTTTAAATTCCTGCAGACAGTCCTTTATGAAAATTAGTGCTTGACTGCATAATGTCTTGCATAGAATTAATTGATTTATTTATTTACTTATCTGATAGGAGTTTTACGCCGTAGTCAGCAATATTTCACTTGTATGACAACGACCAGCATTATGGTGGCCGTAAATCGGGCACAGCTCAGGGGGAAAACTCACGACCATCTGCAGGTTGCTCGAGTACGGCCGAAGAGGAGTCCAGTACGAGCTCACAGTGACCATATTGGTGAGAGATTCCTGGATCATTGCTCTGCGCTGACCTGGCCATGGAGGCCGAGGTGGTGAACACGAATCCATGTATTAAATCTTACTCAAAACAGCTCAGCAGTTGGGGGAAAATTGTTAACCTTTACCACAGTGGTTGCAAGAAGACAAACGACACTATGGTTGGATTAGATACCGAATTGACATTTATAATACAAAGGCATGAAGCACTAACCAACTGGAGGCAGCCAGACTGCATAGTCTGGGTCATCATCATCATACTCTGCAGGGGTCTTCATCTGTGAGATGGTCTTCTGCTTCTGAAAAACGTCATTACAAGGTCAGAGATGATGGAATGTCCAATACATCACATATCATCATGTCATGTTTGGAAGGACTGGATGGCATGTAAAGACAAAGAGTTCAGGTGAAATGGCTATCTGGTTACCATGACAACCACGGAAATGGACAAATGTGAGACGTGACACATCGTCATCTGCGTATCTATGTATCCACCAAAAAGTAAACTCTACATGGAAAGCAGTTCGAGTTGTAGCCCTGACATGAAATCATGTATATTTTTGTTCTTGTATATATATGGAGAATGGCTATCTGGTTACCATGACCACCGTGAATATGGAAAATGTGAGACATGACACATCATCATCTGTGTATCTATGTATTGACAAAAAATTAAAACCCAATGTGGAAAACAGTTGGAGTTACAGCCCGGACATGATGTCATATCTATTTATATAGTATCTTCAGGGGAAATGGCAATCTGGTACCCATGACAACATCATCATCTCTGTGTGTAAGTGGCCACCAAAATTGAAAGCTCTACATGGAAAAGAGTTGACTTATAGCCCAGACACGAAATCATAACGTGTATGAAGATATCCAACAAAAATTAAAACTCTATATGGGAAAAGGTTGGAGTTACAGCCCGGACACAAAATCATATCTGTTTATATATATATATATATATATATATATATATATATATATATATGGAAAATGGCTATGTGGTTACCATGATAACCACAGAACTGAACAAATGTGAGTCACAACACATCGTCATCTGTGTATGTATCCCTCACAAATTAAAACTCTCCATGGAAAATAATTGGAGATATAGCCCGGACAAAATATGGACAGATAGACATGCTCTGTCTAATGGTAGGTGTAAAAATGACTTCTTTAGAGGTAAACTACAGGCCAATGCTATACCACGAGATCATAAAACATATACATGTATCCACCTTTCCCTTCCCTTGATATGATATGTAATATTTAACTGTGGTTAAATGCCTTACAGAAGATTCTTCACATATACAGTCTATGTCAGGTTGATGGTTGTAAATTGAGCAGAGCCCAGATGAAATTGCGGCCCTTTCTCAGGAACCTGACAGACCCCCTGACTTCCCTTCAAACCAACCATGCATGAAGTAGCAGGTTACTGACAAACCTTTACATGTAACGCTGCGGAACAACCAGCAGGAGCTGGATTTGAACACACAACCTCAAGGGCCAATTGGCTTCTGGGTGACTGAAACTTGAAGATTCCACTC
This sequence comes from Liolophura sinensis, assembly GCF_032854445.1. Classification (NCBI taxonomy): domain Eukaryota; kingdom Metazoa; phylum Mollusca; class Polyplacophora; order Chitonida; family Chitonidae; genus Liolophura; species Liolophura sinensis. The sequence goes on along the minus strand of NC_088300.1, from coordinate 6,442,535 downwards.
TAGAAAACAAATTAGCAATTTTTGTAACTCATTCAACAATTATTATTATGTTTCTAAAAGAAAAGACTTCAAACCAGGTGAATTTGTAGGAGCATTTATCAGCTCAATGTATCACAGAGATACTGAAGCATTTTAAACAGTATCATCTGTTCTGTATTCACCTCATTTGGTGGTGAGCTATGTATCATCATGACAAACAGCATTTGGTGGTGAGCAATGTACCATCATGACAAGCAGCATTCGATGGTGAGCAATGTATCCTCATGACAAGCAGCATTTGGTGGTGAGCAATGTATCGTCATGACAAACAACATTTGGTGGTGAGCAATGTACCATCATGACAGGCAGCATTTGGTGGTGAGCAATGTACCAACATGACAAACAGCATTTAGTGACAAGCAATGTATCATCATAACAAACAGCAATTTGGTGGTGAGCAATGTATCACCATGACAAGCAGTGTCTGGTGGTGAACAATATATTATCATGACAAGCAGCATTTGATGGTGAGCAACGTATCCTCATGACAAGCAGCATTTGGTGGTGAGCAATGTATCATCATGACAAACAGCATTTGGTGGTGAGCAATGTACCAACATGACAAACAGCATTTAGTGACAAGCAATGTATCATCATGACAAACAGCAATTTGGTGGTGAGCAATGTATCATCATGACAGGCAGCATTTAGTGGTGAACAATGTATTATCATGACAAGCAACATTTGGTGGTGAGCAGTATACCATCATGACAAGCAGCATTTGGTGGTGAGCAATGTATCATCATGACACGCAGCATTTGGTGGTGAGCTATGCACCATCATAGCAAGCACCATTTGATAGTGAGTAGTGTACCATCATGACAAGCAGCATTTGACACTGAGCAGTGTACCATCATGACAAGCAGCATTTGGTGGTGAGCAATGTACAATCGCGACAAAAAGCATTTGATGGTAAGCAATGTATCATCATGACAAGCAGCATTTGATGGTGAGCAGTGTATCACAATGACAAGGAGCATTTGATGGTGAGCAGTGTACCATCACAACAAGCAACATTTGGTGGTGAACAGTGTACCATCGTAACAAGCAGAATTTGCTGGTGAGCAGTGTACCGTCATGGCAAGCAGCATTTGATGGTGAGCAGTGTATCACCATAACAAGCAGCATTTGATGGTGAGCAGTGTACCATAATGACAAGCAGCATTTGGTGTTGAGCAATGTGCCATCATGACAAAATGACCAACAAATGGTGGTGGGCAGTGAGCCATGGTGACAACGTTTTCTGCATTTGGTGAGTAATCGTGACAATGTGAGTTGACAATTGGTGGTCAGCAATGACCCATAATGGCAAAGTGAGCATCGTTTGGTGGTGAGCAGTGAGCATCACAAACACAACTGACGTGCTTGCTTCAGGATAAGGCTGCAATGAGCAATGTTTTCCTTCACGTAATACTTACCTTTTTGATATGAGATAAATGGGCTGCTACAGAGGTGTTATAATTTTTGGACTTTTTGCCTGTGAAGAGAAACATAAAGAACACAGACTTGAGAAAACCATGCATCTTACAATCAGGCTCTGTACTGAAGAATCAAAATATCAATTGGTCTTCAGTGTGATTTGTTAAAGTCAGAACATGGGGATGCTCTGTGTAGAATCTGAATTTAAAGCTTGCTGCAGCATTAAAAAAAAAAAAAAAACCCTGATTCATGGACCTTTGCATTAGAAAGAAAATCAAAAAACTGCATACACTTCATTCCAAGTTGTGCTTCCAAAAGTGAAAACAGTAAGGAATTAAAGTTTACCCAGAAAACCTGTGTACTAATTCTCTTGTGATCAAGCCCTACCTGACATCTCTTGTTCAGAGGTCGCAGCTTCTGACAGCCTGTCTGTGTTTGAGGTAGCAGCTGGTTCTTTGTTGAAAGCTGGTGATGATGGAGAAGAATCTCTTGTCACAGTTATCTCCCCTTGATGTAGTGTATCAGTCCTCACAGATACATCAGCATTTGATGGTTGTTCAGTTCCCTTTTGCCTGTCGTCGTCTGTTTTTCCTTCCATTTCTTCATCCTCATCATCATTCTCTTCCACAAAATCATCCGTTTCCATCTTCTGTTCTTGCTAAAAAAAAACAAAAATAGAAATGATACCCTCTCAAATGAAAATGGATAAATGATTTTCATACTTCAAATCAGACACATAGTTCATAACCAGACAGGATTTTACAATCTTGCTTCTCTACCGTGATACCTATCATGATACAAGTCACTGTACCAGTATTATTAACTTATAGCTAGCCAGCACATTTTCTTACAATAATAATGGTACAGATGTAACCAGAATATCATGTGAAAAAGCAAACACCCCTCAACCCCAGGTAATATTTGGGAAGGAATGTAACCCCAGTAATTAGAATCTAAGCAGCAAAGCTTTAAGACTGAAATCTGGAACAAATGTTTTACTTACTATGGGTAAAGGTCTTGAAAACTTTTTGGATGGTTCCACCATTTTCCTTTTTCCAATAATTGGAAGCCCTTTCTTGTCAACTGGTTTTACTGATGCCGGGATTTGCCTACACAAACAAAGAAAATAATAATAAAAAAAAGCATGAAGATTGGTTAACAAAAGCTCAGGAATGACAACTGCATGGGCCTCATTAATCAACACAAGTTGTGAAGAGTGAAGCAAGAAAACATATAGAATACAAGAAACTTACTGTTTTAATTCTGGAAGTGATGCTGGTTTGGCAATGTTGATAAGTTTTCTCAAACGCAATTCTTCTTTCTTTAGTTCAAGCTGCCGACACTTCAGTTTCATCTTTGTTTTGGTATCCATGGCTCCCGATTTGATTGACAACATGTAAGCATCGAGGGCATCAATATCATTAGCTTCAGCAGCTTCAGCATCTGGGGAGCATATTGAGCATATTGTTAATCAAGATCAATCACTTGTCTCGCTAAAGGCCTAATGGGATAGTGTTCTTCATGATTTTATACCTACAGAGGCTTGTTCATTTACTTGCTTTAACAATCATCAAAACTTTCTTTAAAAACAATACCTAATGATTATTAGATTATTTAAACAGAACAAAATCTATGTCACCTTTTTTTGCCTTGTCCAATTTGGCTTGAATTTCGTCCATTTCAGCAACCACTGCCTCGTGCTGTTTCATCTTTTAACAGAACAGGCTAGGATTAGTAAACACAGAAACCACATGTCATCAGAACAGCCAGTCATTCTCAGATCTGTAGGGTTTCCTCTGTTTCCATATCATCATCACAATGACATGATATGTGATCATGTTCGTATTTAAAAGGTTTACAACAGTTAAGTGGCTTTTAATATATTCATCTTCAGAGCAAATAACATTAGTTTGCTCCTCTGGGGTGAATGATCCAACAAATTAATAAACCATGGTAAGCTCCAATAAAAAACCAACAAAGCTTCCAATCTGGGAACTAAAGCTAAGTGACCTTTACTGAGCCTGCTTTACAACCTGGCACTATGGCATACATACTGAGTCACACCATTCTCTACTTAACCGGTTTTTCCACTCACAAGTGAGTCATAACTTGGGCTTTATTGGGCCTGCTTTACAACCTGGCACTACGGCATACATACTGAGTCACACCATTCTCTATTAACCTGTTTTTCCACTCACCTCTGAGTCATACACTTGGGCTTTGTTGGGCCTGTTTTATGATCTGGCACTATGGCATACACACTGTCACACCTTTCTGTACATTACTTGCTGTTCCACTCACCACAGAGTCATACACTTGGACTTTATTGGGCCTGCTTTATGATCTGGCACTATGCAATACACACTAAGTCACACCATTCTGTATATTACTTGCTGTTCCACTCACCACTGAGTCATACACTTGGGCTTTATTGGGCCTGTTTTATGATCTGGCACTATGGCATACAAACTGAGTCACACCATTCTGTACATTACTTGCTGTTCCACTCACCACGGAGTCATACACTTGGGCTTTATTGGGTCTGCTTTATGATCTGGTACTATGGCATACAAACTGAGTCACACCATTCTGTACACTACTTGCTGTTCCACTCACCACTGAGTCATACACTTGGGCTTTATTGGGTCTGCTTTATGATCTGGCACTATGGCATACACACTGAGTCACACCATTCTGTACATTACTTGCTGTTCCACTCACCACTGAGTCATACACTTGGGCTTTATTGGGCCTGCTTTATGATCTGGCACTATGCAATACACACTGAGTCACACCATGCTGTACACTACTTGCTGTTCCACTCACCACTGAGTCATACACTTGGACTTTATTGGGCCTGCTTTATGATCTGGCACTATGCAATACACGCTAAGTCACGCCATTCTGTATATTACTTGCTGTTCCACTCACCACTGAGTCATACACTTGGGCTTTATTGGGCCTGCTTTATGATCTGGCACTATGGCATACACACTGAGTCACACTATGCTGTACACTACTTGCTGTTCCACTCACCACCGAGTCATATGTCTGGGCTTTATTGGGTCTGCTTTATGATCTGGTACTATGGCATACACACTGAGTCACACCATTCTGTACACTACTTGCTGTTCCACTCACCACTGAGTCATATGTCTGGGCTTTATTGGGCCTGCTTTATGATCTGGTACTATGGCATACACACTAAGTCACACCATTCTGTACATTACTTGCTGTTCCACTCACCACAGAGTCATACACTTGGGCTTTATTGGGCCTGCTTTATGATCTGGCACTATGGCATACACACTAAGTCACACCATTCTGTACACTACTTGCTGTTCCACTCACCACTGAATCATACACTTGGGCTTTATTGGGTCTGCTTTATGATCTGGTACTATGGCATACACACTGAGTCACACCATGCCGTACACTACTTGCTGTTCCACTCACCACTGAGTCATACACTTGGGCTTCATTGGGTCTGCTTTATGATCTGGCACTATGGCATACACACTAAGTCACACCATTCTGTACATTACTTGCTGTTCCACTCAAGAGTGAGTCATATGTCTGGGCATTATTGGGCCTGCTTTATGATCTGGTACTATGGCATACACACCCAGTCACACCATTCTGTAGACTACTTGCTTTTCCACTCACTAGTGAGTCATACATCTGGGCTTTATTGGGTCTCCCTTATGATCTGGTACTATGGCATATACACTGAGTCTCACCATTCTCTACTTAACCGGTTTTTCCACTCACTAGTGAGTCATATGTCTGGGCTTTTTTGGGCCTGCTTTATGACCTGGCACTATAGCATACACATTGAGTCTCACAATTTCCTACCTAACTTGCTGTTCCACTCACCAGTGAGTCATATGTCTGGGCTTACTGGGTCTGCTTTATGATCTGGCCCTATAGCATACACACCGAGTCTCACCATTCTCTACCAAACTTGCTGTTCCACTCACCAGTGAGTCATATGTCTGGGCTTTATTGGGCCTGCTTTATGACCTGGCACTATGGCATACACACCGAGTCTCATCATTCTCTACCTAACTTGCTGTTCCACTCACCAGTGAGTCATATGTCTGGGCTTTAATGGGCCTGCTTTATGACCTGGCACTATGGCATACACACTGAGTCTCACCATTCTCTACCTAACTTGCTGTTCCACTCATCAGTGAGTCATATGTCTGGGCTTTATTGGGCCTGCTTTATGACCTGGCACTATGGCATACACATCGAGTCTCATCATTCTCTACCTAACTTGCTGTTCCACTCACCTCTGAGTCATACACTTGGGCTTCATTCGGTCTGCTTTATGACCTGGTACTATGGCATACACACTGAGTCTCACCATTCTCTACCTAACTTGCTGTTCCACTCACCAGTGAGTCATATGTCTGGGCTTTATTGGGCCTGCTTTATGACCTGGTACTATAGCATACACACCGAGTCTCATCATTCTCTACCTAACTTGCTGTTCCACTCACCAGTGAGTCATACGTCTGGGCTTTATTCTCCATCTTGCCAGCTTTCTGCATCCTCATGCTTCTCTTCTTCTCAATGTCCCCTGTTCTGTCCAGGAATGTGTCCTCATCGCTGTCATAAAAGTCATCATCTTCCCAGTTCTTCTGCTTCCTTTTCTTACTCTCTGACAGAAGAATTCAAGACACAATGGTTAGTGTGTTGTCTGGTTGGAAGATTCACAAATTTTATAGACATTATTCTTCTTTCATATTCTTTCATATAAAAACTTTGACAATCCTCACTCCTGAAACTTTACATACTTTGTGCTTGTCTGGTTATTACTATAGGAAATCAATACTCTGAATGAGCGACAATCAAAATGAGAAATGAACTTTAACCAGGATTTGTCTCACCTTTTAATTGTACTTCAGTGCACATTCCACAGCAGCTTCCTTTTTCTTACCAGACACACAAACCACTGCCATCAGAGTTGAAACTGTATAACCTAATCTAGCCTCCCACTCACCATGTGTGGCATTTCTCAGCAGGCCCTGGCGGTCGAGGATACGACAAGCCTCCAGTGCACACTCCACAACAGCTTCCTTCTTCTTCCCAGACACACAAACCTCTGCTATCATAGGATGGCCAGTCGGGGTGTCTATCGGCAATCTAAAATACACATTACATGTGACACACCTTAAATGTTAAAATCACAAGCATATATAACACATGTACATAATAATTTCTGTATCATTTGATTTCTGATTTGAGCCATTTTCTTCCATTTTCAGATGAGAAAAAAAATTGTTATATTTCAATGAAGTAACATTTCAGTGTGAGTGCTTTCTCCATGCTATGAATGCCTTTTCCCAGCTTTCTTTCAATGTCCGTTTAGCAGGTAACATGAATATTGATGGCAGACCTCCAGCACAGATCACTGAAAACAAGTGTACTGTATGATTTTTGCATTCATAACTATAATGGATTTTTGCGTTCCCTGACTGACATTTAATTTCAGATGAATCCTATTATACAGTATGGACAGACAGATCCATGGCGTGCCAGTATTTTGATACTTGGAAATATTACAGATGATGTTCAGAGCATATTGACATATGATAACTGATACTATGTCATACATAACCAAACACTTACTCCACCTGACATTTGTACTTTCCAAATCCTGCCTCAGATATCTCATACTCTGGAGGATCTAAACCTGGGTAGGATAGGCACAGAAAGAAATGTATCAGTGGACATACAAGAAAAGGACTTCTCCAAAGCATAAACATTCATGCAATATAATTCTTAAATGGTGACTGTAAGAAAATAATAAAATGACAAGTTATTTATCATTTTTTGTGTGTATATTGTTATCTTGTACTTAGAATGCCCATTCATGCATATTTTCAGTCACATACATGTAGCAGACATACACAGTATTGTAGCGAAGAATTGGTCACAATACCACTATTCTCCAACTCATAAACATTTTGAGAGCAGTCACAACTGACGACACTGGAATAGCTCATTGACTGTGGGTTGACTGCTAAGGGCTGACACAGCCTTAACCTTCAAAACATCTTTATTTTTTTAAGTGAAGACTTTAAAGTTTATTTGTACTCATACATGTCAAAAAACTAAATATAACATTATGTTTCAAGAATCTTTTATATTGTTCTCAAGTATAAAATAATCTTCAATGCATCAAGGAAATCATTAAATAGAACAGTTTATAATTTTTAACTAACAAATAAAATATGTCAGGTTCTATATTTCATCCTCTGAAATTGATCAGAAATTTATGTCACCTAAACCAATGTATATACCATACCACACCACACCACACCAAAACTTTTCATGCTTACCTTCCCTTTCAAAGTAACCCTTTAGGCTTTTCTTGGGGTCATTTATGTACAGCTCTTCATTATCTAGTGTTGAGAATGGATTTTCCACAGTCTCTTCTATCACATCATCTTCATCTGAAAAGAAAAAACAAATTCTTTAATAAAAATAGCTCCAATAAAAACATTTCTTCAGAAAAATTGGTAAAAATAACAAGCAAAAATTTGCTGTAGCTGCAACATCTGCTACATAGGACTTCATGTCATCTTGCACTTGGGCCTCTTGTTAAGTGAATGGCCCTTCGTAAAAGCTACATGTAGTCGGCCAATAATAAAGACTATAAAAGTAAGACTATAATCATATAGATGAAAAACACAACAAGACTAAGACCACATTTAGGAATAACTTTTCGCACTCTTTCACCTGAACTTTATGTCATTTTTATGTTTTCTCCACCTTTAAACATGTACAACCACTGTAACTGGCCGAAGGCTAGTGCATCTCTGAGTAGAAAACAGCCATGTTTCAGACTGACACTCTAAGGGATGAATACATTTTGATTTAGACTGTCACAGTTCAAGTTCACTCACCTAACCCCCAAGAACAACCTGTCAACTCTCTCCGCTTTTCTTGTTCTGCCAGTTTCTTCTCATTTTCCTCTAGCTCAGCTAATCTCAATACTTCCACTTCTCTCTTCTGCCTCTCACGTTGTTCTTTTAGTTCTGTCACTGACAATTCAGATTCTGCCTCAGCATCCTTTTCTGGGCCCTGAATAAAATGACACATACATTATTAAGGGGGGAGGGGTAACAGTTTTCAAAAATAACTAATTTCAGAAATTACGAGTGTGTTGGATGGATTTACTTGTAATGAAGTAGAGTTCACACCATATTTTATGAGATATTATAAAATGTCTTACTCTTCTTAGCTAGCTCATTCCCTTAAACTTATCTTAAATAGATTTTAAAAACAGAAAGTGATTACTGTAATTTTCATTCATTTCTGATCATTAAATTTCTGTAATCATGAAAATCACTTACCTGTAAGATAAAGAGCCTACTACTGCCGCCAAACTTAATCATATGTCCAACACGCAACCTGTTGTAAACTTTGGGACGGATTTTGATCTTGTTGATCCATGTGCCATGCGTGCTGTCTAAGTCATAGAGATACCAGCCCTGTTCATGTTTCTCTGAAGTTTGCGAACAGTACTGAACTACAGCGTGGTGACGTGACAAAGATGGGTGCTCCATAGTCACATCACAACTCGGTAGTCTACCAATAACATAGAAAGATTTTGTTGTCAGATCAACATCTTCCAACATTGTTCCATTCTTAAGCACTTCAAATTTGTATTGTTCCTCACATGGCCCACCCCAAGATGGTTCCTTGTAAGGAATTGTCCCTTGTGAAAGTTGCTGAGCTGGAAAAGCATATTTATGGCTTATGCTTTGAACACATTTCTGAGTAGAAATAGGTTTCACTGATTTGGCATTGTCGTCATTTTTATCGTCATTTGTACAGTCTTTATCAGCAGTTACTTTCTCGTCTGAACAACGAACATTGTTTTCACGGGAAATTGTGTTTTTGTTCCTATACGTCTTTTCGGTTGTATCTGACGAATCTGAAAGTGTTATGGAAGGATCTGGCTTTCTACTTTTAACAGGGAGTTGAAATACAATCTTTTCCGGTACTTTAAAGGAATCTGTGAGTCCTGCTTTGTCATTTCCTTGAGAACACTCTATTCTATCTATAGATCCAGCATCCATCGCCTTCTCAGACTGTTTGAAGTCGACACTGTCATCTGAGGGAATAACTTTTGCAAACGTTGACCTCTCATTTTGGTTATTCTCCAGGCTTTGATCAGCCATTTTGCTATCGTTTAGCCACACACATCAAAAGCGTTTATATTATGGTTATATTTTCTGTCATCACCATCTTTTATAATACAGAAATAAAAAACACATCATTTCTTTTACATGGCATACATTTTCTACATTTAAATATATGTGTTAGATCAGTATACTTTGAAAAATGACCCATTATTGTTTCTTTTATTGGTGTTAGTGGTCTTCGAAAAAGCACATGGCTACTACTTCCGGTTTTGGAACATACTGTCAATGTAGAGTAATAAATGATCCGAACTTCATTTGTGTGCGATAGGGTGATCAAAGATGATGAAGAGAAGACACGATAACAACAGCGAGGGGCAGTATAGTGCCAGCGGAAAAGTGACCAAATCGAATAAAGGCAGACAAGCGAGTGGATATTTTGCCGACCCCAAGCTCATTCCAAGAGTTCGACAGGTGCTGTGTATTTTTTACTTTAGTTTATTCCTGTCACGTTTTTTGTTTTGTTTTTGGTATTAATTTGGTAAGCTGAGACTTTTGTCTCTCCGAAGAGTGATGTCAATTAATTAAAAAATTTGCTTTTCATAATGAACATCTGAGACGCGGTGAACGGCCAACAAAGGTATCAACCTAGTCTTTACAATATCAATTTTTTTGGTTCAGTCTAAATGTTTGGATAGATTGCTCTGACGTTAGGTTTGGAAAAATTTTGTTTGGCCATGGATGACCCCAAACCAACATCAGAGCATGCTCCATGTTAAAACCTGATAGAGTTGCATTGGTAGAGTGTCACGGTGATGTGTCTGTCAATTTATCGTATGCACAACGCCATTCCATGTCAAATCAGCCTCAGAAAAGTTTTTTTGTGGTGACCCTCTTGGGTTTTGAAGAAAAAATTCTTACAAATTCCTTGACATAGATCAGGAAGGTTTCCCAAGTTATAGCCTGAAATTCCAAGTGGTTTTGAGATATGACCATCTAAAAACACCCTGTAATGTTAATTTTCAACAGTTGCGAATAGGATATCTATTCCGGACGCATTTTTGGATGACAATGACGTCCAATTCGATGGGCCTAGAAGTCTGAAAATCTACCCACAGGATGTTTTCTACCCTGGCTTTCAAGGGGCCTCCGTGGCTTAGTTGGTTAGCGCGCTGGCACAGCGTAAGCTGAGACAGGAGTCTCTCACCAATGCAGTGGCTGTGAGTTCAAGTCCATCTCATGCTGACTTCCTCTCCGGCCGTAAGTGGGAAGGTCTGGCAGCAACCTGCGGATGGTCGTGGGTTTCCCCGGGCTGTGCCCGGTTTCCTCCCGCCATAATGCCGGCCATCTTCATATAAGTTTCGTTCAACACATATATGCTATTTTGTATTTTCAGTGAGCTGCAGTAGGTCATATGATATATTTAGGAGATATTTGTTTCCTGATTAATATCATTGATGTATATGACAATTTGCAGAAGAAAGTCTGACCACTTTGAGGTATTATCATTCATGTAGTTGGTATCTGAACTTTGCTCCAGGACAAAAAAGCAGACATTTTACCTCGTTTTTGTCTTAATTGATCCCCGTGTTGACAGTTGAACACCTCTTTTTTTCGACATCTAGATACATCTATTAGCCAACTGAAATTAAATTTTTGAAAAAGACAACGTTTTAATATCCGTTGTATCAGGGGATCAATTAAGACAAATTTGAGGTAAAATAAAAACCATTCAAAAATGCCTCTAGAACAGATATCCTTTTCGTGACTGTTGAAAATGAAGTTTACAGGGTGTTTTTAGATGATCATATCTCAAAAACCACTTGGAATTTGAGGCTATAACTTGGAAAACCTTCCTCATATATGTCAAGGAATTTAGAATTTTTTCATCAAAATCCAAGAGGGTCACAACAGCTGGCTGAAATGACACGGAATGGCCCTCTGTGATTTCCTTTGTGGCATGGGTTTGAGATTCCTTGGTAATGCTCAGAGTAAACAGCTGTAATGACAGCTTCAACATACTTGACAAAGGCAGGTAACTGCATCAGGTTTTGAATTGGAACACGCTCTGAGGTTGATTTGGGGGCATCCTTGGCCGCACAAAATTTGCCAAGTCAGAGCAATGTCGGTTTAATGTTTGCACTGACCTTACGCTTGGTAAAATTTTGTTCGACCAAACCAATGTCAGATCGAGTTTGCTCATTTATGATGCATTCTGTTGAGGCACGTTTTATTTGGGACATCTGTGTCATTCCATGTGATATCCATGTCATTCCATGAGATGCCAGTTTCATTGCATGTGACATGTGATATCAGTGCCATTCCACGTGATACCAGTGTCATTGCATGCGACATGTGATATCAGTGTCATTCCATGTGATACCAGTGTCATTGCATGCGACATGTGATATCAGTGCTATTCCATGTGATACCAGTGTCATTGCATGCGACATGTGATATCAGTGTCATTCCATGTGATACCAGTGTCATTGCATGTGACATGTGGTATCAGTGCCATTCCATGCGATACCAGTGTCATTGCATGCGACATGTGATATCAGTGCTATTCCATGTGATACCAGTGTCATTGCATGCGACATGTGATATCAGTGTCATTCCATGTGATACCAGTGTCATTGCATGCAACATGTGATATCAGTGCCATTCCATGCGATACCAGTGTCATCGCATGCGACATGTGATATCAGTGCCATTCCATGTGATACCAGAGTCATTCTGTATCTTTAGAATAGAAATGTTTTCTGGAGTGTGTTGTAGTGTGAAATTACATGTGATATTAGTGCCATTGAATTTGATATTGATAAGGTCCGGTGAGTACATAAGGCTGTAAACGTGAAGTGTGCTCTGTTGTTCATAGTCGTCTATGGCTAATTTTGCCAAGCAATCGTGAACTAAGTAAACAGCTTCTAATTTTCCCCCGTCCAAAATAAAGTATCTGACTAAACTCAGACGTCTCAAGTGTCAATTCCAGGTAGGTGTCTCCATGCATGATTATTGATAAACTGACATAAGCCTAAACTGGCCAAAAATTGGACAAGCTCGAGCAGCCATGTTTCAGTACATATGGCCATCATTAAAAAGTTGTTTTTTTTAAGAGCCTGTGCATTTTAATGTGGACTTGAAATTTAAGCTTGTTACTAAGCCATTTCAGTAGAGCTACCATAAAGTATTACAAAGATACTCACAACACTTACTTGTAATCTACTTATCTGTGTAAGAATTCGAAACAGTTACCAAAACAACAGGTGCTCAGATCATGTCCCCTTTGTGATTGAAGGGCCCTACACAGCTATACCTAGAGCTGGACAAAGCTGCGATTTGCACATCAGTACTACTCATCTGTGTATATTTGAATACAATCAGTCAGTTATGGATTGACATATCCCCCCCCCCCCCCCCTTCCACCATTTCCACACAATGAATGCTGTAATTATTGTGAGATCATTTAGACCCTACAGGGGTAATATGTGATGCCAAGTGGATTTCTTGCGAGAGGAAATATGTAATGCTGAGTCTGATTTCTGTAAGTCTGTATTTATAGTGGCTCATTTTTAACAATATTGTTTTCAACCCATGGAAAGAACAAAAAAACAAAAAAGAAAATACCTAGGAAAAAAAGTTTGAGTCCGCCCGATTTTAGTGGGTAGGTCAGGTTACCCACAACAGAAAACTTTTTAATGATGGCCTACTTGTCTAACTAGAACAATAGCCTGCTGTCAGACTTATATTAGCTTCTGTAAGCTCTAGTCAGAAATTTCAGACTAAACATTCAGGCTGACTGAAATGATCCCAGGGAGGATAGATATCTACATTGGAGTTAACTTTGTCAGAACAGCCTGACAGAGGCCTGCTACGGTGTACAAAGGGGCTGTAAAATTGTCATCACATTCCATTGACCAAAGAAAAGTGTTGTCACCTCTTATGTGACCCTGGACTTGTTAGAAATTCCGGAAGCAAGTTGGGTCTAGTGTGACAGGCTTCCTTGGCTAGCAATATCCACTCAATCTACTCTAATGAAAGAAATGTGAGCAGGAAATTTGATGAAAACTCTTGACAACATCATGTTTAATTGTCTCTCTCCCAGATCAGATGGAATCAGATGAACCTATAATTACCCTGTTTATTTATTGATTTGCTGACTACCTTAGCCTTCCAGAGGATAAATAAATATGTGAAAGACTGTTGAAAATGTAATATGTATAAGAAAGGCTAGAGTATCAAAAAGTACATGTAACATCAAAGCTGCCTATGGCAAAAACATGTACTTCATGGCCAAATATAGGATCGGAAAATGGAAGAAGGATTAGGGAAAGTATATCTGCACTAGTAAGGTACTATAAGTGTTACCTTATGTATGTTACAGTATTTGTCAGTAAACAAGAAGAAACGTGTGGTCACTATCTCAACCATTGTAGATGATCTCCAAAAACAGTATGGGTAAGTTGTTTTATCTCAGTCCTAACTCTCCACTACAGCTGTAAGGTTCATTGACTTGGTTCAGGTATATTTCATGTGTATGAAAACTGACTGACAAGTTCAGGTGCAAATTTCATAATGCAACCCCCTCAGATTCACATGCATGTCATGCAAGTTATTGGGACATTCTTGTGATTATTGTGAGAGCCTAATAAGCAGTCCTGATATGCATTCACATTGTTGGATCTTAGTTTCGCAAAAACTGGACTGTCTGCTACTATTTTGAATAGTGTACAATAGTTAGAGCATGGTTGAGGTATGTTTAGTGATGAAAAAATTTTTTTTTCCTGTTTTCTAAATATGTGAAAAATATAGCTGTACTGAGTGGAATAAAAAACAAAGGAACAGTGATGAAGTTAACTGTGAATTTTAATGTCCTACGGTATAGTTCAAAGAAGGTTAGCACAGTGAAATGTACAATGGTGCAAAGAATTTCAGTTCTGTACCTGTCATTTCAGAGAATATCGAAGAAAAAAGCGGAGTTCATTCTATAAATCTGTCGAAAAAGGTAAGTCAGACCAGCAAAATATCTACATATATTTACAGATCAGTTAAAACTTTACTTATAGTGGAACCTACAATTGCCTAAATAGGAAAGGCTTAGTGATTTCCTGTGGGCTCTGCGTTTTCCTCCACCTACATGTATAAACCTGTCATCATAAATGTATATATGAAAAATTATTGTGTTAGGCACCAGTCAGATAAATAACTAAGTGAATATGAAAGTACATTTAAGTATTTGTGATTATTTTGGGTTGTGTCTAAAAAGCCTCTTTGGTATTTGATGATGACAGCATATCAGCTGGTGTGCGAGGATGTCTCTGAGGAGGAGGCCAGCAGTGACGATGACATTGTCAAACTTGAGGCCAGTCACATGAGGAAAAAAAAGAAGTCAGAAAATTCAGGGTAAGGTATTTGAGTCTCTTCTCTATGTACTTCTGAATTGTGGTTCATTTTTTATTTATGCCAATGTTTGTAATGTAACATTTCGTTATCACTAGTCACTGTGCATATTTTCAGAAGGATAAAACCCTTATAGAGGTATAGAGGTAGGTTTATGTGCAGAGCTTTTCTGATGACTATGTTTCGCTTTTTTTGTATTGACACATAATCCACCTAATAGAGCTACTTGAGTGTGTTTGTGAAGCTTGATTTTTTATCATAAATGTTGGCATCAAAAGTATCATTTGAAGGCCTTAATGTGCCACTGAAAGTGCATTTTTACAGGGAAAGGTTTCGGTGAAATACAGAATAATGATTGGGACTGATGTTGGGCAAAGTTCAGAAACTAAATTCTTCTGGTGATAGACAGTTTTATACTACAATATATACTTGTATAACCTTGTAACATTAAGCCTTTTTTTCAAAGCTGTGGTTTAAAAGGATTAGTTTAGTGAGACCTTACATCGTATGTATCTCAGAAACTGCCATGATGATTGGATTTAAGATAGCATTGTTTTAAAGTTTTAACAGAGTACATTACAGATGTGTATATATGCCCATGTTTTTCCTTTCTTCAGATTTGACACTGATGACAGTGAGGTCAAAAGTTTTTCTTCAGAAAATCCAGATTATGTTGCCTATGAGGTCAGTAATAAATTTCTGACCCTTGTAAAATTTATAGCTGCGGAGTCATGTATATGAGAGCTCTGATTTGTTGATAATAGATACATTTATGACCAGTTTGGGGAGGGATGTGACTGCTGGGTTAAGGGGCTATTCCTTGATGCCACTGAACCACAAGATGTCAGTTCAGCTTCACCCTGAAACAGGCACTACCTCAGATTGACCTGCCTTCAATATTCTTAGGGCATTCATAGTGGCAATAAGTGACCTAGGGTTTGGAGGGACAATTAGGCTGGTGGTTTCCTCTACCAGCGAGACTGCAGCATTTAACACCAACCAAATCAAGTCAATTTTTGACCCGACTGTCAGTCATTGAATTTATGGGGGAAGTTTTCTGCCTCAAGTCTCAAATATATAAAGAAATATGCACAATGATTGCTGTTTTTCTCAATTCAGGACAGAAATGCTGTGAACCGGTTTCTGACCGACATGTACAAGAGTAGTCCCAAGCAGTCATGTGAAGCCTTGTACGTTGTTGATAAGGAGCCAGGCAGGGGTAAGGATTTTTCTGTTGAGCCTCAAATGATGCCTGGGTTTGGATCATCAGTACTTGGCATGGAAAAAGATTTAGCCAATCCTGCAACTCGGCTGGTCTGTGATTCTGCAGGCTCTTCACCATTAAAAGAAGAGACCTTGAGTCCTGCTACAACTGCAGTAAAGGCTGATCTAGACACATCAAGACTAAGTGAGGCCACATCAATACCTCAGGTAAATAGCTAAACATTTCAGTCTTCATGATAAAAAGTTTGGTAGCAATTTGGGTAGCATTTCTGTGGATGTAAGGGTCAAATTTACTGAATTATTGTAAACATCATTGACAGATTAGTAGTCTGTATTCTGAACTAGATTTCACCACCTTTCTCTTGAATAAGTAAATCTTACCAAGTTACAAAGACCATGTGTCAGTTAGCTATCTGGTTCTCTTTAGAGCATGATAAACTAGGATTGGAATCCATGGGAGGATTTCCTCATTCCAATCATTACCTGTGTTATGTTTTGGCATACTTTTGCTAAAATGATTTAATTTATACTATGTTTCAGAAAATTAGAAGAGATGTGGACTCTACCAGAAAGAGAAAAATGAAGAAATCTGCCGAGAAAAGTGAGAAAGAAACAGCTGATAATAAAGGTTATAAAAACAGCTCTCTATTGTGTTCAATCCTGAACCCCTCAGATTCTGGGACTTAACTTCCTACCTGCCTTTACATATTCACCTCTATGGGGCCTATTTGGCTGATGTGAATTTACATGATTGGATGGAATAAATTTCAGCATATTCTTGAGCACAGCCTTAAACACAAATCAATCAACCAGTCATTCCAGAAAGTAAAGCAGCTGCTATTTATCAACAAGATTGTCACTGTTGTACTCAACATTTGCATGCTTACTTGCGTTTCAGGCATTCAGGCTCAGACGTCTTCAGTGACCTTTGCTGATGTTGGAGGGAATGAAGCATGTCTTAAAGTAAGTGTTTTTGCTGGATTATACCACCAAACATCTATGTTAGAAATAGTTTGTAACTTTGAGTGTGTCATTATTTGAAAAATTTACAATGTTCTTCCATGTATCCATCTGTTTAGTCATGGGATAAAGAACCTTTTTCAAAGTCAGTCTGGAATTTCCCCTAATTTGTTTTCTTGAGTGACTGAAAAATGTGTATCATCAAAGTGTGAAACTCTTCCCTTTTGGTTTTTGCAGAGCAGTGCAGCATTTGCCTACTCTTTAATAGCAAATCTTGGAGTTTGAATGCTATCATGAAATCAACCTGTAAGTCACCTCAAATTAAAGCAGACTTTAAATCATTACAATCTTTAACTCAGGTTGGTTTTTTTTTTCAGGAGATTTGTAAATTACTAGTACACATGAGACACCCAGAGGTATACCAGACATTAGGTGTGATCCCACCAAGGGGATTCTTGTTACACGGACCCCCTGGCTGTGGCAAAACATTGCTGGCAAATGCTGTAGCTGGGGTAAGTAAGGTTTCCAGATCACAATACATTGCAAACTTATTCAACAAACATTTACTCAGACTTTCTTAGCATACATATCTGCCAACCTATCAAATAGACGCTTTTGTTTTGCTTTTATGTCTTACTTAAATTTGTTCTATTTTAATGACATGAGATCCAACAGGTCCATTAGGACCCAGTACCTGGACCGACAGCAGTGATAAAGATAACAGCAGAAGTACACAACTGGAGAGAAGCTTGGCCCTGTGTCCTGCAACAGTTCACCCACCAGTACTCCCTCTTGTCTAATGGGCCACTGGGGTAGTGTTACTAAAAATACACAAAGTGACACTGAGGAATGATGTGAAATCCATTATATTACCATTTATATCATCATCCATTGATGTAGCCGGTTTCCTGCTTCTCCTGACTTAGCTACCTCACTAAGTTGGAAAGTTTGTTAGATATTTGTCAATGTGCAGAGGCTTCCTGATGATTTTCCCTGCAAACATTTTCTATGCTGTCAACATACCAGTGAAATAGTTTTGAGTGTTTCTTTGGCATGAGAGACCACTCAAATAAATAAGTGAATAAAAAATATTAAATCCGTAATCCTTGCAGACACTTTTGCCTTAATTAACAGGAATTAAACTTGCCATTCATCAAGCTATCAGCTCCAGAAGTTGTCAGTGGGGTTTCTGGAGAATCTGAGGAGAAACTACGAGACTTATTTGACAAAGCCGTTGTAAGTAATCATGAGTTCATATGGAGAAAAAGTGATTACTTCTGTTGGAGTGGAAATCTTAATGATGTTACTGAAAGGGTTCTCAAATCTTGTGAGAAATATCTAGTATTATGCAGAAACCTCTGGCTGTGTTGTTTATCTGGCATATTTAAATGTTCATCAAACTTGCACATAGGATTTCTCGTATGAAGCATATGTGGAACTATAGGCGTGATTGGGTTTTAGTTTTTCTGAACTCTGAGTGTTTGTCCATCAGACAAACAGCTGTATTTAGTATATGTTGCCTGTGCATGGTAAATGCTTCTCCCTTTGAGAATGTGTTGAAATAATTCTGCATAAACAGGTCAACCCTTTTTTTAATTGAAAATTTATAGTCTCTGTACATTGTGTGTAATGCAACATGAGTGGAGACGTGTGGAATGCCAGCCAGCAGGACCTTGACACCATTTTAATGAGGTCAAGCGCTCCTTCCCTAGCTCATCATTATTACATCACATTAAAGATGAAACATCTGTCATGGTAGAAACTAATACATTGTAGTAATAAATTCTTCTTCACACTCATAATTTCTGACTTCTCTCATTTACAGGCCTGTGCACCTTGTATAGTATTTATTGATGAAATTGATGCTATTACCCCAAAGAGAGAGACCGCTTCCAAGGATATGGAGAGACGCATTGTGGCTCAACTGCTTACTTGTCTTGATGGTCAGTTCTATGTCTGTATGGTCATTTCTATGTCTATATGGTCAGTTCTATGTCTGTATGGTCAGTTCTATGTCTGTATGGTCAATTCTATGTCTATATGGTCAGTTCTGTGTCAGTATGGTCATTTCTATGTCTGTATGGTGAGTTCTATGTCTGTATGGTCAATTCTATGTCTATATGGTCAGTTCTTTGTCTGTATGGTCATTTCTATGTCAGTATGGTGAGTTGTATGTCTGTATGGTCAATTCTATGTCTATATGGTCAGTTCTGTGTCTGTATGGTCATTTCTATGTCTGTATGGTGAGTTCTATGTCTGTATGGTCAATTCTATGTCTATATGGTCAGTTCTTTGTCTGTATGGTCATTTCTATGTCAGTATGGTGAGTTGTATGTCTGTATGGTCAATTCTGTGTCTATATGGTCAGTTCTGTGTCTGTATGGTCATTTCTATGTCTATATGGTCAGTTCTATGTCTGTATGGTGAGTTCTATGTCTATATGGTCAATTCTATGTCTATATGGTCAGTTCTGTGTCTTTATGGTCAGTTCCATGTCTGTATGGTCATTTCTATCTCAGTATGGTCAATTCTATGTCTGTATGGTGAGTTCTATGTCAGTATGGTGAGTTCTATGTCTATATGGTCAATTCCATGTCTATATGGTCAGTTCTATGTCTGTATGGTCAATTCTATGTCTATATGGTCAGTTCTTTGTCTGTATGGTCAGTTCTATGTCTATATTGTCAGTTCTTTGTCTATATGGCTATTTCTATGTCTGTATGGTCAGTTCTTTGTCTATATGGTCAATTCTGTGTCTATATGGTCAATTCTGTATCTATATGGCCAGTTCTATGTCTGTATGGTCAGTTCTATGTCTATATGGTCAGTTCTGTGTCTATATGGTCAATTCTCTGTCAATGTCTGTTAACATACAGATGATGTCTACTGTTTCAAAGTTCCCACTTTTGTGTCTATAGGTTTAGCTTTGAACGCTCATGTATACACTTCATAAAACTTATACCTTTATCATTTTTTGATGATTAACTGAGACTTGTAAACCAAACACTTTTATAATACTGTTATGGAAGGTAAAGTACAAAATACATTTAGATGTGCATTGTATTTTTTTAACTTTTATGTATTAAAGATCTTTTGAGAGGAGAAAGGATGTTGGTTCATTTTGTTTTCACCTTGTATCTGCCTGCTATGATATATGTTTTCATTAAACATTTTTTCTACAATTTATTGCTTGTAGATTTAAACAGCAGACCTAACTGCCATGTACTGGTGATCGGTGCTACAAACAGACCTGATTCTCTTGATCCGGCCCTGAGACGGGCTGGCAGATTCGACAGAGAAATTTCGCTAGGCATCCCAGATGAAAGTGCCCGAGCAAGGTGGTATTTGTTATGTAATGTCTGCTGTCTTTCTGGTTATGTTGTCAGTGGCTAAGATAGGACACACCTGCTACTCACCTATAAGGGTTGCATCTTAAGTTCCAGTACTGGCTATACTGCTTTTGACTATGTCAGAGGTAGTAGATTCCTTCAATGTAATATCAGTGTTCTCAGTATTTCTATTTGCACCTTTTCAGGGGTTCATAGAAGTCATCTGGATGGGGCGGTATTCAGTCCATCAATTGAATAAAAATCTCAATAATTGTTTATGTTTATTCATTGAGGTTGTTTTTTGAAAGAAATATTCAGAATTTCACATAAACTCAATTTGAACATATCCAAAATTCAAGTTATCTCCCTTTTGGAGAAATCTTCATAACCCTCAGCCTTGATTAGATTTAAGAAGGCAATTTTTGCCAGTGGAGGGGCATATGAAATCTAGCATGAGAAATATTAAACTTCTTTGGTCTCAAATCGGTCTTCACAAATAATTTGACCTACTTCGGCTTCCGATCATTGTGTTTCTGAGATTAGCCTAGAGCGAATGACAGCAAGTGAGCGGTCTGACTGGTTTTCACCCCCTGATGCCAGGTGGCGCTACTATCTTTAGCTCTTTCAAGGCAAGCACAGAGTTTGCCTCTAGGTCTCGTTTTCAGGAGTCTGAGGTTTGATGAACGGCTCATAGCAGTGAAATTAAAACCTTTTTGCCGGATATGAACACTTACCAGGGACATTGATTCACATGTCTTTTGTTCAAAGCCTGAACATAAAGATGTGTGCTAGACAGGACTTGAGGCCATTGAGATCCAGCCATATTCATACTGGAAAAAGTGACAATCCATTTATGCATAAAGTAGCAGCGTAGTTTATCTCTATAAATATGTAGCCTCTCAATTTAAAAATCATTATAGCTAATACCCAATGAGATAAATGATTATTTGTGGGTCTCTTAATTTTCTCATTACCGGTAGCTGATTTTCACAGTAAATTTCATGTGGTTAGTACCTAGTCAATAACTCAAATCAGACTTTGTTTTGAACTGCTTTTATTCATTTATTTTGACAAGTAAGGCTAACACTTCAAGAAAAGTTAGACAATGCACAGAGCATTCATCTGGATGCACTATTCAGATTAGTTTCTAATATACATGTAAGGTGTTGAATGATTTTTGATTTTCTCAGATGTTTTTTTCTTTCTTTACATCATTTTTGACATTTCCTTTTACAAACTGAGAGTGACAACCACATATTCCATAAGCCCTTAATGCATGACCATCCTGTCTTGGCTCATGACTGTTGAATATTTTTTAATAGTGATGTCAAGACCAATTGCTCATGTTTTCCAACCTTTCTGGGCGATCTTAACACTTCATTGGACTGGTGTCCGCAAATACATATAACAATATTAAACTGCAATGTGTGCCATTTATCAGATTGCTGTATCAACTAGCCAGGAGGCCAGCTTGAGTTCATATGCAGTGATAATTACTTTAATCACTGAAGTATACTAATGCACAAAAATAGTCAAATTTAGTATCTCAAATAGTTGGTTGAACCAAAAAACAAATCAATTTCAGTCGACAAAAAAAATCAATTTCGGTCAGAAAGTACTGGTTGGTACCTGAAAAAGTGACTTCTATCAGCCCATGCTTTTCAAATTTTATCTAAGGTTTAGTTTGTATAATTGGTCTTAAACATGGCTGTCTGTTTTATCCCAGCTTGAATGTTCTCATTATCACATGGAAAAGTGATCACCGCTTTATGATTTAAATATGTAATGGCTAAAATATTGTCAATGGAGCATTAAGCCTTGACCATTCATTCATTCTATCTGCACCTTGGCTGCTGACTCAAGGACCCAAGTGTCAACAGATACGATATATTTTCTGTAATACACAATTGTAATTTTCTCCTTTTCAGGGATATTAGAGAACATTAGTATTAGACATTGTTTGATGTTTGACTTTTTATGTTCAAGTTTCAAGGATTACATATGTTATTCATTTTTGTGAAATATTATGTACTTTGGTAGTTTTATTACCTGTTTTTATTTTAATTTCAGAATCATGGGTGTTTTATGTAGGGGTTTAAAATTGTCTGAAGATTTTGACTTTGCGATGCTGGCACGGGAGACTCCGGGCTATGTGGGAGCAGATTTGATGGCCCTGGCCAGGGAGGCAGCCATGACAGCTGTGAACAGGTATGGTAGCTTCTTATCCCTACATTATCTGTGATTCTCACTTCCCAGGTGGTTCGACAGGTTAAAATATCAATACACATTGCCAGATTTTGCCCATAAACGGCATATAAATCACATCAGGAGTTGAAAAAATGTTTGCCCTGTGCTGCAGAATTACTGCACGTGATTGAGCATGGCAAGTTTAACTTATGTAATTTTTCTTTGTGACTCAGCATTCCAGTGTGTGTGTTTGTGAAGTTTTAATTGGTTTTTATGTGAGATGAATATTGTGGGGACAGAGTTCACAGGTTAAATGATTTTGTGGGCTTTAAACTCCATGTACTGTTTTCAACACACAGATAATTTATACTTTTGGTATCTTCACAATATGTCTTGTCTGCGATTCCAAGTCTATTTTTAATTATAACAAATTATTTTAAAAATTAAATAAATCCAGGCTGACTTATATAAAAAATATTCTTTTTTCTGTCTTCAGTTTTTGTGCTTCATACCTTCACTTTTAACTCAAGGTGTGTTTGTCTGTAAAGTTATTTGAGAATTTTTACTGTGGACATGCATATTTTTGTTTTATTTCTGATTTGATGGAAAGAGTGTTTACAAATGATTTTGTTTACTTCGTCAGAGTCTTCAAGGACTTGGAAAGCAGACAGGTGTTCAACACAGAACTTGTGCCAAAAACTGGTGATGTGAAAACTGTGATGGATACTATTCCTACAACTGATTCCTCTCTAGATTCTTGTAAGTAAATCCAGCTTATATAATTAGTATTTGGTTCCTTCATTAACTCTAATAAAATTCTCCAAATACGTCTGTATATTTATTTATCTGCTCTTCCATCCATCCACACAGGCATATATAAGCATTTATTATACAAAAATCATATTACTGATCTCTTGATTTACAGAGAATATGTATAGGCCTATTGTTAAAGTTTCAATACTAGGTTGGTTCACACAAATCCTGGTTCACACAATTGCTGAATCAGTTTTTAAAAATATGTGTCCTTCCCTTTTACAGTGCTGAGCTGGCTGAAGGAAGAGGCTCCATTAACAGAGGCACAGCTGCGGGATCTTTCCATATCCATGGAGGATTTCAAGGTACAGATGTCTGTGAATATAGGCATTTAGTAGATCCTCACTTCAGCTGAATTCAGTTGAAATCTAGGAGGTTCTAAGTGGTTAGTTTTACACCAGCTACCAGTATCCAAAATGCATGCGGCAAATGTATTTTGATCAGTTATATGCGATTCAAAGTATTGTTCTCTTTAAATCTAATGTTGCTCCATATTAATACATATACCTAGCAACTGCCTGTTTGAAAACAGTTATGAGCTTGGTTTAGCCTTTTGAATGGAAAACTATTTCAAGATAGTATGCAAGGCAAAGTGCGAGTTAAAAAAAAAGAGTATATAGTACTCTTTCTAGACTCAGTCTTTGAAACTGCAAAGTAAACTATTCTTGTCTTCTTGACTTTCAGTCAGCTCTACAGTTTGTACAGCCATCAGCTAAACGGAAGGTTTGCTACTATACCTGATGTCACCTGGGAAGATATTGGAGCTCTTCAGTCAGTGAGCAGGAACTGAAGCTAGCCATTTTGGTGAATTTAAGAAACTGTTGGACATAATACCAGACTTAATTGAAAAATTATGTCAAAGTTAGCAAACCGTATAGTCTGTAGTTGTAACTTATAAGAAAGTACGTCCTCACTTTGTTAACATGGTTAGTATGTTATTGAAATGTCTAAATTGGATGGAAACTGAGTCTTTTACATTTGAAAGCATATTCAGTTGATTTTATTTTTGCATCACATTTTACGTGGTAGGCTCCAATACGCCATCGAGAAGATTTCAAAGCTTTAGGGCTGTCAAATCCTCCCGGCATTCTTCTGGCTGGCCCACCTGGCTGTGGAAAAACACTCCTGGCAAAGGTACTGTTGTTTATGTTGTAGTCAGATTAGCATTAAACTCTGAGAAAGTCATTGTGGACAGGCCACTTTTTTGTCAGCTGAAGGATTCTGAATTTGCTGTGAACATCTTATAAAACATTTGTGCAGTTTGTACTTTCATTCTTTGTAAGAGTTATGTACCAGTAGGTTGTACTGTTTCAGTGCAATGCACTGTTTAAGCACAACAAATGCAGAAGAGATAAATTGTGTTTATGTAAGCATTAAAACAGTGAATTCTAAATCACGTATAACGTGAATTGTCAAGTTTTTACAGTTTTGGTGCAATTTTTTTTCAGGCAATAGCTAATGAATCAGGTATCAACTTTATATCTGTGAAAGGTCCAGAGCTACTTAATATGGTAAGCTGCTCAGTTGCTAATTAAAGGCATGCATTGAATTATTATCAATAACTTTCTCTCAAGCAGAATTCAGAACTGCTGTAATTACAAATTTACGTGTGTAATATAACTTCAGTATTCACATGCCATGGTTGCTTTAGTATTTATGCTCACAGCTCATTACAAGTATTGAAACACTGAGATTTGATTGGATGAAAAGTAAGAAAAGATGCTATTGCTTCCTTGAGCCGTGGCTGGATAAGTAGCTGAGGATGTTACAGCCCTTAACCAATGAGGTCACATGCAAAGTCCTGCTTCCCAGAAAATGTCTGTGTCTAGTTCTCTGTCAGAATAAAGCTGTGGCTTCACAAAACTTTGATGGTGGATGTTTAGGTATTGGTTTGACAATCCACCACACTGCTCATAAGGATCAGTTACAGACATGCAATTTCACCGATTCTTGGACTGGAGGACATCTTGATTCTAGACGCCTCTAGGATCTTAAACTTCAAATTTAGCCGAAAACTCTGAAAAGCAAATTAAGTGAGAAGTGCTAAAATAACTGCTGTAGCACACCAGTGTGAAACATTGTATTTGTTACATGTACCTTTATTACTGCTGTAGCTGATAAAATCTCTGGTTTTCCAGTACGTGGGAGAGAGTGAGAGAGCAGTCCGTCAGGTATTTCAGCGAGCCCGGAACTCCGCACCTTGTGTCATATTCTTTGATGAGTTGGATGCTCTGTGCCCCAGGCGGTCAGATTCAAGGGAGGTGAGTCATAGTTACACTCAAGTTATCGATCCCCTAACTGATATTTAAGCAGTAGTCTGCTGTGTGAACTGAAATACACAAAAAACTTTGATATGTACGAAAAATTCTCTGTTAAATAAATGTTCTGTTTTCAAGTACACTATAATGTTTTAAATTATGATTCCAATATGGAGAATTTAACCAAGTTGTTTTGGATTGTGAGGTAAAATTTTACATGTCCTTTACAACATTTTATTTGTGTTAATACATGGAGTATTACCATGACCTACATGTATGTGTTATCTGTGGTGTGCAGAGTGGGTCTAGCGTGAGGGTGGTGAACCAGCTCCTGACAGAGATGGACGGACTAGAGGAAAGGAAACAGGTTTTCATCATGGCCGCCACTAACAGGCCAGGTATACTGCAAGCTTACCAAACCCTGGCATTTTCCACTTGTCTGAAGCCCATTCTCTCTTTCATGATAGTGCTTAACATAATCTACTACATTATACAAGATACGTTCAGTTTATAGTGAATAATCACTAAGCAGTTAAATGTAAGAACTGGTGACACAATGTTTTGTAACATCATGTGCTACATGTACACATGTATGTATCAGTTCTTTAAGGAAGCATCAGACACATTTCAAGTGTTCCATTTGGGGGTGTAGCCAAAGTGTGAGAAGATGCTAATTAAGGAGTTATAAATATTGAACAGTAGTTTGGCATTGTTCAGATTTCCTTGTTACTTAGGTGACTGTATATCTAAAGACCTGCGCGGGAAAGTGTTAAGTGTGCTATCACAGCACCATGACCCAGGAGCCTGTCATCAATGGGATCACTGTGAGTTCAAATCAAGCTCACGCTGGCTTCCTCTGTGGTCGTACATGGGGAGATCTGCCAGCAACTTGCAGATGGCCGTGGGTTTCCTCCGGGCTGTACATGATGCTGGTCGCCATCGCATAAGTACGGTATAAAACACCAATCAAATATAAAATCAAATAAAACTCTAGATCTACCTGTACGCAACATCCATATCGTGCCGAAGTTGGTTCCGAAAAGAGTCACATAATGAATTCCTTCCCCAGCCCTGCTCCCATTCCTACCAGTTGTAATACCAGATGGTGAGGAGACCAGGCACATAATGAATTTCTTCCCCGGCCCTGCTCCACATTTCTACCAGCTGTAACACCAGATGGTGAGGAGACCAAAGCACATAATGAATTTTGTCCCAGCCCTGCTTCCCATTCCTGTCTGCTGTAAAACCTGATGGTGAGGAGACCAGGCACATAATGAATTCCTTCCCCACCCCTGCTCCTCATTCCTACCAGCTGTAACACCAGATGGTGAGGAGACCAAGCACATAATGAATTCCTTCCCAGCCCAGCTCCCCATTCCTGTCTGCTGTAAAACCTGATGGTGAGGAGACCAGGCACATAATGAATTCCTTCCCCAGCCCTGCTCCTCATTCCTACCAGCTGTAAAACCAGATGGTGAGGAGACCGGACACATAATGAATTTTGTCCCCAGCCCTGTTCTCCATTCCTACCAGCTGTAACACCAGATGGTGAGGAGACCGGACACATAATGAATTTTGTCCCCAGCCCTGTTCTCCATTCCTACCAGCTGTAACACCAGATGGTGAGGAGACCAGGCACATAATGAATTTCTTCCCCAGCCCAGCTCCCCATTCCTATCTGCTGTAATCCCAGATCATGAGGAGACTGGCACATACTGAATTTCTACCCCAGCTCTGCTCACCATTCCTACCAGCTGTAACACCAGATGGTGAGGGGACTAGGAACATAATGAATTTCTTCTCAGCCCTGCTCACCATTCCTACCAGCTGTAATACCAGATGGCGAGGAGACCAGGCACATACTGAATTTCTTCCCCGGCCCTGCTCCCCATTTCTACCAGCTGTAACACCAGATGGTGAGGAGACCAAGCACATAATGAATTTCTTCCTCAGCCCTGCTCCCCATTCCTATCTGCTGTAATCCCAGATCATGAGGAGACTGGCACATACTGAATTTCTTCCTCAGCCCTGCTCACCATTCCTACCAGCTGTAACACCAGATGGTGAGGAGACTAGGAACATAATGAATTTCTTCCTCAGCCCTGCTCACCATTCCTACCAGCTGTAATACCAGATGGCGAGGAGACCAGGCACATACTGAATTTCTTCCCAGCCCTGCTCACCATTCCTATCAGATGTAGTCTTCAGAGCACATGGGCCAATACAAGAAACCTGCCCACTTTCAACCAAACACCTTTTTTTATTGTTAATTATTTAAATCTTGTATTACAGACATCATAGACCCCGCAATCCTCCGACCAGGCCGCCTGGACAAGACCTTATATGTGGGTTTGCCAACATTACTGGAGAGATTGGACATTTTCAACACAATAACCAAGGTGAGAGAAGCCGTTTCATAAAAGAATGCATCAAGGGACATGAACAGATCTACTCTGGAGTTACTCTGGAAATGTATTTTGTAGCCAGAGGAGATAATTTGTTAGGGTATAGAGATGTGAGTGAATGCTGAATTCAACACATTATCCACATATTTGATGTGAAGAAGGCTGCACCTAAAGCTAGTAGCACATTGGTTATTTCAGCGAAAAGACAATTTCTCTGTACTTTTGTTTTCAGCCATTTTCCTGTCGAGTGGGTAAATGACTTTTTCTACTTCTTACATGAAGAGAAATTCTGAATAATATGTTTCCTGTAATTGGCAGAATGGAACCAAGCCTAAATTGTCAGAAGATGTGAACTTGTCCGTCCTACATTGCTGACCATTGTGAAGGATTTACGTGAGTTTTAATACCTCATTTCTGAAAACCACTGCAGACTAAATGTGGAGTTTACACTACGCTGGTTGGTGAAACCAAAACAGTGTAATTGTTTGTAAAAGTACTGGACCATCATTAAAAATATGTGGACAAGCCAACAGACCGTCCAAAAATAAGGGCCCTAAATTTTGTGTTGGCCTTTTGATGGAAAGTTCTCTTTTTATTATTCACTTAGTATTCACATCAGCCAGAATAAGGAAAAATCCCTACTGACCTATCCAATTTTTTTTTTTTAAGAATGGTCTTGCCCAAGGAAGCAGAGTATACAGGCCCAGAGTGAGGTTCCTAGCTTTTTTGTTATTCTTTAGTGCACTGCAGAAGGTCAAATGGGCTAATATACGTCATCTTTGGCCTATTTTGCCTAAAAAAGGCACTTCCAATTCTTTCAGTTTAGATGTACTGGTAGCTTAAATACTCCTGAAAAATGATACTACTTGTCCTACTAATGTAGTTTGGCCTACTTGGTATATACGGACGCAATGGTTAATCAGAAATCATTGGTGTAAAATAATCAAAAATGCAAGAACTGGAGAGGACATGAAGATGAACAGGGGGGCCTTATTACATGTACATATGACATTTACACTGTATGGCTTGATTTCAAGACAGGTTCAAGACACATTTGTCACAAATAGTTAATTTTTAGAGGATATGAAATACTGCTTTTGAAGCTGAAACACCATTTTCAGTAGGATATCATCATACATTCCAGACAAACTGCAAATCAACTTCCAAGATCAACCAAAAATCTCTGAATCAGACAAATGAATAACTTAGTCATGGATGGAAGCTTATGTCACATACAGTATACAGTGTACAGAATTAGTCTTCATGTTGATGTAGGGATTGTTTATGTATTTCTGATCCCCATTTGTGCTACTGACATGTTGATGTAGGGATTGTTTATGTATTTCTGATCCCCATTTGTGCTACTGAAATGTTGATGTAGGGATTGTTTATGTACTTCTGATCCCCCTTGTGCTACTGACATGTTGATGTAGGGATTGTTAATGTACTTCTGATCCCCCCTTGTGCTACTGACATGTTTAGGGGAGCTGACTTGGCTGCGGTGGTGAGAGAGGCGTCCATGGCTGCTCTGAAGGAGAAGATTGACAGTCCTGACTCAGACACTGGCCCGATCATGTTTTCCACAGGCATTTTAAACATGGCTCTGCTCAAAGTCAAACCATCAGTTTCACAAAAGGTAAGAATGTGGAGATCAGAGGAAAGAACAGCAACTAAGTGGCCCAGCAAGGTAGATGCATCAAACACAATGAAACAAAAATGCACATTATCAAAATGCTGATCTTTAGATGAAATACAGTATCTCTGAAATGATGACATATCTTGCATGTACCAACATTCAAGTTGGTCTTGTGGTCAGAATGAGCGGCAAAACAGCCATCACAAGGTTAATATTGCTGCCTGTATAAACTCATCTAGTAACTCTAGCAAGTTTTTTCTGCTGTAAACCCACATACATGAGGTAAGCACAGCTGCAAAAAACTTGTAATATATACAGTATCAAGATACCAGTACCATCTGCCAGTCTCATTTATCTGTCTCCAATCCACTGTACACCTAAGAACGTGGTTCATTTTCTGTTTCAGGACCATAAAGTGTATGAAAGCATCAAGAACAGACTGAAAGCTGACAGGATGTTTATTGACGGAGACGGCAGTTACCCACAGCACCATTGTGGCCAAATGTAAAGTTAGCCACAGTATGATGGTGACCCGAAGTGTGAAGTTAATCACAGTACCAATCACATACCAAGGGAAAGGTATCCACAGTGCAAAGGTAGCTAAGTGCAACATTATCCGGAGTGCGAGGAGATCTTAGTGTGAAGCTGTCCACAGTGCCAAGGTGGCCAAGTGTAACGTTACCCACAGTGCAAGGATGCCTTAGTGTAAAGTTGTCCACAGTGCCAAGGTGGCTGAGTTGCAACGTTACTCCAGAGTGCGAAGGTGGCCTTAGTGTAAAGTTATCAGTGTTGGGTGGGTGCCTCTAAGTAAAAGTTATGCACATGTGCTAAGGTGGCTGAATGTTGCAATTATCCAGAGTGTGAGGGTGCCGTGCTGTACAGTTACCCACAGTCAGTGCCAAGGTGGAAGTGTTACTTATCAGAGTGTAAAGGGTGCCGTAGTGTCAAGTTATCCACGGCACAAGGTTGGCCAGTGTAAAGTAGGCCACAGCACCATGCTGACTGAGTATAATGTTATCTACTGTGTTAAACTTACTCAAAGAATGCAGGTGGCCGAGTGTCAAGTTGAAGAGTGTCCTGGAAGTTATCCACAGTAAGATGGCGAGTCTAAAGTTACTCACAGTACAGGTGTAGTTATTCAACAGTGCCAGGAAGGTGGAATGCAAAAACTGTGATTTAAGGGTGAAAAGCCATCCAAGGATTTGGAACTGAGGTGGCGAAGTTTAAAAGAATTATCAACAAGTGGCTTCATTGTATGCAAAATTAACCATACTTGACCAAACTGAGTCAAAGTTTGTTGTAGTGCAGAAATTATCCACACTATGTGATAGTGGCAGCTTGACTGAGCTGGCAGACTACAGAAGTGAGGCAGCCAGATGCAATGCAAGATGATTGCACTGAATCAGGGTGAAGCAATTTGTCATGAACAGTTGCCTAAATTTATACTTCACATATATGTCTGGGATACTATAATGAGGATAATAACATCTGGGAATGCAAAGAGGAATACCAAAGATATTCAGGTGCAGATTACATGCTTCTAAGAAATCTTTCATCTTTTCTGTTTGCCTTTCCAAAACTTCTGTGCCAATGTTCATAGGTGTTAATATTCTGGCCAAAACAGAAGAAGAAAAAAAATTCTGAAAGTAACTTAAATAAATTGTGATTTGTAAAATGATTAGAGCAGTTACATAAATATTGATGGGTATCAATGGCACATGTTGAACACAGTGAATTCCGTCTTGTTTATTCATGACACTCTTCAGTCTTTGTTGGCTTATGCACCTAAAGCATCACTCTCACAGTTGCTGATTTACCCTTGGACCTGTGGTCACATGCAAATTCTTATCCCGTTGGTTTGCTTGAAGGTGTGTCAGGTCCTTGGTAAAGATAAAGGTAAAGGTTTCCTCCACCCATAACCCTAAACACTGCCCTATGATATAAGTCAAATATTCTTACGTTTGGCAATAAACATCATGACATACACCATCATAATCCCAAGGTAAACGTTTCTGGCAACACACCGTCCATTTATTTGCATCATCCATGAGGCATTAATAGCTGTGAACCAATACATTCCTTTAATACATGTACCTCAGAGATTGCTTCAAAGTCCCTGTTGCAGTTCCAGTATTTACTGTTGATGATATATTGCCATAACTGTACTAAAGGTGTGTAAAAGTTGGTCAGCTACTTCACAAAACAGCCCTCCTGCCAGTACACAGGTATGATTTGGCACTTCTGCTCACACGTGTGCTTTACTTTTCAGCACATACGTGTGGACTTTTGATTCGAAGCACATGGAATTTTTTGGCAGGATCCAGGAGCTGGATATGCGCTAGAATCCTGGACTGACTGGTCTCCACCACCTGTCCATTCACAATCATTTCATCTAGGATCAT
This sequence comes from Liolophura sinensis, assembly GCF_032854445.1. Taxonomy (NCBI): domain Eukaryota; kingdom Metazoa; phylum Mollusca; class Polyplacophora; order Chitonida; family Chitonidae; genus Liolophura; species Liolophura sinensis. Next base: position 6,410,304 of record NC_088300.1, on the reverse strand, counting down.
TGCACACAGTCAACACATGTGCATGCACATCATTTCTTGGAGGCATCAGGAGCTGTAATAGGGCCTAGAATCCTGGACTGGCTGTCTCACACCACCTGTCCATTCACAATCATCTCATCCAGGGGTCACGTGAACACAGTCAACACATGTGCATGCAGATCATTTCTTCGGCAGCATCCAGGAGCTGTATAGGGCCTAGAATCCTGGACTGACTGGTCTCCACCACCTGTCCATTCACAATCAGTCTCATCCAGGGTCACATGCACACAGTCAACACATGTGCATGCACATCATTTCTTGGCAGCATCCAGGAGCTGGATATGCACTAGAATCCTGGACTGGCTTGGTCTCCACCACCTGTCGATTCACAATCATTTCATCCAGGATCACGTGCACACAATCAACACATGTGCATGCACATCATTTCTTGGCAGCATCCAGGAGCTGGATATGCACTAGAATCCTGGACTGACTGGTCTCCACCACCTGTCCATTCACAATCATCTCATCCAGGATCACGTGCACACAGTCAACACATGTGCATGCACATTATTTCTTTGGCAGCATCCAGGAGCTGTATAGGGCCTAGAATCCTGGACTGACTGGTCTCCACCACCTGTCCATTCACAATCATCTCATCCAGGATCACGTGCACACAGTCAACACATGTGCATGCACATTATTTCTTGGCAGCATCCAGGAGCTGTATAGGGCCTAGAATCCTGGACTGACTGGTCTCCACCACCTGTCCATTCACAATCATCTCATCCAGGATCACGTGCACACAGTCAACACATGTGCATGCACATCATTTCTTGGCAGCATCCAGGAGCTGTATAGGGCCTAGAATCCTGGACTGACTGGTCTCCACCACCTGTCCATTCACAATCATCTCATCCAGGATCATGTGCACATGATCAATGTTATACATTATCTGTGCCTAAGGTTAAGAACATCGTATCTTTATCACATGTTATAGGTAATCTAATCTATTCAACTGAAACAGTGACAATACCAAGTAATATTTAAGCGTCATATACTCTGTTGACACGAGTTTAAGCTGGTTTAAATCCGAAAGTGTCTTTGAGCCAGTTTGATGTTGCTTGAGGGCTTGAAGCTAGTTTATCTGTACCTAGTAAAATGTAACTGCATTAAATGCCCCAGGATAGCAGAGGTCAGGATGACGTAATTACGAAACTGGCTTAAATGTAACTGTTCAAACAGACAAATGCCAGGACTAGCTTAAAACAGGCTTGGCCACACGGTCATGTGAAGGCAAACATTTTTACAACTAGCTTCGATTTAAACAGGTTGAGATTAGATCTGGATTAAATTTTAGTTGTGTGAATGGATTAATCTATAGCCTGTTTTCAGATGACTTAATAATAAAAGTCAAAAAGGATACATCTACTTCAGTCTGAAAAAGACAATGAATAAAATTAAGTGATCTAACTATCCTCATTACCACTTTAAAGTTGTAGATAAAAAAACAAGCTATGTCCTGAATAGGGCTATAGATGGACTGCACTTCGAAAATCTTCACATTACCAGTGCCATTAGATAATAGAATTACTGAAGTTTTATAGCAGAAGAATTGAATCTGTTCATGAGCACAAGCATTTACTAAAAACTATTTGATTTCTTTTCATGCACTGGGCCTAAGATCTTCCCAGATACACATGTACATGTTCACTAAGACAATAATTATCCTGTAGCCATGAAGAATTTTCCTGTTCATCAGGCATAAAAACAAGGCTATACTCACAACTCTCTCAAAGTACTGATCCAGAGTCTCCACAATGCAGTGGAGGACTCATACATGGCTAGTTCAATTCTTGAAAACATCAAATATATCAATGTACAATACAAATATAACTAATGACAGTACTGGTAGTACTGACAGAGAGGTTTGGAATCATTTTCAATAAAATGATTCGTCGCCACATGACTAAAAATTGTTCAGTATGACATTAAACCCAAAGAATTCATTCATTCAATACCATGACATTTTTTTTTATCCCTGCATGATTTTCTATTTATTTATTTATTGATTGCCCCAAACCCATGAAATACAAACATGCCAAAAGTACTTGGCTAGTCTGGAGGAACTGCCACACTGCTGAGTCTAATACAGGAAAGAACATGCTAATATGTAAAACACCATATATTGTTTATTTCAGGCCATGTCAGTAAATGTTGGTCATGAAAAAGAAATACGGCATACATTGATGTTGCATTAGGTTGTGTTTTCAGGGTGTATTATTTTGGTGTGGTCAGTCAGACAATTCAAGACATTCTTTCAGAAAGACGTCTTTAGTGGCTCATGTGTTGAAAGCTGTATTTTTGTTGCAAACCACAATACTCTAATGGTGAGCTTGCATGCTCAAATCTAGCTCTTACTGGTGACTGTCTAGCAGTAGCCATTCATCCCACTGACCAGCAGATTAGGGACCTTCTAGCAGTAGCCATTCATCCCACTGACCAGCAGATTAGGGACCTTCTAGCAGTAGCCATTTCATCCCCACTGACCAGCAGATTAGGGACCTTCTAGCAGTAGCCATTCATCCCACTGATCAGCAGATTAGGGACCTCCTAGCAGAAGCCATTAATCCCCTTGGCCAGCAGACTAGGGACCTTCTAGCAGAAGCCATTCATCCTCCTGGCCAAAAAATTAGGGACCTTACAGTGGAAGCCATTAATCAAATGACCAGCAGACTAAGGGTTTACCAGCAGAAGCCTAATATATGCGTTGAAACGTTCAGTTACTAACTGTCAACCAATAAGGGCGTTCCAGGTCAGTAATCCCAAGGCTAATTCTCAACAAGAGTTCAGGTGAACACAACACATGACCCAACAAATGTATTTGTTTGGAATGTATAAAAGAATATCAGCATTATGGTGATGAGTATAACCTCTATGGGAAATCTTCATGGGTGTTGATGATAGGTATGTGGTTACCGTGGAAGTGAACAAACGTGTCCACCACAAATGAAAACTTTATGCAGAAAACAGTTGGAAACAAATCATATCTATTTTTATGGTGTATGTAAGGAAAAATGGCTATCTGGTTATCATCACAACCACGAAATGGACAAATGTGTGTGATGACACATCGTCATCTGTGTATCTATGTATCCACCAAAATTAAAACTCTACGCAGAAAACAGTTGGAGTTCTAGCCCGGACACGAAATCATATCTATTTATGTTATATTTATTTATACCATGACAACCACAAAAATGGACAGATGTTAGTCGTGTCACAGTCATCTGTGTATTTATGTATCCACCAAAAATTAAGACTCTCTGCAGAAAACTGTTGGAGATATAGCCCGGATATTGACCAACAGACAGACAAAATCACTATAACATAATATGCTCTGCCTAATGGCAGGGACATATAAAAATTAGGGATTTGGCACCTTCCAGCAGAGAGCATTAATCCCCCTAGTCAGCAGATTAGGGACCTTCCAGCAGAAGCTGTTCTTCCCCTTAGCCAGCAGATCAGAGAGGGACCTTCCAGCAAAACCCATTCATATCCTTGGACAGCAAGAGTCTATGCTGGCGAAGAGGTGAAAGGTAGAATTTGACTGACCCATAAATCACCTTGCAGAATTCTCAGGGTATGTCAACATACAAAATATTCCCGATTTCTCTGAGTGACTGGGTGGTGAAGTGCATCATGCTAGAGATGACAAAATCATGCAGAACCCAGGAGAATCTATCTGACAAAACCATGTAGGCTGGAACTGAATATGAACCTAACTATTAACCTTTGGTACGTGCTCATAGGTTTGAAATCACTTAGCACAGTAATACTTTCACCCTGTTGAACATAAAGATGACCTTATCTTATGACTTATACTCTGAATGAGTTCCTGCTAAATAAATGTACACGAAAGGTATACAATGTTGGGTTTTAGACTGTTACTCTTCCGTTATAATCTGGGTACAAAAGTAATGGAACTTCAAAGACCATTTTCTGCCCATACCAACAGCTACCTTCCTATACATACATATATCTACCTATGAAGTTATGCAGGAATAACAGTCCTTTAAATGCAATACATCTAACTACAAACAGAACTGAATGGGGCATGAATAGGTCTATTTTTAATGTAGTATGACATTCCTCCCTCGAAAGCTCCTGCCAGCTGAAAATTAACCTGGTTAAAGAAACTGCTGGTATGTAGTCAAGCTTGACTCCCAACATGACACTTCACACTTATTCTTACCTGGCTCCACACACCTGTATTAAGAGTCAAGGCTAAAATAGCACCAATATTTCATACCTCTTGATAAAAATCTGTCAAAATTACCGACTCAATAACCGACAATATGAAAAAAAAAATACCTGAGGATAATTTAATGCATTGTTAAATTTCAGATATACATTCCGTGTTCATCTCAGTCAAATTTGAGCAGTGATTGATTGATTGGTGTTTATAATGCTGTACTCAAGAATTTATCCCTTCACCAGACACCTGACAAACTTTCTGACTCTGAGCTGCATCTGAAGCATGCAAGAAGAACAGGATTCAAACTTGCAGAATTATCCGTCGAGGGCCTACTGCTACATTCACAGTGAACTAGGCAGTGAACATACCTTCTGCAAATTAGTGTCTCTGTAAATATCGCTCTCTGACAAAGTAATAATGTAATATATATATATATATAAATATATAGCACATACATGTAAATTATAGAGGTAATGCTCCTGACGTATACTTCTGCGGCTATAATATTCTGCCCCTGACACCTGGCTGACTTATCCACCCATGGAGATGTAAATCCCTTCCTTAAATCTGTGGCAAATAAAGTCACTGCAAAGATTTAGCTGAATTAAGGGTGCACATAATGTTAACTTTGGTCTAGCTTTATTTCTGAAGTGACAGTGATTTTTATATTAACTTGCCGAGACAGCACAGATTCATTGCAGATGCCAGGCCCTCGAAAAGTGAATTCACATGTTCAAATCCCTCTCCTGCTGCTTTGGCATTGCCTACGAGTCAATAGGTTTAACAGGTACCTAGTGGAGTACAGTGGATTACCCTCCCAAACTTTGGTATTGTCCACCCATATACCTGTCATACAGGCAAAACATTCTTGTGAGAGTGTTCAACACTTATCAACAATTTAAATAAGTGGTAACATATTATTCTTACACTTTGTTTGTTACTGGCTCTGAGGGAAGAATATAAAATAGCAACTCTTTGAAACCAAGATGTATCACACATATCAGGTATCACACACTGAACTAGATCTCACTCTCTTTTGAAACAAGCCATTATCAGCTTGATCTAAGGGGCCTGTACAATGGACCCAGCCAGCAGAAGCCTCTCCCACTGTAGATATTATTATGTATACAATATATGCATACAAAGGATGTACATGTACACTATACATTGTTATACCTCTAAATAAAGCATACATATGTATGTAAATGTGTCAGTGTAGAGTAATGTGACCTGACAAAGTCACATTAGATTGCTCAGGTATAAACCATCTGTTGTTAAATTATGGACATGCATGAAAGCTCATTTATATATAGCACAACACAATGAGACTTACATGATACACTGTAGCTCACCTAGTTTTGTAGCATATCACTATTTGGACAGGGTTTAATTACAGACACTATTTACGTGACAGTTTCTCACCCGCCTCCCACCATCGACCCGGAGGAACCCCCCAAACCCCATCACATACACATATAAAGCTTAATATGTTACCTGTGTCTTTGTTACAACTTAGGTATAACTGGTACATGAACTCCAGGTGTGAGATACAGACTTCATAGTGATTCAAAGTGACTATAATATTGGTAAACACTAAGGCATGCCATGAGTTTAAAGAAGTTTAAGTCATTACCAGTATTATATAAATATAAAATATAAAAGAGGAAAATCTTATTACATGCATGACAAACATTCTGCCAACAATTCATATCAACTCATTACTGTCTGACATGTGACTGAATTCTAGACTGGTGACTATAAAATATACTAGTATTATATCACGGACAACATGCGGCTGGAAGACCTCTGCAGTCAAGCCAGTATCAAAATCTTCGGACAAGCTTTAGTAAATATTGTACCATAGCCTAACAAGTTGATATACTTATTTATTTAACTGGTGTTTTAAGCTGTCCCCAAGAATATTTCACTCATACGGCGGCAGCCAACGATAAGCCAAGTCGGCATTTCAGGAATCTTGTGAGTTCACACAGATATGGAGGAGACACTGTGGGGGCTCTCGCAAACTAACGCAGCCAGAAGGCAAGATGTTACAGTACTTGCTGGACTGAATATACATCTTGCATAACCTGGTCTGTTGACCCAATGATACCGTTAGCAGCTGCCATAAAATCACGCCTTTCACCCATTCAAGTCCACGAGAGCGCCCACCCTGTCTCGTCCAAACCTACGTGAACTCACAAGATTCCTGAAATGCCGACTCGGCTTATATAGTTGGAGGAAACCCCGGGTGTTCCATGCCCGTCCGCAGGTTGCTGTAGACCTTCCCACATAAGACAAGACAAGAAGCCAGCCTGAGCTGGACTCATTGGACTCATTCCTGGGTCATTATGCTGTGCTAGCATGCTAACCACCAGGCCACAGAAGCCTACACAATTTAATACCTGTTGTATTATATGTCATGCAAGCATGTTAAATGTATGTCATTTAATAGCCTCACCTCATCTTTATCCACACCGATGATAAAATATAAATTCAAATACTTTCGATAGATCAGTCTGTAGTCATGATAATCCAAAAACGAACACTGAAACACAATAACACAAGAAAAATCCTTGAACAAAAATAAATCATCCTACCATTAATCATAATATAGTGGTATACAGCTGGAGAACCTGGACAGGCTTTACCTTATTCTGTGTGAATGGATGAATGAACTGATAAAGGGCATGTACATCGCCTACTTCATTACTTATTACATAATAATTAGGTTTGGTTGTACAAGTCTCTGATAGGCAATCAAGCTGCTGCATAAGAAAGACCTTAATGTAAGGGTCATACTGGTCATGACAGAGTGGGTAAGAGATTTGTCTTTCTTCAATTGTTAGAACAATGTGCAGGTTCAACCCCGGTCTTGGGACAGGGAATTTGTGGATTCTTCCACTCTTACTGATCATACGGTCTTCAGAGACAACCATGACGAGGTTGACGATGCTCATTTGGCTATTTGCGCTGTGAAAAGTGTTCAAAACCACATATTTTCCACCAAATATGGGAGAGTTCATCATGCAGTAACTCAGTAGACAAAGATTAGTGGTTTATTCTGTGCAGCTACGCTTCCACCACCCATAAAATTGACTGCCACTGTATTTGCATGTACGAACAATGTTACTGGAGTAAAAGTGGACGTTAACAAATAGGTTAAATGAACAAGAACAATGCACATAGATTCTTCACTAAGATAATCAGTACAGTGTATGAACAAGTCTTTGGAATTTACAATATTTCATTCCATGTATGTTGTGCACACAAAGTGTGACAATGTTATTAGGATTGAACCAGAACAATGGAGTAAAAACTGGACCTTAACAAAACGATTAAATGAGCAGACAGACGTACATACAAGCCAGAAAAAAAACAGCACGTTTTTTGAGAAGCTAACTGTATTTATTTATTTGATTGGTGTTTTACACTGTACTCAAGAATATATCATTGATATGGTGGTCAGCATATGGTGTGAGGAAACCAAGCACAGCCCAAGGGAAATTTACGCCCTTCCGCAGGTTGCTGACAGACCTTCCCACACATAGCCGGAGAGGAAGCCAGCATGAGCTGGACTTAAACTCACATACAGCAACCACATTGGTAGGAGGGTCCAGGATCATTGCACTGTGCTGGCGTGCTAACCCCTCGACCACTCAAACTTTATTATTAGACTAAGTTTTGCACTTGTATCACAAAGTCTAAGATGTGCTTATGACAGGCAAATCAACTAATGTTGAACTGGGCCTGTGGATACACATTCATACACACATTCTGGGACTTAAAGATAAGTCACAACACACAAATTGTGGCTCAAGTGCAAGAGTAATACATATGCCAGTAATTATCTATAATGCAAAGCCAACAGTTGACTGAAGATTAGTGCTTATTATACAGGCCAGGTAGTGATTAGACGACACATGACGTGTGCTGTACAGAATGTATGCTCAAGTATGTTCATTCCATGCACAGGGCTGTAGGCTAATGTGTGCTGCATGTAGACTAGACTAATAAGGAGTAACTGAAAGATCTAAATTTGTTATTACACTAATCCTTCAACCTTAACAACCAACAATCCAATCAATATTTTAAAACATTCTGAGAGAACTACTGAATTTCTTTTCATTTGGGGGAAAAAAAAAGTCACCAACACTGACGGCCACTGAATTGGAAAAAAATATTATGGGTGCACTGTATATACAGTGGTCATACATATAAACTTTGTTTGGGTGCACTGGCTAAAATTAATTTATTGATTTATTTGTACAGTGTTTTATGCCATACTCAAGAATATCCACTTCTACGATGACGGAAAGTGAGCAAATCCCTGTGGAATCTTCTGACAATTTGCAGGTGCTGAAAGACCTTCCTATGCCCTGGCTAAAAGGTTGGTGTACATAGGATCCCAACCCTTAACTGTCCAAGTCGGAAAGAGAACAGTAAAGGCCAAATGAATAGAATGAACTGTGTTGGAAAAAAGGTCCAAACCAGAACAAAAACATGTACCCTGACATTCTACAAATACAAGTAGGCCTACGTAACCATACACATTTCCTAATGTAAATACCTTAAGACATTCATGAAGGTCTGTGGATATCATACACCTTTGGGACAACATAATATCTGACAAGTTTCATGAAAAGGCATTCACATATGCAATCAGTCATCAATCCATCAATTTTTAAGCAAAGAGAGGCACAGGATCTGTGTAAAGCAGAGATATTAGCTGTATATGAAAACTATGGTGAATAATTAAGATACCTTGGAAAGCTGCAGAATGCACAGTTTTCTGGAAAGCACACTTTTTTTGTATTGCAGAATGGTAAGCCTTTTCTTTCTTTCTATAATGTTTAGCAAAGGATACGTGTCAAAACAGCTAAGTTAACCATCCAAGTTTGTTAGCTTTCATGCTGTATCTCCTGTCCATTAGCATGTATAAAATACGAGAGCTACAGCACTGTATCTACACTAGAGATTCCTGTACCAAATATGAGACCAAAGTGTTAAGTCTGAACTCGACACCACACGGAAACAAACACTAGAATGAGCACACAGATTAAGGGATGTCAACAAAATGCCATCCTATTAAGCAAGGTATCATGACAAGAGATTTCCTTATCAAATTTGTGCTAAATCCAGTTTAAAGGAAGGAGCTGTTTAGAAATGTAAATTTTAATGAACCCCCAAATAGATGAAGCACTGTTTATTGCCGCAAGGGCCCCAAAATCATTGAAGGCAGAGGAATCTTAATTGTAATTTCCTGTCAAAGCCTGCATTATTTATCAAATACACTGTCTGAAGATTAAACATTCATTGCAGAATTAAACAGCTAAACTAAAGACGTCTAGAAATTTAATTATGAAAACATTTTGTAAGAATGCACTTCTCAATCTGTATACAGTATTAGTTGTACCCAGTACTGGCACCGGAAAAAAAAATGAAATTGATTTAATGAATAAAGTATTCCCATTTAGTACTACTTAATTAATTAAAGTTTAGTTTTATGGGTTCAGGAAAGCAGAGTGCCTGAGGTGAACCATCAACCTACGCCACACTGCGAACTTTCCAGCCTGTGACTTACTGCTGCATATGCATGCCATATCAGTCAAAGACAATGAGGTGATCACTGGCTGAGTTTCAGCAAATGTTAAGGCTGCACGATTAAACTGACATTGTCTGTCTTTATTGTTATCACAAACTTCCCATGAACAGTGAGAGTCTGACGAATTCTCTGTCCAAAACCAGGATCGAACCTGCACCTCAAGTAATTAATGTATTGTTTAATTTGATGATTTAAAGGTTCAAATGGAATATAATATTTATTATACAGTTACTTGATTTGATTGTAGATAATCGTAGATGAAATTATACACTGAAACTTAATTAATGGTCAAACAATGTTTGATTTGAAGAGGAAAAGCCAGCTTGAAAGCAGATCTATTGACAATTCTAAGTGTGTCTATAGCATTCCATAAGGGCAGTACATATATATCACAAAAATTGCACATAAACTTTCACTTGTGGATCTCCAGCTCATGCTGGCTTCCTCTCCAGCCATACATGGGAGGGTCTGTCAGCATCCTGCGCACTGTTGTGGGTTGATGAGGGCTCTGTCCGGTTTCCTCCCTCCATACTGCTGGCCACCGTTGTACAAGTGAAATATTCTTAAGTAGCCTACCGGTATGGCATTAAACATCAACCAAATAAATAAATAAATAAATCACCTGCAGGTCTAATATATTACAGTATATATGAAATCTGTGGTCACCTGCTTGTGATCATGAGATAGTGTTCTTCTGACAATGTCCAACTCAGTGGTCAGTCGGTCATCTGGGTGACCCATGTGCTCGTAGTAGCGTGACACCCGCTTATGACCCTGCCTATTTACAACCAGTAAGAATTTGAGCATCGTCGATTGTAGGACCCTACTGTACGACACAGTTAATGTCACTTTGCGGCCTGGGTTACAGTGTTCATAGATGTTTGGGTCATAGTACAGTCTACAGTAGCAAGATCCTTTACGGTACTTCTGTGGATTGTGTTACATCTTGGTCTTATCCAAATGGCAATGTGCTGCTTAAGAGTAACAGTACCGGTACTCAGCAGCATTAAGCATTTTCTCCGAGCTCCACCGCCACATGAAGTCAAATTATCCCATTTGCATACGGTCTAAGTCTCGTAATGAATACAATGCTAGAATTTCTTAAACTTCTAGTTAGACGATTCTTCTGACTTAATGTTTGTGACTTCCGCTATATGCCATTCTTTCGATATCGCCATGCGGCAAACATCTGGAACTGAAATATTTATGACATTCAACATTTGTTCCATTGACAGATGGAATTGCTGCTGTATTCTCCAAGGCTTGGTATGTGTCTGTCTTCTATCGCTGATACATTTGTGTAAACGAAGGAAACCATGTGCGCGGAGAGTACAGAAATGACGTCAGTCCATGGCCCAGCGCCCTCTGCAACAAAACTGTGATGGCGGCCATGTAAAAGATGATAGAAGACGGTCTGAGTTCTCAGCATAGTGGGCAGTTGGGCCCGATTTCAAGCGGCATCGGGATGGTTACCAAACAGCAACAGGATGATCAGGGCCAGAGGCCACAGTATTCGATGCCCGGGATTTTACACTTTTTGCAAACAGAATGGGCACGGTTTGAGATGGAAAGATCCCAGTGGGAAGTGGAAAGGGCCGAGTTACAGGTAAAAGTTACCGTTTTCGTCTTAGCAGAGAGGTATTGCGCAGTTACAACAGTTTGTTTGTATTCTTTAAACATTATATTCTGTCTTATAACCGATTATTTGGCTTATTCATAGATTTATAGCCGATTGCACCTCATTGATAAAGTTCATCGATTGCTAACTATAATTTGTCCGCCATGTTGAAAATCAATATGGCGGAATGATTCATTATCCCATATCGCTTTGACAAGGGGGTTGGAGCTCCTTTTGTCTCTCGTAATGCAATTTCCAGTTTCGAATCTTGGATTTGAGAAAGTACTTTGAATGAGGTTGTAGTCAACTGTATGTTTCGTGAAATTGTAAGATTACATATTCGACATGGTTAGTGGTGAATAATTATGCAGACGGCAAATAAATACATTTCTGCAGTCAACTGTCCCCCTATAAGAAATAGGAATGCAATACATGTTTTGATGGGCTGAAAGTATATACTTCAAAGATTGTGCCCCTTCTGTGTCTTTAGTACATGTGATTTATCCAAGTTGCCCTCTTGTGGGTGGAGTAAAGAGGCTAGAGTGTTCACCTGTCAGATTTTAGCTGTGTCTTGAGTTGCAGATATGAAACTGATTCGAGAGGTGCAGCCACAACAGTTACAATGCTAAACAAGCTCACGTGTTGTTGTCCCTGCAGAAGCATGATGTGCACGCAGTGTTTTAAATATAAGCAAAGGCTTCATTCTCAATTGACACTGGTGGTTGCACGCTATATTTAAGTACTTAGGCCTACAGCTAAGAAAAATCCCACTGGAAGAAAAATCTCTTAGATTTCTGGTGTTTAAGTGATCTTTGTTGTTTTTTTTTATTCATCCGAGACTCTTTAACACATGTATTTCGAAAGAGTTCATTTTGGTCTGATGCCTGGCTTCCTATGTTGAACCATACAGCTGTCTAGAGGCTAGACACCAGACTAAAATAAAACTGTTTTACGCAGACGCAGTTCAAAATGTCCTATGATGCATTCTTTTACATTGTTGCTGCGTATTTCAAATCAGACTTGCATGTTTGCAGCGATGACGTCTGACACTTTAAACCAGGTGAAATTCTTTGTTTCCTCTGAATATTCCATCAGCAATACTCCATCGAAATAAGAGGGTAAATTAATAAATATGGGTAAAAAGGAAATTCATTCGTATAACTTTGTCAGAGCATTTGAAAGTTAAGAAAACATGAGAAAGCTGGCGCTCTCCATTTATCACAATCGTCTGTGGACCCAGTTGAAGCCCACTTCTGATGAATGAGGGAAGCAGCCTGGCTTTCTAACCTTTCCAACGTGATTATACCCATTGCAAAAATATCCCTATGTCCCTAGCATGGGTGCACAGAAAATGTCTGGATTAACATGATTTTTAAGATGCATAAACTTCATATTGACACTCAGCATAACAGAATCTTAGGGCTTGAATGAAGCATTGTGATGGTGCAATAATGTATGATGTATGCACAGGATAAGCATTTATGTAAATGTAAATATTTTTATTTAAATGTCACAAGAATATTTTTTTCTCTAGGTCTGCACATTTGCCCAAGGTTTCTATTGGTAACACTGAAAATTGATGATTATTTTACTGAATTTGTCGTTATTCTAAAGCTAGTTTGAGGTTGCTCTGATGTTAGGTTTCGCAAAAGTTTTGAGTGGCCAAGGATGGCCCCAAACCAGTGTCAGAGCACGATCCATTTGAAAACCTGATGTAGTTTCCGTGGCAGCTTGTCACAGCATTTGAGACAAAAATTACCCATGGAATACATCTCCACAGCCTGTAGTTTACAGATGCTTGTGTTCCTTATCTTTTTGTCTGTTGACGTCTCACAAGCGCTGTGTCGATCGTTTATTTCCTAGGCTGCCTGGACCCGAGATTCCTTGGTGATGCTCGAAGCGAAAGGTTCTTCTGCGAACAGCCTCAACATATTTGGCAAGGACAGTTAACTACCTCAAGTCTTTAAATGGAAGGCGCTCTGATGTTGGTTTGAGGCCATCCTTGGCCAAACCAGGAATTTTGCCAAACCTACCGTCAGAGCAATCGTGAATTATTCCAAAGCTTACATGTAGATTCAACAGATTATACGATTGTGGTAAAAAGTCTCCTGTGTAATTATGGCGAATGACCTAAATGACCTAAAATTCTGCCACTGTCCCTTTCACATGCGGCATGGTCGTGGCAACTGTCTCGAACCATGGAACAATTAACTAGATGGAAGCGCCACTGAGCTAACAGATATGTGTTGTTCTGTATTCAGGATATTTTGTTTGTAGACCTCACCGTCGTTTCTAGTCATTTATTTTGGAAAGTAGTCATCACCCAGCTCACTGAGAATCCACAGCCAACCATTAGGCGTGCCAGTACTCACCGATACGAGTAGAACTGCAAAATCAGAAATAATATTTTTTTTTTATTTGTCTCTAAAATATGTCTTTTGTGGGCGAAAATTTACCCTAATCATTGCATGATGTAATTTAATCTAGACTCAATTAAAAACTATATTGTTTTAACATTCCTCTACATTCCTGATGTGCTGGTCCTTGATTTAAAGTGGAAAGATGTAGATGCCTTATTTCTGAATTAGCCCTGGATGTCAGTGTTCGCTTCTTTATATTTGGACAGTTGCTTGAAACGTTTGTGACTTGCTGACATTCACTCACCCTTTTTTTTGTAAAATTGCGGGAAACAGTTGATTACTAACGTCGTGGCCTGTCCATCAGGGGGTTAGCCAGAAATAAGGAAATGGGTGTCCAAACATCCCTTTTTGAGGCCATTTTGTCTAGATCAGGGTGTCCCAGATTGCATGTTCGCGCATGTTAAAAGTTCTGAAAACAGGGTGCCAAATAGCACCAAGTTTCTATTTTACTTGTCCACTGGCTTACCCTATAGGATCCTAGACTGCCTGACTGTTTAAAATTGAGAGCCCATCCCAGAGTTACATATTCATCCATATTTCATCAAGTTCAACCTCTCTGCTGAGACCCAAATGGTCATATTATGATGCTGGATTATAATGTGGTTATCCTGGTTCCCAGGCCTTGAGACTGCAACCCGGAAGGTGTATATGGTGGAACTTATTGATGTATGGATGGATAATTACCTTAAGAATGATCGACAGCTTGGATTTTGTCTGTCTGAAGTGCCTAGTGCCCTAAGCATTGTAAAGGAGTAACTGGAGAGAATGGGGAGGTTAGTTTAATAAGTAATCAAATGTTCTGTAAAAGATCACTAGGTATCCTGCAGGGGTGAAGTCAGTAAGTCATGACTATGCAAGTGCCAGTCCAAATGTAAAAAAGCAAACAGTGATCTAGGGCTTAGATGATATATGATTTTGTTTTCCAAAAATATTCAAGTTTTTGATCTGATACAGTAATTACTTCAGCGACAGCCTCTCTGCCTGTCTACACGATTTTGTCCATGCATCTCCTCCCAAACTGCTGTGCTGATATCGATGAGACTTTCCATACATCTTGCCTATTATCTGATCTTGTGTGTGTTACAGTTTAATGGTAATCGGTTAATTATTTTCATAATTACAGATATTTAGGCGTTTGTGATACAGTGCTTTCGATGTATTCAGATTTTATCCATGCATCTCCGCCAAGCCGTTCATCGACCTGGATGAAACTTACTATACATCTTGCCTGTCATCTGAACTTGTGAATGCTTAAGTTTAATGGCAATCAGGCAATTGTTTTCAGAATTACCCCCATTTAAGACTTTGCGTAATAGTGCTTCTCCATGTATTTAGATTTTGTCCATGCAGCTCTTCCTAAAGTACTGAACCTATTACATGTACTATGAAGCTTTGCCTATCGTCTGAACTTGTGCATACGTTACATTTAATTACAATTGGGTCATTTTTTTCATGATTACTTAGTTCATGTACTGAATGCAATAATGGATTTCTATGTGCGCTGTATTCTCTTCTGATTGCTACATTTCTCCATTCAAACTGGATGTACCAGTGGTGCAATCTGCTGGAACATGGAACACGCCAAGCTCCTGGATTTCTCTTAATCCTTGTTCTAAGGTTTGCTGTAACAAAAGGGCTGCAACAAATTACCTCCCTTGAGGTCACTCTCCTATTTAAATGGTTCGGTTTTAGGAGTAAGACCTTTGAAAATGGCAAGTTTCAAATGTAAAGTGGCATAAACCTAGTTTAAAGACAGATTTTGATTTGAAAAACTGATGTGAAAAGCCTAGCATGTTGTTGTTAGTCCAACATTCAAATTTGGGTGTATGTTGAAGACTAAGTGTCCACACTATTTTTATCTCTTCCTCTTAACGGTTGTTTTTCAATGTTGCAGGCGAGAATAGCTTTTTTACAAGGAGAAAGGAAGGGTCAGGAGAACCTGAAACAGGATCTAGTGCGGAGGATCAAAATGTTAGAGTTTGCTTTAAAGCAAGAAAGGTATGTGATTATGTATTATAACTTCTAATCCATGATATTACACACTGCCAAAGTAACGGAAAGTATAGTCATCTTATGGCTGTTTAATTTTCTATGCCAGTCAACCAGTCACAACGTATGCAGCTTTCAGATCCTGTAAATTTATACATGAGCGGTTCTTTCTCTGAAAGTCATTGTTTTTTGTTTCTTATTGACATATATTTGATGTAACAAAATATTCTTGGAGATCAAGTGGTTAATTCAACATTTGTGGATCAACATGAATCAAAATAACTACTCTTGGAAATAAAATCCTTGAAAAGTTAACATGAGAAATAAACATATATTATATCTAGGATTCTGAAAAACAGTAGTTGATTCCTTGAAATCGTCATTGAGGCCACATTGGATAGTACATTCCGTACAGTGTGAGATGTGATGCTCTGCTTAAATCAGAACATAGATATATATGTATGCATGTTTACATACTTAATTTATAATTTAGACTATTATACATGTAGGTTCAGCCTTAAGTTGTAAATGATTGGTGATACATTTTATGTTGACAGAGCTAAATACCACAAATTGAAGTATGGTACAGATGTGAACCAGGGAGATATGAAACCTCCAGTATTAGACAAAACAAATGAAGGTGAGCGTCGTAAATTGTTTGGCTGTTTGATAATGGTAATTTATGAAATCTCAAATGTTACTCTGGTACTTGGAGGTGTCTAGATATTTTTGTTTTGTCCTTTCTTTTGTCAGTTGTAGGGTGAAACAATTGAGATACAGTTAACATCGGGACTTTTGTGTGGGGACCAAGTGTTTGCGCTGTGCTGCTGACATAGTGGTTTAAAAATGTGGTATTTTACAGGCAAGAGCTTCCATCTTTAATGTGATCAGTCTAAACACTGAAAAATTATCTCTGTACTAAATTTTTCATACTGCATTTTTGTGGTAACAAAAATATACAGTACTTGAGGATATGATATAAGGCTTGTTTTTTACCCAGTGGCTTTGACATGATACTTCGGTGAGGAAAGGTTTATATCTATGATTCGAGAGCCCTATGTGACCTAGCGGTTAGCAAACTTAGTGTGCTAGTACAGCATGATGACACCGGAGTCTCGCACAATGTGATCACACTGAGTTTGTCCAGCTCCTGTTGCCTTCCTCTCCAGACGTACATGGAAAAGTCCTTGAGTAGCCTGCAGATAGTTGTGGGTATCCCTTAAAAACGGCACAGCTTTCTCTCACCATAATACTGGCCGCCATCATATAAGTGACATCTTCTTGAGTATGGGGTGAAACACCAATCAAATAAAACAAATATATATGACTGATGAGGGCGGATTATTGCTAGGATGACAATATCAATTGTGACCGTAAGCCAGGTACATAAAATTGTAAACTGTTAAAACTCACTTGGGAGCTTGTGTGTCATATCCCGGTCACACTGATGTGGCTGCATGTTTTAACTCCGGAGGATTCTCAGGTACTTTGTTTGTATCTCAATCCATGCACTCTGGTTTACAATACCTATTTGGCTGAAAGCCTGATAGGAATGAAAAAAATTATTGAGCATGGCATTAAACACAAATCAATCAATTCATCCATCAAATTAACAAGTCCACTCTCTCCACAGATGATCCAATAGATGGTAATGCCCTAACCACTCCAAACAGCAATGTTACACTGCGCCAAGGGAGACAACTACTGAGACAGTAAGTTTTCTTGCAAAGATTACAAATGGAATGAAAGCTAGAATCCTGCGAAACAATTTGGCGTTTTGTCTTGAAAATTTATCACCTTTAAGCAGTCACATTTATCAACAGAGAGCAAATTTTCTTCAAATGATTGCAATTTATATTACTTTTTTTGGAGAACATTATGCGGAGATAGCTTACAGATGGACAGCTGATTAGACCTACATGAACATGTGACATGATTTATGAGATATAAACGACATCAGCTGACCAAGAATGTAATGTACCTGTATTTGGCTGTTGTAGATATTTACAAGAAATCGGTTACACAGACACCATCATAGATGTGCGCTCCACGCGAGTAAGGTCCCTGTTGGGAATTCAGCAGAGAAATGCTGAAAATGAGGCTGAAAGTGCACAGCCTGCCCTGGTCAATGGTGAACAGAACTCCAAGGGAAGAATCCTTGACAACCAGGGAAAAAGGTAAGATCCTTCTTTTTAATGAGAATTTACCTTGCCTGTTAAATTGACAACCCCTTGATACATGTGTTCATGTACCATTCTAACCGTCACAAGAAAATCTAGGACATGGAAATGCTGAAAATAATGTGTGAAGGTTGTCTGAGTGAAAGCAGCCTTCTTAGAATTGCCATGACGGTATTCAAATTTCTTTTATATACCTTTTTCAGAAATGCCAAGAGAAGCCCAACATCTTTGGTGGAAGGAGTTCTTATGGACAGTGAAGAATCTGTCATGGCTACCTTCGATTTTTTGGCCGCAGAAACTGGTCTGGATGAAGAAGATGAGTAAGAAATCTGATCATAGAAAGATCTTTAATGATTTGTATATTTCAGGTGTAAATAGCATCTGAACTTTTTTACTGGCAAGATCTCAGTGAACTTTTTTGGCCTTCTCTGGGACGGATGTAAAAATCATCTTTGCTTATGGGTATGTGCAGACCATTTTGATGACCTACAGAGCCAGTGCTTACTTTCTGGTAAAACTTTGACGTGTCAAAGCCGGCTCTTACTGTTACTATCAGGCATTTGACAAATGAGGTAGTGTGTTTGAATCCAGCTCTTCTTGTTTCAGCTGTGGCTTTAAATCCAGGTATGTGACAAAGCTCATTCCAGTCTGGGCACTCCAGTTTCCTCCACAAATAAACCTCACTGCCATTGCATAAGTGAAAAATAGGGGAGTTTCTAGTTGGAACTCTTTTATGAGTAAGGATAGAAAAAGTCCAAGTACATCATGTGACCTGTCAGAAATGTTTGTCAACTACTTTTGGTCACATTTACTGTAAATTGGGTGTTCAAAAAAGGTTCTCATAAAACAATTTAAAGTTGACAAACTATGTAAAAAATTGAGGAGCAGAACATTTGCGAAGTTTAGAAGTTCCTAAAGTATATAAGTGTCACTTGGTGATTGGTAAATTAGGCACTAAGGTTGCTTAGCATTTTCAAAAGTTACATCATACAGTTGAACTGGTTTTACCTTGAATGACAAAAGAGGGCCCCATCGAAACTTCCCTATTCTTTTTCACGGCATGACGTGCCAGTTAATCAATCGTTTATATGTCTCTTGAATTTGTTGCAGTGATGAGAATGAAGATGAAGTGTCAGCTGATGATGAGTCAGAAGAGAGATTAGAAAGGTGTAATGTCAAGGGAAAGGTAACTTTAGTCAATTTGTAATATTGCACGAGCAGATGCGTGAAGAAGTCTGAGCTTAAACATTAACTTGTTCAAATTAAGTTCATTATTGTAGCCTTTGTTCTACCAGTTGGCTTAAATGTTGCATTATGGCCAAGTGTTCAAAGCCAGCCAAAGGTTGTTTATGCTATCAGCTTATATCATTACTCTGCCTGGTTTTATCTGTATGAGTGAAATATTCTTGAAAATATGTAAAATCTTAATTGAACAGATACAATAAATTAAATTTCAGTGAAACAATTGAGCACATATTATTCTTTGTTTTTTATATCTTTTGGATAAGTAGGACTGACAGAAGAGTGAAGTAGAGCTGATTGTCTTCTCTCTTTTTCACGTGTGATCTCACATAACCATCACATCCAAATTAGCGACAGGCTTCTATTTGCTTGAGTGTATTGGCTTAGCACAAGAACTTCTGCTCCTGCTTTCAGACTGTTGGTAATGAGAGTATGGCTGGGATAGAGGATGCGATGTCCGACCCCGAGGCAGAAGAGGCTTTGGCTGAGTTTGACTTCCTGGTGTCAGGCAATGAGGAGGGTGCAGGTGAGGCTCGCAGTCATGGCGAAGGCACGGAGTGGGGTGAGTCACTAACGTTAACACACTAACACCTCCCCTCTACTACTTCACTTCTTCATACGTACCTATTTGTTGACAAACCCATAAAGGATACATGAAACGCTTTGGTTTTACTTCTTAATGCGCAGATTATCACGTGTAAAAACACATAACAGTACAAACAGATTTTTCAACTTTCTTTTTCGGGGGTAAAAATGGCTTTAAAAGTAGTTTTCTTAAGGCTCCAGCGGTCAATCCAGAAAATAAGTAGCTTGCGGTGGTGATGTCAACGATGATTGCTGTTTAAAAAGAACTCTGTGAGATACAGATCGAACAGGTTTGGCGGAATGGGCATAGGGGTGTGGGGGAACAGACCGAATGGGGGCTGGTGTAGGGGTGCAGAGGGGGTGCTACGCTGGCCCAAAAAGCCTTGCAGTATCTGGGTACATGTCACCTTGCTCACACTGCAGCGACATGATTGGGAGTGCTTCGTGGGTGTTCACGGAGTTCTGAGCAAGATCAACGATGAGTAATTTTTGTGAAAAAATTCAACCAGTGATGGAAAATATGCATAATATTGAGGGGTAATTGACAGGTAGAAAAATACTCCCAAAATGGATTTTTTTTTAAGAAAAATACTGGGGCATAGTTTTCGTCATTTGACATAGAAACATAATCTTTGTTTTATAGTTCCTTTTCATGTATCCTTTCACTAGACTTTTTTGAGAAGAGTACTGAACCCTGTCTGATTTCCAGTTAATGGGGTCATTTTGGTACAAAGTTAACATGTCATGGGATCTAATAATAGACCTGGAAAACAATATGCATGTATACTGATATACAGTCAGTGACCTAAAATTTCGTCCATGGCTACTTTGTTCATTTTGCCTGATTATGAAAGTTCTGTTGATCTTAGAAATGTGCTTTGGGGCTTTGTTGTTGCATTCATTCTACTAAAAACTGGAGATAAATTACTACCTCATACAGCTGAATTATTGCCATAGTATTGTATGGCTTGAACAAGGATAGCAAGATTGGAGTCAAGTGTAAGTGAAAGGAGAGCTGCATGCTTTTGTATGAAATGTTTAAGTATTGATAACATCTCTTAATTGAGCATCATGTTCCACAATAAACTTGTCTGCTGAGGTGATAGACTAGACTTATGACAGAGTTTTTTGGTTTTCAATTTGATTCAGATTGATTCAGATTCAGATTCAGTATTTTGAAATGTCTTAAGAAAATGTAATGTTTGTCAGGTGTAATGCTCTGAGAAGCTCACTTTGTAGAACATGTACAGCCCTTTATAGTGTGTATTCTTGTATCTAACAACTCTGAAGAATGACTCATGCTTGTTATATCAATGGTGTGTCATTGTGACTAAAATATACCCAGAATTGTCCGTATTATATGAGTCACACGTTAACTTTCAACATAACTTCTGTTTCTCTTTTTACCCTGGCTTGATATGCTTGCTGGCCATATTATACAAGTGCATTTAGATTGAATAAATTTAGCATAATGATATATCAGATGTGTACAATTTTTTTTTTTTTTTTTTTTAACCCTTCTTTTTCGTTTTATTTTGTTTTCCAAGGAATAAAATAAATTTTAAGTCAGCCAAGATCTGTCTCAAACTCCATCCCAATTTATCTACCTAAGGGTTCATTCAGGTGTTTTATATAGTCATGGTCCCTTTCTGACTGTGGGTAACTATTCTAGAATTGAGACACTTGGTTTCCTGTTTTTGTGCAGATTTATATGTGCCTGGTCAGGTGTGCTTGTACATGCTGGGCTGCATCTATGTATGTTGTTTTCTCCCAGTCAATGCCCAGTTTCTTTCATGCATATGAATCAGTGTTGTTCTACAAAGTAAATATACTTGAGGATAGTCTTCAGGCATTTGAACTGAGGTGAAAAGTCATTCAGTCCAAGTACAGTAAAAATGTTCTGTTTTATGCTTGTGATCCATGTTAGTTTTGCCCTCGCATCTTACTAACTTGATCGTGTAACGCGTGCATGAGCATCTGTAGAATAGACTAACACCTCAGCTATTGCTCAGTGATTCATTGTATGATCACTTTCATTTTCAGAGAAGAAAGACCTGTCCCCCAATGAAGAGTGGGGTGTAGATCAGCAACTGATATCAAAGTTAAAGGAAGAATACAAAAAGGAAAGGAAGACCAAGAAGAGCCTAGTACCCAGTAAGTTGTACATAGAAGTGGATTAAGATTATGCATTGTAGGAGTAGACTCGTTTTAGTGTCATGTGTTTCGCTTCTTTGATGTTTTTGCTTGTTGTATGTGTTGGTTTGCAATCTATCAAGGTTAATTGCAGTTATTGTGGAGAATAGATTGGACATGATTAGACCTGACCAATGCCCTCCTGATTGTAATTTTAATGCCTTAATTGTTGTTAGTAATTAATACATGTATGTATATAAAATACATACATGCTTAATGGAGGATGTTTTCTTGTTTTTCCAAGTTCTTTAATTTTGCAAATACCAATGACATGAATAAGTAAAGTAAACATGAATAAGTATTTTAAAAGATTGCATCTATATTCATAATGATCAGTGTATGTATTTGCTTGAGATGTCGGCAGTTGTTATTGTTCCTTTCTGTTGATACATTACTAATATTGAAACTGTGTTCTCTGATGACATTGGTGCAAGGATACTTTGCGTACTGGTAATGTTTGGGTTAGCCATTGTTTCCAATCTCGGTACAACCACTGCAGGAGACAACTGTTGTCAAAAGACGGTGATTCAGTTTGTGGATGCTTGGGATATGATTAAGCAAGTCATGTAGCAATGGGTGCAGAATTTTAAACCATGCAGTGAATTCTGAAACAGGCTAATTCTGAAAAAAAAATTTTTTCAGTTTTGATGTTAGTGTACATGTTTTAGCTGTGGACAGTGAAGGCTGAACAAATCATTCTGTGAAGGTGTACCAGTATCTTCTGTAGTATTATGTCATCATAGAATACTAACTGCACGTGTTTTCATCTAATTTGGTTTTGTTTTGCTGTATGTTTTCACTCCGCTACTTTAACTGTACGTTTGAATTATTCAGATTGTCTTTGTGAAGATGCTAATATTGCTGTTTATGATCTACCATAATAAGAGAAAGGATACTGGAAAACAGTCAGACTATGGAGATCTGCTGGAATTTGATACGTTTACTGTTTGAATTGAGATTAGATGGCTACAAGTCTGCCTGAGTCAGGCTGGTGTGATGTGTCTATAACCTAGTTGTTGCTGCCTGATTAGACTGTGTTGTTGTTGTTGTGGCAGGGCCCAAGCGGTCCACCTTGCAGGCCATGCTTGCTAACCTGGGTAGTGAGGAAGAAATGTCATCTGTACAGTCTGGAACAGCCAGCCCACCTCGGACAAACTCTAACATCACTGATGTAGATGACCAGGGTACGAACAGTTTATGATTCTCATCAGTCTATCAACAAACAACATCAGTACATCAAGTGGGACAGACAAGAAGGAATAGAAATCATGCCCTCTCTTTCAGATTGACCCTTGTAACACTTGCCTCAGTCTTCATTTACTCTAATATAATCTAGATTAGAAAATCTCTTAAATTTCTTAGTGTTCCATTTCCTATTGGGAATCATGGTTGTGTAGCAGATAAAATGTGATTTTTAAAACATTTTTAATGTAATGTAGTTTTACATTAAGACCTACAATGAAAATAGTAAATAATTATGCAAATAAACTGTTGCGAACAACTTACAGCCTAAATTTTATTGAATTTCTCAAGCTGTGTTAGTGTTATAAGGACAGTACTGTAGAATGGAAGCCCTGTTTTATTTGAGGTTCTATTCCGCAAAACCCTAGCGAAACTTGATCATACACAGCCAGTTTGATTTACATCTAGGGTGTTGTGCCTCCTGTAGATAAATTGTGTTAACTGCTTTGTCAGCATGAGCACAATGTTACTAACACAGCCTGGCTCATCTTAACTATGTTCTGTGATAATATTCACCTTGTTTTTGCTAATTGTGTTTTGTTTAATAATCATGTTATGCTCTTCAAGGTTAAGATGTGTCTGCTTGCTCATTTTACTTAGTTCCATGTACCGTTGTTGGAGCTTCAGATAGCCGCTGATCTTTTGTCAATTTGCAATTCAATTCAATAGGAAATTAAGGGAGAAGATATTAATACATTTACACTTCACAACTCCATGAACTTGGATAAAGGCAATAATCAAGGCTCTCCAGATGTACGCATGAAGGTTTGCTAGCAATATGCGGATGGTCATGGGTTCCCCAGGGGTCTGCCCTATTTCCTCCCACCATAATGCTGGCCGCCATAGTATAAGTGAAATATTTTTGAATATGGCATAAAACAGCAGTCAAATAAATAAATTAACAAATTTAGGTGTGGAAATGACTTACCATTGTTTTTTTGTGTTCGGTATTGTTGGCGATGCAGGTGTACAGGGAAATAGCGGAGGGGCATTCCCAGCGGCCAATCGTAAGGCTGTGCCAGGTATCCCTGGCCCTGAGGACGAGTCTCTGGAACATGTGTTAGGCCTGGGCGAACTGGCAGGTCTCACTGTAAATAATGAAGCGGATCCCTTAAACTATGATGTGAGTAACTGTTAAAAGACTGGGCTTTAACCATGACATGAGTAACTGATAGAATACTACTGGGCGTAAACAATGATGTTGGTATCTTAGGAAATACTGGACATAGACTATCGTGTGAGTAACTGGTAAAAGAAAGAACAAACCATAATGTGAGTAAATAGAGCTTGTAGAAGACGGGGCCTAAGCAATGTAATTAATCACTGAAAGACTGAACATAGAATACTAGGTGAGTAACTGATAGAAAGGACAAACCAAGACACAAGTAACTGGTAGAAGACTGGCCAAAACAATGATGTGAGCATCTGAAGAAAGACTGGACATAGGCTATCATGCGAGCAACTGGTAAGAGAAAGGATAAACCATGATGCGACTAACTGACTCTGAATGCAAATTTCATATTTGTTTGATGCGTTATATTACCATATTTTATCATTAAAATTCACTAGGGTAAAGAGCTGTGCAATAAACAACAATCAGATAAATTACTGGATAAATCAGAAAAAGTGTCCAGTAGCATGGTGGCTCATCGATCTTACACATTGTTCTCACCACAGCCAAGCGGCCCTATACCAGTGATTTTTCAAACTTGCATTCAGCTCCTGCCTGTACGCATGTAAGCCTGCCATGTATTCTAGGGTACAGTGTTAAACCCCAATAAATGAAAAGAGCACTTACATATGTAGAAATGAGGATATTATTTGTTGCTTTTGTTTTACAGATAGCCGCATCAAAAGAACCATTTAGGAAAACTTGGAATGCTAAGTATACTTTAAGAAGGTAAGTATGTATGAATTATACACATTTACATATAACCTTTCATGTGCGCTATTAATGTTAAACCCTGTTTTATCAGAATGGTGGTTCTTGAAATAACAAAAGTGAGAATAAAATTACTGAACAATTACTGAAGGTTTCATTGAAAATGTAATGAAAGTAAAACTGGCATTTTGTGTCTTTACTATTTGTTAGTCATTTCGACGGTGTTCGTGCCCTGGCATTCCACCCGGTAGAACCCGTGCTGCTAACTGCATCAGAAGACCATACTCTCAAACTGTGGAACCTACAGAAAACATTACCAGCCAAGAAGTAAGTCTGCTGTGCAACTGTTACGGCTAATCCTGAACTTGGGATATACAATGAAATCACATCATCTAATGATCTGTAAACAATGTCCTGAAAATGCTGAATGGATTTAAATTGCAAAATTGAGTCTGTTACATAAATTGATGTAGGAATATCTGTTTCAGTATTTACTGGATGCCTATGTTATTCTACAGCCTAGAGGTCTGGACTGTCTCAGTTCAGATGTCTAATCATTGACCAATACAATGTTTGTATATAACTCGTTCTTGTTCAGCTAAGACATTGTGTGGGGGAATAGGGGGTTTGTCAGATACATAAAAGGGTGCATTTCCCCTGTAGGCTATTTCCAGCTGCTGCTAGTTTGGCTAAAACATTGTGCAGCAGAGTACAAGGTTTATCAGGCATGATATAGAATATGCTAGCTTCTGATTCATTGTGTCATAGTGTTTCATTCTGACCTCAGTACGACGTTAAACCCCAAGCACTCGCTCACTCACACTGACTTCGATTGCTCAGTTGGTAGAATGTCTGCTTCAGGGACAGTAGGTTCAGAGTCAGTTCTGGATCGGGTCACTCCTAAGACCTTAAAACAGGAAGTGGTAACTTCCTTGCTTGGCATTCAGCATTAAGGGGATAGAGCAATGACTGGTTGACCCATATCAGTACAATGGCATGGGTGGGGTGAAAAATCATTAAGTACGATGTTAAACCCCAAGCGCTCAATCACTCATAATTTGTCACTAAACTAGAAAGCAAAATATAGAAAAAACGATGATTTGAATCGCATGTGAATGTAAAACACCAAGGATCAGCCTATCGTGAAACAGCACAATGGGAGTTTAATATTTAACAATGTGTTCAGTGACGTGTGTTATAGTCTGCTAACAAATGTGTGCTTTGTACATGAAGTTGGCTTCTTGTCTTGTTTCAGAGCCACATCATTGGATGTAGAACCAGTTTATACATTTCGTGGGCATATTGGCCCAGTGCTGAGTCTGACGGTCAGTGCTAGTGGGGAACAGTGCTTTAGTGGAGGAATGGACGCCACCATCAAGTGCTGGAACATTCCCAGTTCCAACATCGACCCATATGATTCATATGGTAATCTCACCTCACTCGTCGTAAAAGGAATTGATGGATTTTGATGTTCTGTATGGATAACAGGACATATTACCCAGTGTTGTATCTAGTTGTATTGGTTAGATACAAATATAGCAGTAGTTGTGCCTCTGCCCGGTTTCCTTTTTCCATAGTGCTGGTCATCGTCATATAAGTAAAATATTCTCGAGTACGGCGTAAAACACCAATGAAATGAATACAGTGGTTGTGTTGGTTAAGAGTGAATGTGAAATTAATCATTGTACGTGGCTGTCATGTTACAAAATCCCGTAATGTAATGATTATTACACTATGTGTAGCACTTGCCACAAATGTATCGACAGATCTATCGTTGCCTTGACTACTCAAAGTGTAATAATGTTACATTATGGGTAACAAGTGTTACTGATAGTGCTACACCAAACCATCAGGGGGCCTTCATGGCTCTGTTGGTTAGCACGCTAGCGCAGCATAATGACCCAGGAGTCTCTCACCAAAGCCGTCGCTGTGAGTTCAAGTCTAGCTCATGCTGGCTTCCTTTCCGGCTGTATGTGGGGAGGTCTTTCAGCAACCTGCGGATGGTCGTGGGTTTCCCTCGGGCTCTGCCCGGTTTCCTCCCACCATAATGCTGTCCGCCATCATATAACTGAAATATTTTTTATTACAGCGTAAAACACCAATCAAATAAATAAAGAAATAAATATCAAACCATCATAGGATGTTTTATTATTTGTTAATTAATATCACTTGTGTTTCTTTGTAGATCCCAGTGTTTTACAAGAAACCTATGACGCGCACACAGATGCTGTGTGGGGTCTCTCTATACATAGTACGAAGATGCAATTACTGTCATGTTCTGGGGATGGGACAGTCCGACTGTGGAGCCCAGGCAGCACTTCCCCACTGCTTAACACATTCACCGTAGATAAGGGTAAGATACAGTTTGTCTCACGAAGCTATTAGAGTTTGTTTTATGTGGTTATGAGACTATTGTTTGACATCAGTGAACTGGTAAGAAGAATATAGCAGTGTTAAATTGTGTTGATGATGTTGAGGAGAACAGTTACATGTAGCTCCCCGTACAAGACGTGTACATTATTGTCCTGAACCCTGACCATTTGGTTCCTTGAATACACATCCTAGTTTGCATTTGAGTTTCATTGTTTAATAATTCATTTGGTGCAATATGAATTTTACAATTTGTTTTTCTCATGGGCACTTGGCTATAAGACGGCGAGAAGTAACAGTACATGTACATAAAATTGCAATGACAACCTGTTATGTCACCTGTGATGAATTTCAGGAGACTTTCATGGAATTAGTCTTTGTGTCATGAAATTCTGATTGTCTAAAAAGAATAAGAAATACAGGAATGTTATAATAGCTGGAAAATAATTATGCTGTTAAACATCTGTATCAAAAACTAGATAATTCTCACTGAATCTTTAACTGTTTTTCTGAAAGGAAGATAGATATGAAAGCTTTACTTTTCAGGAGCTGTGACATTACAAAATTACACGTATGAATGGATTTCAAATGGATTTCCAAGTTCAAACCCTTTGTTAACTATTGATGTCTCTGTGTGCCGGTCATCAGACTCTTTCAAAGTGTTGGTGTTTTTCAGGCAATGGAGTGCCCACTTGTGTGGACTTCGTGCGTTGTGACCCCAGTCAGATGGTCGTCTCCTATACCTCATCTAATACCTACATTTTTGACCTGGAGACTGGTAAACAGGTCACCCTGTTAGAAACACAACAGAATTCAGGTAAGTTGTACTATAGTCTGAGATTTCACAGACGTTAGGTTTGGCTAAATTTTGTTTGGCTGGGGATGGCTCAAAAGCAACCTCAGAGCTCACTCCATTTAAAGACGTGATGCAGTCGCTGTGGCAGCCTGTCACAGCGGTTGAGACAAAAATCACCCATCAAATACGTCTCCAAGGCCGAAGTTTGCAGATGCTTGTGTTCCTTATCTTTTTGCCTGTGGATGTATCATAAGCACAATGTCAGTCGGGTATTTTTTAGGCCGCATGGGCCGAGATTACTTGGTGATGCTCAGAGAGAACGGCTGTACTGACAGCTTCAACATATTTGACGAGCAACTGCCTCAGGTTTTTAAATGAAGCTCACTCTGATGATGTTTTTGGGCGATCCCTGGCTGACCAAAATTTTGCCAAACTTAACATTGTAGCAATCTCGTACTAGTTGCACCACTAAAAGATGGAATGAATGCACCATTAAATTCACATATGATTGAAGCAAGCATTCAGTTTGGTAACACAAGATTCAGTTGGAGAGTCAGATTTGGTATTATATCGCCCTTAAGTAACCAGGGACACTCTGTTGCATACAGAATCTTTTTTAGCAAAGTAGTAGAGGGGACAGTATTAGTTATTTGGGATGTTTATATGTTGTTGTCCACTCCTGTGATGAGACCATTATGAAGAAAGCTCTAAAGGCACAAGGGGCCTCCGTGGCCAAGGGAGTTGGCACGCCAGCATGGCACAATGATCCAGGAGCCCCTCACCAATGCGGTCACTGTGAGTTCAAGCCTAGTTCATGCTGGCTTCCTCTCCAGCTGTAAGTGGAAAGGTCTGCCAGCAGTCTGCATATGGTCTTAAATTCCCCTGGGCTTTGTTCATTTTCCTCACACCATAATGCTTTTTGCCGTTTTCGCCGTTGTATAAGTGAAATATTCTTTAGTATAGTGTAAAACATCGATCATATATATATACAAATAAAGGCACAAACCCGCTGTATGAACGTGTGTTTTTTTGTTTGGGTTGAGGGGGGGGGGGGGTGATATGTTAGTAAGTAGAGCTTGAAATTACATGTATTCTTAATTGCAAGCGTTGTTTAGCGTCATAGTACTATTTTAAATAGAGAAGGATTAGAATACTAATATTTAAGATGCATGTAAACAGGTATACAACAGTAGTTGTGGATGAGTTTATTCCCTTAACATAACAAACATTCTCAGACTTGAAATTTGTCAGTTACACATCAGAGTTGCTGATGGATATGTATTTGTTTAGACACCACAGGAAGTAATCAAATCAATGCAGTGGTGAGTCACCCAACGTTCCCTGTCACTATCACTGCCCATGAGGACAGGCACATTAGGTTCTTCGATAACACCACAGGTAAGACCCTGCTGTCCACATATCTATAACTATAGTTCAGTGATTCAATCAAGAAACAAGAAATCATAAATTTGGCCGTAACCTCTTGCTGCATTGAATTTAATAAGAATATTGAGGCTGACTAAGGATTTAATGAATATGGGGGTTGTAAAATGAGAGTGGATGTGAAGGTATTCTTCTCTGGCAGGTTAAATTCTGACATGAGCCAAGGAATGCGTATGTTGCAGTGATGCATGATTATTCTTGCATGATGGTTGTGTAAGGGCAATGTTGTCCTTGTTTTCAGGTCAGATGATTCACTCAATGGTAGCTCACCTGAATGCTGTAACCAGTCTAGCTGTGGATCCTAATGGTCTCTACCTGTTATCAGGAAGTAAGTCACATTTCAGTCCATTCTCCTCACACAATGAATATAAATTCCACCCAAAATAAGTCCACAGTATGAAAGATGTGTGTAGAGAAATAAAAACGTCAGTGTTACAGTGAAGTGTAGAATAGCTGACTGAAGTAATGTTAGACCCCATGATTCATTAAAAGAGGATAGGACAGGATCAGTCTTCACTAATCTTACAGTCTGAGGATGATGGTGATTAGAGTTTTGATTTATTTTGATCAGGTGTTATTTGAAAGCTTTTCAGATATAATATTTGACTTCACACAAGTATATAGGTCAGTTCGACTCCAGAATCATAGTGTCTCTCTCTGTATGTAGGCATGATTTCCTCGATGCATCTCCTCCCAAACTACTGTATGTAGGAATGATTGTATGTAAGCATACATCTTGCTCATCATCTGAACTTGTGCATGCTTATGTTCAACGGCATTCAGGCCTTTGCATAACCATGCTTTTCCATGTATTCAGATTTTGTCCATGCAACTCGTCCTAAAGTACTGCAACTATTTCTGTGAAGCTTAGCACAAATGTTCCCTAGAATGTTCCCGAAACTTTTGCATTAGTATTATTATTTTGATATCACTCCTGTTCAGGTACTTAGTGCAATAATGGAGGTTGATGTGCACTGTATCCACTTAATTGCTACATTTCTCCATTCAAACTGGAGTGCAATCAGTGTACACCATATATGGCCCATGAAGCAATCTATATAGAGCCAAACAAAGCAACATGTTTTCTTTTGTTTATTTTATGTTTGGGAATATTGGGGGATGGCAGGGATTTAGTTTGGACATACATATTCTAGTCAATTTAAACATTTTATATACAAGCCTTTTGTTTTCTTTTTCTTCCATTATGCTAATTTGGTTAAAATTTGAACTATAGGATTTTGATAGCGTTGGTTCTCCTACCTTCTTCTCCTCAGGTCATGACTCTTCAATCAGGTTATGGAATCTTGACAGTAAAACCTGTGTGCAGGAGATTACATCACACCGAAAGAAGTTCGACGAGTCAATACACGCCGTGGCTTTCCACCCGTCTAAACCTTACATAGCCAGTGCTGGCGCTGACGCTCTAGCCAAAGTGTTTGTATGATAGCGACTGCCCGTTATAGAACTACAGTTTAAGCTTATAGTGGACAAAGTAGCCATCCTTTAACCTGGATGTGAAGTGATGCATCCCAGCATGAGGATAGGCCCACTACCCTTCAGCTGATAACGAAGTCTGCAGTGGGGACAGCTGTTCTTTGACATCTGACAGAGGAATTAAATGGTCTTGGCCATCTGACATGGGAGTTATCTGATCTTTGCCATCTGACAGGGGAGACAACTGGTCTTCATATGCCAGGGGAGATAACTGAGCATCCTGAACCCCTTCAGTCTGCGTGGGGTCATGGCTGTTCACTTGTTGTATGTAGAGAACAGGGCCCTATTTCTCACCAGAACTCTTACACATGTGGTATATAGGCTCCTAGGCTGATGTTGTCTTGTAAACACTGTTGATGTATCGGGTTAATCTATCATATATGTATATATACACACACATATATATATATATATTTATAGATACATCTCCATCTGTTACAATATCAGGACTGAAGATGAGCATAAGCTCGCCAAGGGAGGAAACTCAGTGGAGAAGGACTGGTGCGCTAACATATTCAGTGAACGTAGGTGGTTCCGAAAAGGGTATCAGGGCTTTCCTGACACAAGTAGTCTTAACTCTACTGAAGTATGGTGATCAAGCAGAAGCTCAGCCTAGGAAAATGTTAGGCCTAACTTTAAATAATCCACCCCTTAAAGATAACTTTGAAACCTATGGACCGAAGTTATTTGATAACATGGAGTGGTTTTTAAAGGCATCAACTTATGCACAAAACAACATGACTGAATTTTTTTTAAACGCCGGTTTCCTACATTAAGTTTTTTTTCTTCTGCCACAGTGTATTGTCATGTAAATAGGTGTGGCAAGCTTATTGTGGGCGGTTTCAGTGTTTTCACTTTTTTTTTTTTTTGTTAAGTGTAAATAGAGGTGAACACTAAGGTGTTAGTATGCTGTGGAAGCTTTGACGTCCCTTCAACTGGTAGCTGTGTGGAACACTGGTGTCCAAGAGGCAGTGACTGGCTTGGTTAGGCTCATTGATGAATGTGTTGTTGTTGTTGTCTGATCTCTGAATCAGACTTGCCCCTCCAGGTTAACCCCCACCTTCCAACTCTAAGAATGTATGAAGTGCTGCTTGGTAAATATAATTGCTTCTACTAAATGTTCTACAAAGTTGTTGTCAGATCTGTCAAGCACTGATATGATTTCAAAACTTTGAAACATTTTGATCATCTCGCAATGTGAGATACAGCCAGTTGTAATCAAAGTTTGGAATGAAGGCAAGAGAAGTTTTCTGAGCTTGATTTGTGTGTTAGTCCTGTGGGTCCTATGGCTGCAGGAAATATCCTTATAATATAATCTTTGAAAATTCTGGAAGAAAGGGGTAAATAGTGAAATATTTTAAGAAAGTAAGATTCCATTGTTTTTAATGTACCTCCAAGATGGCATTGACGAACATGGCACAAGGGGTAAAACACTCTCACAAAACATGTAATGGAAAGTTGCTTGCATTTCATGGTTGAACAATACATGCTGTTGAACTGTCGATTTTCCTGAACTTGTGACTGTAAATTAGCTAGAAATATAATTGGAATTTTTAAATTAGAATTATTTTGCAATATTTTTGAGCTATGCGACACACGGGGTGCCATTTGATTACAGATTAAGATGAAATTTCACTGAGTTGATTGCTGTACTAATGTGAATGTTATTGTAGCAGGAATTCTGTATAGTTCAGGCTAAACACAACAGGGCAGTGTAAATTCCATTCAATTCCTAAATTTGTGTCTTTATTTAAGATTTCATAAAAATACTAGAAAATTCTTAGAATGGTTAGCAGTGGTAGTTATCTACACTTGTGTCACATTCTGTCCTGTCAACTGGTTTTATCATCTGTGGCAATTTAATTATAAATCATCCTTATGTATAAATTTTAGAAAAAAACAAGAGTAAACTGGCTGCCAGGGTGACGGTGGAGTGTCAGGATAGTAGAGCTCTTCAGACCTCTTCCCCTACACAGGTACATTAGGAAGTGCTAGTTGTCTTCTCACTGTGCAATCAATGTACAGGCGTCTTTATGAAGCTGCTCTTGTGGAGTGATCATTGTCTCAGGTGCCTGTATAGTACCAGGAATTATTTTTTGTTTTGCAACTTAAAGTAATACAGAATCGTCACTGTTTGGCTGTTACAAGAGATAAGTGAGTCTGGGCTATGCCTAGCCTATTAAAGTTGACTTAGATGCTGTGCATTTCTTGATGCATGACCAAAACCAGGAACTCCAAGCTCCAGTGTCAGCTCGTCAGCATCGATTCTGTATTCCTTTGAAGAACTTTGTGCCTGTGACCAGGACAGTATTTACGGTTTTAGTAGAGTGATGAATAAGATACTGTTTCACAAGTGCACTCAGCAAATAATATTAGTGCTTGAAGGGCACATCATGTGTGTATTTGTCATGCATGTAATCTATCCACCTGGATGTGGCTGTGTAGTTTTCAGTGTCACATATTCTGTATTTATTGTGTGTCCTGATGTACGTAGACCTTTTCAGCCTATTGAAGAGGTGTGCCCCTTTTGCTTACAATACTTCACAGGTATTCTAGAAAGGCTCTGCCGTATTTGCATGTATACCAGTGTTAAAATACACTGTGTATAGATCTGTCCATCATAAACATGTGCACAGGGTTGACAGTTTCTGTCCTCCTGACCCTGTGATTGTCCATGTAATGCAGTAATCACCTTATTTTAACCCTGTGTAACCCCCATTTCAAATATACACGTCCAAGGTGACTGCTCACTAACCAGCTGTGTCTCTGATCTGTAGGATAAAGTGGAAGGAGGTGTGGTCATCCAGCTAATCCTCCTACCCTCTTCTGTATGACTTGTCTTCACCATGAAATAACCTATAGCTCATCTTTACCAATAGTTATTATTATTATTATTATATATTATAATATCCAATTCCCTGGTCCTGGGGAGCATTCTGCCATGATCAATAAAGAAAATATTTAACTACAAGTTGCAAGGCTCGTCATGTGATTCTGTTTGTATTCAAATTAATGTT
The DNA here is from genome assembly GCF_032854445.1 of Liolophura sinensis. Lineage (NCBI taxonomy): Eukaryota > Metazoa > Mollusca > Polyplacophora > Chitonida > Chitonidae > Liolophura > Liolophura sinensis. The sequence goes on along the minus strand of NC_088300.1, from coordinate 6,375,994 downwards.
TGCTTGTGCAAGTTCCCACACTTACGGTACAGACATGTGTTGAGCGGAAATCTTTGTGTCTGTGCATGTCCACACTAGACACTTTTAGTTAGAAGTGACAAGTTATAACTTTAACTTCATACTAGAATTAGTTTACCTATTCTAGTTTCAGGTTAAGGTCTCTAATAACAGGATAGAGGGGTGTAGAGAGCAAACATTTCTCACTGTGCATGCCCACAATCACAGAATTGGGGAGTAGAGGGGAAATCTTTGTGTCTGCATGTCCACAATAACGTTACTGTGGAGGGGAAATCTGTGTGTCTGCTGTCTGTCCACAGTTACAGGACAGACAGCCGTGGTACCAAGTCTAAGTTTTTATTTGAATGATATGGCGCTAAACAGCTATGGTATGAGTAAACAATTTTGCGAAGAATTCAACTATTATTATAACTCCGGCATAGACTCTCGTGACACTATGCAAGTCGGCATTAAGACTGTCCTTAGTACCACTGACGCCGTTGAAAGTGAGCTGCAATCGCAGTCCAAACTAACAAGAATGGATTGCCCATTGTGAGTAAATTGCACACATCTGCATAAATATAAACTTGGAAAACTTGGCGCCTGGCTATATATTTAAAGAGCACTATTTTCTAATCATATACAAGATATGGAGATATAACCCAGGTGGAGGGTAAGTCGGACACGAAGCAGCAGGGTCGGACTCGACTGTCAAGGGTGGGGGGTGTTGCTTTTTACTCTATCCACTATACACTTTAGAGCTAGATTCTCTTTGGTTTTCACACATAACGTGAATTATATGTACGTGTAGAAAAGTATTACAAATTACATGAAGAGTTTTGAAATTCTTTATTTTCTGTCGAACAAATTAGGCTGTTTCACGAAGTCTTTTACGTAATGAAAAAAAAAAAAATTCGCCAAAGCGGCTTATCTGTACCTGTCGGGGCCCCAATGTTATATTTGGAACCTCCAATCCTAAACTCGGCGCACTGACTTCTGATCTTTAAATAAATTTTCAGCTTTAGGCTACGTACTGTTTTAGATCCATGTACTTCTCGGGGGCATCTTTAACTCTGAACGGCTGAAAACTCGTCCACAGAACAGTCGAGGAGCTTCAAGACCTATAGGCGGCCCCTGGACCCTTGCCTTATGTGCTCGGATAGACTTTTGAACTGCCATCCCCCACACTGCCCCATTTTCAGTCTTTTAAAAACTTTTAACCATGTCACTTTTACGCCGTTGTGCTCTTTAGGGCAAAGAAAACACTAGAATGAAGTACATATCAGACTAAAGGCCGTTCAACGCTCTCCAGTAAAACAGTTCAATTTATTTTGTTAGAATTGTTCCGAGTAAAATGGTTTTTAAACATGAGATTCTATGGTAGTTTGTAGTGAGCCAGAGGGTATATCTGTGATGTCACATCCATATTTTTTTCTCGAAAAAATTTGTTTTAAGGTCTATTCGACGAATGCATTCTTATATTTACATGTATTTAGAACGATGCAATCAAGTGGTGTAGACCCCCTATGTGTCTTAAGTGGCGAAAAACTGATGTGACATTACCGTTCTTAATATGGTCAGAAAAGATGACCATAGAAGCAAAAGTTCCAAATGCATCTTTTTGGGTTAACAAAAATTCCTTAAAAAGAAAATCCCACTATGGACACTTTTTAATGGGCTTTCATCTGACATATACTTCAGGGTAGTGCATTTCTTCTTTTTGCCTTTAAACCCCATGCTCCAACTTTGAATGTCTGCTTAAGTATGACGTCTACGGTAATGTAACGTCGCGGAGACTCCGGGACCTAAGCGGCCCCCGGGGTCCTACCCTAATGTGCTGGGTTAGCCTTTTGAGACTTTCCTTTTCTGAATGTCACTTTTACGGCTCTCTACCCTTCAGACCAGCGTGTCTCGATATCTCCAAAATGGACATCGCCAGGGGCCTGTGATAGTTGGGCACCCCACTTTTAATTTCCTTCCGAGGCTGCTGGGAAACATACCTAACCACAGTGAAATATATGAAAATTGCCCATGTACAGGTGGGACAAGACGTTACAGACGGACAGGCTATCAGCTTGAGTGTGGGCTTACTAAAAGCGTTGCGATAATTATTCTTAAAGTAAAACACTAATATTGGGGAATTTTTATTCACATGTGGCGTTTATTAATTCCTTCATACATATGAACCCAGCTTCGGAGAGCTTTGTGAATCCAAGTAAATGCCCCAGCATCCTGATCTTGCACAATTCCAAAAGTCTTCACATATGCACTCAGAATTACTAAATAGCGTACGGTACACTTGCTGACATATCTGAGATGGACGCTGAGTGACAAAAGCACAAAATCAAGTCCTCATGACGTCCTCATGCTTATCATGACGATCCCACGTGGATGCACTTCGATACAGATTCTACCCTTAGAAGAAAAAAAAAACACAAACTAACGCAAGGGTTTCAGTTCATGTCTCAGTCACTGAAAGGCGGATTTCCTCAGTTTAAAGTTTATAAGATACAAACCTGTTATGCTTACGTAAACTATGTAAAATATGGATCGAATTTAATCTTTATTTTTGTAACACATGAAATTTTACCTATATAAGCGCATAAAAGTAACACTGACCAGAAAAAAAAAAATATAAACCCTGGGATACACATATTTTATACAGTCACTTCCATGCGCACTGAGTGGCTGTAAAAATTGAAAATTATCATCGGCATTAGGTGTTACACTAATGGTTCTTGTTGAACTTCTAACAGCACCTGCCTCCAATGGACAATCTGCAGAACTTTTTGTTGAGCAAACCACAGATTTGAGCAGAGGCTTCGTAGTTACTTTCTCGAAACTCACGTTGTTTTTCATTTCTTTGAGCAGTTGCTATTTGTCCCATCATTAAAAAGTCAAAAGCGTTGGGCTTTCTCAAAAATGGACCACCGCGATTGGTCAATGGGTCGAACTCTGTTGTGCGATACATATAGCCCGATGTGGTTTGTTTGGGAGTGGTTGTAACAGCTACAGGTGTGGCTTCCTGAGATGTGAGCTGTGTGAGTGCCGTTGACGTGTGAGTAAATTTAGCTTCTTTGGATGATGTCGGTAGAGAAGTCAATATTTCTTCTTTTGAGTTAATAGTTGTGTGTTCATTGGGTATGGTTGGAGATTGGCTTTGGGATATAGGCGCCTCGTGGTTTGCTTCTGGTTGGCAATTTGTTAACAGAGGATTTGGTTCAGATGGTACATGTTTTACGCTGGACTTGATGTCTGAGGTCGGCACATCAGACGAAGTATATTTCTCCGAGGTCGACACATCAGAAGGAGTATATTTGTCTAAGGTCGGTACATCAGAAGGAGTATATTTCTCTGAGGTCGGCACATCAGAAGGAGTATATTTGTCTGAGGTCGGCACATCAGAAGGAGTATATTTCTCTGAGGTTGACACATTAGACGAAGTATATTTCTCTGAGGTCGACACATCAGAAGGAGTATATTTGTCTAAGGTCGGCACATCAGAAGGAGTATATTTCTCTGAGGTCGGCACATCAGACGAAGTATATTTCTCTGAGGTCGACACATCAGAAGGAGTATATTTGTCTGAGATCGACACATTAGAAGGAGTATATTTCTCTGAGGTCGGCACATCAGACGAAGTATATTTCTCTGAGGTCGACACATCAGAAGGAGTATATTTGTCTAAGGTCGGCACATCAGAAGGAGTATATTTGTCTGAGGTCGGCACATCAGACGGAGTATATTTGTCTGAGGTCGACACATCAGAAGGAGTATATCTGTCTGAGATCGACACATCAGAAGGAGTATATTTGTCTGAGGTCGGCACATCAGAAGGAGTGTATTTGTCTGAGGTCGGCACATCAGAAGAAGTGTATTTGTCGGAGGTCGGCACATCAGAAGAAGTGTATTTGTCTGGGGTCGACACACCAGAAGCAGTATACTTGTCTGAGGTCGGCACATCAGAAGTAGTATCTTTGTTTGAGGCCAAGGTGTCATTCTCTTGTAACAATTCGTCTTTCATGTATGACGTCACGTTCTGTGGTCCATTTTCCTCTAACGTTCCCTCTTTTGTAAAGTTTTGGCCCATGTTTGAAACCTGATTTTCTGTTGTTACATTTGGCGAGAAATCCGAAAGTATCACTATATCAGAGAAATCCGAAACTTGATCTTTTGTCGTCGAACTCTGTGTAGAATCCAAAAGGTTGTCTGAAGCACCTTCTGAAGAATTAACACAGGTAATGTTGGATCTATGTTCACCGTGTGTTACTCTGTTGTCTTTGTCTAACCAGTCCGTTAAATTTGTGGTAATATTGTTTATAACACTTTCGACTGATGCACTAAATTCGGATGTTTCCCAGAAGTTTTCTGTGTCATTTCCTTTCGATTGGTTTAAAAACGTGGAATTGTCACTAAGGCCCACATTTGAGGCCCCGTCCCAGGGAATCTGATTCTGAGTTAGGTTGGAAGTCAGTGCATACAGTAAAGATTTTCCTGAACTTCCAACAAAACTTTGATTCAGTTCTGAAGGGACTGCTTTTAACATCTCATTTATATAAGTGCTGTTGGTGTCATTTGCTTTATGGCTAGTTTCAGATTCGTTTGACGTTTTTGATTCTTGATTCGTCGTGTTACTGGTGATACTCTGTACAGGATCATCTGAAGATGGTAACACAGTGGTCTCTGCGAAATGGCTGCCTGGGTCCCCGTATGTTGTGATTTGCCCTGAGTCGCTGGTGGGTGTAGGAGAAGATGAGGTAGTGGTATCTGAGCGTTGGAGACGCTGTCGCCAGAGCTTCAGGAGGAGGTCGGCCCTCCGGCTGGAAACCTGATTCCCATTGGTCGGAACTTCAGGTCTGGTATGAGCCTCTGCAAGAAAAAAGGCATAAAAATCGCCAAATATTGGTTGGGTCAGGACAGATCAATACAGGATATCCCAGAATGAGCTTTGGCTAGCTCATAAATGTTGTTCCTATGAGAAACTAAAGGCAAGCCCCAAGAAGCAAATCTCTCATGGATTATGCCTTTGATCTGGAGCAAAAGTAATATTTATGATACAGCCGCGAGATGATTTCTTTATTTATATTAAAAAATGTGTCCGAATAATATTCAATAGCGTTGGTGTCAAAGTGTCCACTGTGTCTCTTTCCGTGCCTGGTGTAGGTGAAGTAGTCGCACGATGGATCTCTCATATGTTTGTGTGGTCTGCGGAAATCCTTATTTATCACTGTGTCTCTGATGTAAGGAACCCAGAGAATACGCCTTTCATGGATTCCTTCTCGCCTTGCATCCTTTAGTTCGAGCATGGTCAAGATGCAATCAACGAGACTTGCCCAGAGGAAAATCATGAGGGTCAGTTTGGCAGACCCTGGTATAAGATCTCGCTAACTGCTGATATTTTTGTGAAAGGTAATTATTTGGGCTATTTTAAAACAATAACACAAATTTGATTGAGTCTGCGCTGAATGATTTTGTTTCTTAAAACTCCCCGGGTATGGTCAAATGCCGAATTTCTTAGACCTTATTTTATCTCTTTCTTTATATAGGCCTTCGTATATATATATATATATATATATATATATATATATATATATATATATATATATATATGCATGCTTAGACTTATACGTTGTACTTTTTTCTGTTAAGTACTGCCACCATTGAAATATCATGCCGACCACTGCCATTTTTAAAGTCTTTCGTATGACCCGACCAGGGTTTGATCTCCCCTCTTCGTGGCGGCCACTCTAGCTATCAGGTCACCGAAGAGGTCAAACATGGGTTTTTCGTACATATACTGTGCCAGTTAGGATCACCTGGTTACAGATTGCCGTAAACAGTTAGCGGCACGGTAATTATATAACGGTACTCTGTTAACTTCGAAACTAAGGTAAGTTGCTGTAAAACTCACCGGTCTGTAGTAGTACAATCAGGCCACACACCACTGACAGGAGCAGGCCTCTAACACAACATCGTCGCACAATCATGGTGGCAACCAACATTAAATAACATCACAAAACGGCAAAGAAATAGACATGCTACTTGTTACTTGACACCAGATTTTAGATAATTGTGTTTACGCCATCATTTTGTAAGATCCTCAAACTTGACAAGAAAATTACTCGACTTTGCTGTGTTATACACGTGTTGATCTTCCCATATGGTTGTTTACACCATTGCATTGCGCCTAGCTCTTTCCCATCCCTCTGTATCATATTACGTGTGAAGTAAAAATAGTATACTCTCTCAATATATCATAACCCGCCTCTTCGCTGGTACCAACCTCTGAACTCCACACACCGGTACATAGTGCCACAGTCGTGGAACAAGTCATCAGATCGTCTTTGTTCCTAACTCTGTGGGCGTTATCCGGCTCACAGAAAGGACAGTTCAACTGTGGAAAGCGTTAAAACTTATCGTGGTCACACAGTAGGACTTTGAAGTCCCAGTAGAAGTCCCTATATTCCTGGATGAAGTTCAAGCAAATGTGGACCTGTGTTTACTGTGTAACAGTAGCCTATAACTTCAAAGAGAGTGGAGAGAAACTGTAACTAATTTGTCTTATGACGTAAGACATGTTTTTTTTCAACGACTATGTGCCTGTGTTTGTACACGAGTGTACATTTACTCCAGTTTACAGTTACGTTGAGTCACAAAGCGACACGACAATCATGCACAAACAAGCATACATTGGACAAATTAATATAGTATGCAAACGCAACAGAATCAAAATAAATAAATCTTACAAAGCATATTAATCCTCATCAAATTATTTTATTATCACTTACAGCACTACAGAAAACCAAGCACACAAATAGTATTAAACAGATACTGAAAGCAAGCTTTTACATCGCTGGTAAATCCAGCAACTAGCTGCATGTACCCCATCCTTACCCTCCATAACAACGCCTCTATACACTAAATATGTACACGTGAAAACTTGAGTTGAACCTATTCATGCATTTTAGATACAAAGAGACAGAATTTGTCTGACATTCAAGTGGGGCACGCATCACTAGAACAATTGGTGTGGTGACTCTTTCTCCAGGTTAAACGAGTGTCTGTGCCACATGTAGAGCAACTCAGCATTATGCTTATAACCTGAAGAACCAAAACAACTGCATGCTTGCACAACAGTCAGAAAATGAGTGGCCCAATTGTAGATCTCTTTTGTTGCTTGAATGCCTCCGTCTCAAAAACAATTTATGAAATCAAGAACAACTATACATTTTAGACTTATTGTTATATACAAAACAGGGGTCAAGAACGGATTAAAATGCTTGTTCTTGGATTCTGTTAGTTTAAGTTATAAACTAATAAGTGTAAAAGGAAGACAATCTATAACTATTTGGAAATGTGAAAATCACTTTCTGAAAGACATTCTTTTTAAAACATTATTTTCTTTTTTTAAAGGGGGCTAAACAAGTTCCTTTTGCGCAATTCATGCTATTTTCCATCCTGTTTAAGCTTGTTTTTTAATCAATACATAAAATTCTTGCTTCTGTAATGGGCACCAAATCTCTGCATGTAACATAGGTCCATTGCACATAACCCACCTTTCAGTCTATCTTCATCCTCATTTCCGCAGTAGCATTACGTATATAAACTGAACCGTTAACACATTAACCTGCACATACCCATACCATATGTCTTCACATTTTAAGCATGTATTAATATCAGATGTGAAGACAAATGGATAAAATTAAGCTGTGCAGTGTACGTTTGCAAACAGTGTTTGGGAGCTGGAGTCGGGTGTAAAGAGCGTGAACATGTAATATTTAAAAGAAGTCTTCATAGATGACAGCCCACGTTGATCTGTACAATCCTACACATCTGCTTCATGCATATACAGCTCACCATTCACTGTCATCAATTATCATGCCACCATTTTGATCAAAGTGAGCTACCTCTGACCCTGAGGTTTACTGAGACCTGAAAGCGTACATGTAACTCAATGGCACAACAAAAGTCTAGAATTTGTGAGTACAAATCATAACGCTAAAGAAATATACAAAAGACACAATTAAACAACTTTTCTTATTTATGTCTGCATATAAGTCAAAACAGAATATATACATGAACGTAAGGTGTTATATTACATTTTTACACAATATTTCACATGCATGTTACAAACAGTCTTATCTCGATCAAAATGCAATATACAGTACACATGTACGTTCACGTCAAGGAAACAATCCTGAAGTACCACGAACACATGTGCCACACATTTAATTTAATTAACATCCCACTTCATATGAATTGCTGCTGTAATAATGTAACAGCGGAGTCTGCTGAAAGGACATGTCCATAAGTCTGACAAAACACTGCCTCTGTACAGGTATAGGCCAAACCGTCTGCTGAAGCAGAAAAGGAGACTTCCTCTCTGTGGACAAACTTCAGCTGAGGCAAAAATGTAGCAGTCTCTGTGATTGACTTTGATGGCACTGGATTATTGCTTGTATATGAACAAAAAGCAGCATCACTTACACCTGTATCCACCTGAACATGTGTGACTCACTGGCTCTGTATAACAAAGAGCATCATCATTTAAACCTGTATCCACCTGATCATGTGTGACTCACTGGATCTGTGTGATAAGGATCAGCATCATTCAAACCTGTATCCACTGGAACATATGTGACTCACTGGCTTTGTATGACAAGGAGCTGCATCATTTACACCTGTATCTGCCTGAACTTGTCTGTCACAGTTGTCTAGATCAGAATCAATTTCTCACACTTTTAATTACAATAAGAGGATATGTAGTAATGTGTGTATATATATATATATATATATATATATATATATATATATATATATATATATATATACACACACAGGTGTACTAAACGTCTTCATGGACACCAAGTGTCCACAAATATAATAAGGATTATACAAAACTACTTTGAAAATGCTCATGCCAATTATATAAACAAGACTATAATACTTTATATGTATATACTTATATATGTATATAACCAATACATGTATGGTTTTTATTGTACATGTAAAATACAAATTCATGCAAAGTTTCCACTATTTTCAACCTGAGTGTGCCATATATCTACCAAGTATAATGACAACAGAAAGAAATTGTAAACACACTGATAAAAAAAAACCCAAAAAAAAACCATCCTGCCATACATTAGATGCAGATGGACAGTCATAATATACAGTAAAACACTCAGTTGTCTTCATATCAGACAGCTGTGGCGAAATATAAAATGTGGCCTTGAACATGAAAATTTTGTAACCATATTACTAAGCCCAAAACTCTGTAGCTGACACTTGGCATTAGGTGAATGCATCCCTCGCATGACGAACTCATTATGTGAATGCAGAGCTGGACTGGGGAGTTCATCATGTGAATGCATTCCTTTGAGTGATGTGCTCAAAATAAGAGATTTTTTGTGAAGTTTGATAGCAGAAAAACTGAAGTGTTGGCATCAACAGTTTCATTTTACGGCCTTTATGTACTTCTGAAAGTGCATATTTATGGGCCAAACTATAGGTGAAATACAGTATTTTTGACAAAATTTATGCCATGTACTTCAGCCTGCAAGTTCAGTATATCAAAGCTAAAAATAGAATGTAAAACCACCATACTTTTAAAGCTAAATATAAACACCACCTGAACTGTTCTGAATCCTTGATTTTCCCTACAGATCCCAAAGCTTATTGGAAGTCTACATTACTATTTATGACAGTTTAGTTAAGACTTCTGCATGATAATAATGTGTTCAGGAGGCCACAATGGCTTGGTTTCAGGAACTTATAAAAACTATTTACTAGTCAAGGTAAGAAGGAAGCTTAGGGCATTTGACAAAGCAAAAACACTCATTCTTAATGGTTAAAACTGTAAGTGAAGATGAGAATGCTGTGAACTGTTTAAATGAATACGTTGTTCTTTATTCAAGATATCCAATGGTCTGAAATAAGTCTAAAGGTTGGGACAGCAGTAACTCAGTACATGTATAAAGTACAAGTAGATGTATGACTACATACTGTATACTGTACACAAATATAGTTATACCCATACAATATAATCCACTTGTCAAATCAGGCACGTTTTCTTCACGGCCCAAAAACAACAACAAAAAAATAATAATAATAAAACAAAGGAAAGAAATAAGAAAAGAATGGAGTGTTTCATTAAAAGGGTGTTTACAAGGAATCACATATGGAGAACAGACCCACACTGGTTAATGACATTTGCCAGCCTCAGATAGGAGTGCCTGTCATCACTCCATGGGAGATCTCAATCTCAATCATAATTCAACTATGCGTTTTGGCAGCAGCAGTCTTTGCTGTGGTTCTGAAGGATCACAGGCTGCTGTGTCGATACTGTCATCGTACAGCATATGGGTTCACACTTCAGCCCTAAAGGATCAGAGACTATGCTGTGTGGATATAGTCACTGTACAGTATATGGGTCTAGGCTTCAGCCTTGAAGGGCCAGAGACTATGCTGTGTGGATATAGTCACTGTACAGGGGTCTAGGCTTCAGCCTTGAAGGGCCAGAGACTCTGCTGTGTGGATATAGTCACTGTACAGTATATGGATCTAGGCTTCAGCCTTGAAGGGCCAGAGACTCTGCTGTGTGGATACAGTCATTGTACAGTACACGGGTCTAGGTTAATGCCCTGAAGGGCCAGATACTCTGCTGTATGGATACTGTCACTGTACAGTATATGGGTTAAGACTTCAGCCCTAAAGGATCAGAGACTATGCTGTGTGGATATAGTCACTGTACAGTATATGGGTCTAGGCTTCAGCCCTGAAGGGCCAGAGACTCTGCTGTGTGGATACAGTCATTGTACAGTACACGGGTCTAGGTTAATGCCCTGAAGGGCCAGAGACTCTGCTGTGTGGATATGGTCACTGTACAGTATATGGGTCTAGGCTTCAGCCCTGAAGGGCCAGAGACTCTGCTGTATGGATACTGTCACTGTACAGTATATGGGTTTAGACTTCAGCCCTAAAGGATCAGAGACTATGCTGTGTGGATATAGTCACTGTATAGTATATGGATCTATGCTTCAGCCCTGAAGGGCCAGAGACTCTGCTGTGTGGATATAGTCATTGTACAGTATACGGGTCTAGGCTAATGCCCTGAAGGATCAGGGACTGCTGTGTGGATATAGTCACTGTACAGTCCAAGGCTTCAACCCTGAAGGATATTGTCACTATACAGTATATGGGTCTCTGGGTCTTCAGCCTTTATGGATTAGAGACTCTGCTGTGTGGATATGGTCACTGTACAGTGTATGGGTCTAAGCTTCAGTCCTGAAGGATTGGATAGCGTTGTCTGGATATAGTCACTGTACAGTACATGAGTCTAGGCTTCAGTCCTGAAGGATTAGAGACTTCATGGTGTGGATATAGTCACTGTACAGGACATGGGTCCAGGTTTCAATCCCGAAGGGCCAGATAGCGTTGTGAGGATATAGTCACTGTACAGTATATAGGTCTAGGCTTCAATCCCGAAGGACAGGATAATGCTGTGAGGATATAGTCACTCTACAGTATATGGGTCTAGGCTTCAGCCCTGAGACTAGATGATCTGTTATGTACAGTACATGACACTAACAGCCACCAGCATCATAGATGCTGCCACTCTATTCCCATGAGACTATTGTTGGATTCCAGCTGATGGCCTATCTCCTCAGGGATTCCGTGGGACAGCCAGAGTTTGTGTAGCTTCCTGTACCGCTCCGGGGACAACTTAAGAGGGTTACCTCGCCTGCAGAACAAACATTAGTATAACCAACACATGAGTACTTTTGGTCTTGACACTAGTCAAACCAGCAAACACATCTTTACATATTTCTATAATTATAATATTCAGCTCCATAATATTCCTTCACACCTATAATTTGCATGAGGAAGAAAAATTACGGTTCATAATCTCTCTCACTGAGGGAAGTTCCAGTGATGGGAAGACTCAGACAAAAGTCTCTGCTCTTGGCTTTTGGGCTGAAAATAATTACCGACGTTTTTATGAAATTTTTCTCCACACTAGATGCATTACCATGAAGTACTTGTACACACTACATCATGCTTGTAACACAGATGCTTTATCATTAGAATGTGCTGTGCATCGTATACTAAAGCTTGACATATACGCAATTGGTGGTATGGAGTTGGTCCCCGTGGCTAGTGGCCATACAATTCAAGACTGACCGACCTATCTTAAGTCACGTTGTTATTTCACATACATGAGCATTTGGGACCTGACACAACAGTTGAGATACCTTTCAAAATACCTTTCCTAAAGCATTACCAATTTACACAGTATCAACATGTTTTTCACACATCTTAAGAGGACCTCATACAATAAAGTTATCGTTTTCAGTCTTGATAGAATTGAACACATGAAAGAACACAAGGTTCATGCCATGTAACACAAGATCTACACAAAATTACCAAAAATCTTGGTTTTTATCACACTTTTAATAGTTACACTCATTAAATAGAAAGAGACATGTACACTATAATATATATACAGAAACATTTTTAAAAAATTAAGACTAGTATCTCTCTCAGCTGAAGTAGTTATTTGGTACCGGTACATGTACACATACACCAAATGTACATGTGAAGAACAGCTGAAGTACGAGGGTGTAGTAGTGATATTTACCTGAGCCCCTGGTCTGTTTCTCCATAATCATCCAGGTATGGAGAAGGGAAGAAACAACCCTTAGTCTTCCCAAACAGCAGCAGAATCTGACATTCCCTTACTCTGTCAAAAATAAACACCCTCAGTTCATACAGTGATTTCATCATCTGCAGATTGATCATTACTATATTCATATTTAAAGATATTGAAATGTTAGCAGCGTTATTCAGAAGTAAAATTTTATTTAGAGGTATTATTTTGTTTTATGGGTAAAATGGTTGTGGAATTATACAAAACATGATAATTCTTCAGATGTGATCTGACCTGAGGAAAATGCCTGTGCCGAGCCCGCAGGAATGCGTGTGGGCGGTAGCCGCTCCAACAGTGCTCCCGTGTAGCTCGGTCTGACAGCAGTAGCTCTGAGAGCACAACATCTGACCACACACCAGGCACATGGTTGGGGCACGGCTGTCATCTCCCTCAGATTTGGGGCACCTACAACACAAACTCACCTTGAGCTACCACAGCGTCTGCCATGTCATATACCAGATACTACATTTTTTCTCAGGTATCATTAGTTGACCTCACCTGGTACTTTCACTGTTTTATATCCAGTTTAACACTCTATGTACCAGTTTAACACTCTATGTACCAGTTTAACACTATGTGTACCAGTTTAACACTATGCACGCAGTTCAGTAAAGGGTTAAGTATTTATTTTTGACTTTTGATCAATGCTGTACTAAAGAAATAAATCGCATTGTATCACCTGCCTGAAAATATTCTGGTATGCATTTATATACGAACCATCTATGCAAGTTAATAGTGGAATCTGTCTGCATTGTGAATGTTCTGAGAGAGATTTGAAGAGCCTGTTGACTCCTCTTCCAAGGAGCGGTGGTAGGACATCCAGTACTTACGTGAAGGTGGACACCTGATTAATTAGGTCACTGTAATCATGTGGCAGGGGGACGAGCTGTTTGACAGGTAACGGATACCTGGGCATGTCCTTCCCATTCTTTGCCATATAAGCCTTCAACACAGGGCTGCTACACCATCTAGACGTAAAGGTGAAAATAAGATCAGTGTCAGACACAAGTCAGACTATACCAGCAGAAATAAAACAAATCTTCAAGATCATGAAGATTTAGCACAATATACATGACACACTGCCTGTTCATGATGATCCAACAAATATCTCAAATGTTTTTGTCAGTAAACATTTTCTTTTGGAAAAATTCCATGTTTCAAGCTGTATGTAAATTTATGATAAATCAAATGAAGTTACTCATGTATAATATATGGTGTAACTTTTCTTTGTGTTGTGGGCATTACCTATAGACCTACTGCATAATATACATATACATCTATCTTTTCAGCCTTTTTACAACTGAGCTGGGCTTCATGAATATCTCATTCATCAAGTGATAACTCATCATCTGTTTGGTGTGTGACGTGGCAAAAAAGTATATGTGAAATACTTCCTACCTTGATATAAGTGAGGTGATCACATCCCCTTGCTCAGTGAAGAGACTCAGTAAAGATGTGGGGAGAGACAGGTAACCACAGATTGTCACCTGTTCCTGAGATACACTGCATGGCTCTGAAGATACACAGATCACACTATCATCAGATCAAAGGCAGACAGTCGAGAGTTATCACACCACAGGTACACAAACCACACTGTCATGACATCAAAGGTAGACAGTGGAGAGTTATTATAACACAGGTACACAGGTCACACTGTCATCATAACAGAGGCAGACAGTGGAGAATTATCATAACACAGGTCACACTGTCATCACATCAAAGGTAGACAGTGGAGAGAGGCTAAATGCAGAAAAGGCAAACTCACCTCCTTCACATGGTGAAATACTTACCCATCCGCTACACAGGAGGGACACTCGAGAGGAAGTGGAAGAGGAGCGCAGGAAAGGCAAGCTAGCCTCCTTCACATGGTGAAACACTTACCCATCAGCTCCTAAGTGGGAGAAGCACCCTTGAGGAAGTGGAAGAGGAGCACCGCTGAGCTCAGGAAGGGCAAGCAAACCTTCATCTGGCGACACACTTACCCATCAGTTCCTGAGGGGAAGGGATGCGTGGCTAAGCGCAGGTAGGGCAAGCAAGCCTCCTTCATCTGGCGACACACTTACCCATCAGCTCCTGAGGGGAAGGGACACCCGTGAGGAAGTGGAAGAAGAGCACGGCTGAGCGCAGGAAGGGCAAGCAAGCCTCCTTCATCTGGCGACACACTTACCCATCAGCACCCGAGGGGGAAGGACACCCGTGGGGAAGTGGAAGAGGAGTGTGGCTGAGCACAGGAAGGGAAAGCAAGCCTGTTTCATCTGGCAACACACTTACCCATCAGCTCCTGCGGTGGAGGGACACCCGTGAGGAAGTGGAAGAGGAGTGCGGCCGAGCGCAGGAAGGGCAAGTAAGCCTCCTTCATCTGGCGACATACTTACCCATCAGCACCTGAGAGGAAGGGACACCCGTGAGGAAGTGGAAGAAGAGCATGGCTGAGTGCAGGAAGGGCAAGCAAGCCTCCTTCATCTGGCGACACACTTACCCATCAGTACCTGAGGGGGAGGGACACCCGTAAGGAAGTGGAAGAGAGCGTGGCTGAACTCAGGAAGGGCAAGCAAACCTCTTTCACCTGGCGACACACTTACCCATCAGCTCCTGCGGTGGAGGGACACCCGTGAGGAAGTGGAAGAGGAGCGCGGCTGAGCGCAGGAAGGGCAAGCAAGCTTCCTTCACATAGTGAAAAACCTGCCACGGAATCAAGTCCTCCACACATGGCAAACTGAAACAAACACAAAACACACTCTAATGTTTCCACAATGGCAAAAACATCAAATGCTTTCAAAAGTTCTAGTTTCTGTGTAGAACACCACTAAGAGCTGAGGTGATGAAAATCAGTAATGTACTGTCACTGTGAACAGCTGGTTGTTGTAGTCAAGCCATGGAACGCTTCATTATTCTGACACAAGGCAGTGACAGGACTTACCATGTAACAATTGCTACTTTTGATTAGGACAGCCAACACACTTATACGGATGCATTTAAATCAGTCAATACAACTGTTAGAGTTGCCTGCTGCAGTAGATTTGCCTGCTTGACAGGGACTGCAGACCAATTGAAAAATGAGAACACAAGTCATTTAGAAAGATTGTACAATGAACTACTTTCACACACCCACCCACACTGGAGATTCCTCCAGTGACCTGGTCACCATACTTAACACAGTACTCACCCTGCCTGAGACCTCAGTTTACAGTAGACTTGGGCGAAAGCCTCAGCCTGGGGGTCACTCTCAGTTTCCATGCTGTCTCCCTCTGTACATACACATTCAAATAATGATAACCTCAAACTGCCATCACTGTCAAGGAATACATCTATTAATATCGAGCTTCTGCCACAACAAGCAAATTGCAAACAGTGAGGCATGAACTTGTCTCAATGAGCTAGTATTTCCACTGGTCTTGAGAGAGTTGTTTCAGTGTCAGAAACTCAATATAAATTGGTACTAGCCTGTTCAATGCACCAATCCATCAATGTTCATCAGTTGATATTCTAATAAATATTACCAAAAATGAAAAAAAATGAAAGGTCCACAAATTTCCCATTACCTGTGAACTATTTATAATCTTCAAAGTAACCCATGACTGCTTTGGAAGGCCAATAAACCTTCAGATGAGAGCACAGGCCAGGTTCTTATTGTCAGAAGTGAGAAGTCAATGGCAATCTAAGGACAAATTTATGATGTGGGCAAGAGGGGTCTGTCTTACCTGTTGGCTGATGCTGCAGTATGATCTGTACCAGGTGTGCAGTTAGGGTGAGATGTAGAGCGTGCAGGTCATTCAGGCCACCCATAGGGATGGTGTTGATGGAGAAGAGTTGGGCGTCGCTATGGAGGCTGGGTAGAGTCATGGTCAGCACGGTCAGGTAGCTGAACAGGTCCATCTCCAGTAAACACTGACTCTCCTTCCTCTTCTTCCCCAGACTGTCAGGGATTAAAGCTGCCCCAACACAAACACCACATCTTACACAAAAGTATAGTAACCATCTAATCTCCTGCCCTCTGGCAAATGGTCCTTCACAGACACCACTAGAGGGTCATGCCTACCAAGCTTACCAATTACATGGTGGTAGGTGCAAGGAGCTGCTCTGCCATGCTCAGAAAATCAATCTACCCATGAAGACAGACAATTTAATGAAAACAAACGTTCAGAGCGTAAATTTGTATCACTTTGTCAAAGTATGGCTCAAAATGTTTCTGTTACAGTCATGTAGCACAAAGATTACAACTACTATTATTAACTACTTACCACTCAACAGACGTACACAGTGGCGTTTGATCATATCAGGGGAGATAATCTGACTGACAACAGCCGAGACTTTCACCAGCGAGTCCAGACAGTCGGTTTGTCGGGAGGAGAGAGCAGCAAATACTGGCTTTTGTTCCTCACGCAAACACTGCTCTAAAATACAGGTGAAAGAAAAGCTGATTCAACATGTATGCAAATTTTCCAGTGATTACAAGCACTAAAGTGACTCTAAATCACAAAAAATTAAATTTTGACCAAAAGCTTAAGCATCACAGTAACAGTTAAAAAAAATAAAAAAGCAAAGGTAACAATTTATCTTCTGTTATTGTCCACAGTTGTCCAAATGAATGAATATTGGCAAATATGAAAACTCATAGTATGACAGCTTAATCCTGTATTTTTTTTAACCAAAGAAGTAAATTACTAACAAATCCTAATAGAACACTTTGTCTGAGTTATCCCAATTCTCATCTGATTGACACTTAATCCAAATGTAGCCGACATAGACATGGCTGAGGGCTACTGACCTACAGTCAGCAGAGTATAAGCACAGGTGTTCCAGGTGAGTACTGGTACACGTACATTCTCGTCATCTGGGTGCACAGAAAGACCCACCTGCAACAATACAACCAACCGTCTTGTCTACACAAAATTACCCTTAAATAAAAACTTTGCATTCACTCTCATTTTTGTTTCACTACTGCTTACTGGATTCACCAGCAAAGATTATAAAAAAAAAAACACTTAATGTTTCCCACTATATTTTCTACAGGGCTTCCCTGACAGATGGTAGAATACATGTATATGACATGTACGTGTATCATCTCACTGTCAATTAAACAAAGAGGAAATAAGTCATGAATAAACAAAAAATTACCTTGAAAGCTCTTTACCAGGCATTTGACAGATCTTAAATCTTATGAAGTTTTTCCTTGAGAGGAATAAACTGGGTTGTAACCCAGAAAACTTACACAGTATACATCCCTGGTAAATTTCTTCAGCATGTCTTTCATTCCTTCTGAGAACTGACCACTGAAAGGACAAAATTGAGTTTGATGTTGACAAAAAGAACATAGTGTAAGAAAATAGAGGGATCAAAACGCAAAGAAGCAATGCCACCCAAACTCCTGCACTGTTGGATCCAAGTAACACGCTTAGAGCTACAGTGTGCTTTTGACTACTTCAAAATCATACAGAAAGGAAAGGTTTAATGAGAGAAGTCCTGGTTTAAAAGTCTCCATGTACACTCTCACAAATCATGGGAGTTTCATGTCTTAGTACCTGAGCAACTGATGATCACTGCACAGTGCAATTGACGTTTGAATCAGCACTGAGATAGGGCTTAATCTGGCCAAAAAGTAAAAAGCAACTGATTGTACCTGGCATCATCATAAACATATTCCCAGAGCAGCTGAAAATTCCTGGCCACACTCTCAGCCATCATTTTGGTGATTGTAGAAATGGGGCAGGGTTGGAAGAGAAGAGACTCCTCTGAAACACAATTGACATTTATTTTAAGAACTCTGCCCACATGTTCATATTTTTTTTCACAAAAAGCATTTTTGAGGTATCACACATGGACATTTGAATTTGTATTTCTTTATAACAGTACTAACAATGACAACTAAATGTTTATACTACAGAACAAATTCGTACATGTAAAAATGTTAAAACCTATTAATGCGCTTTATACCTTGATTTCTGTGACACTACATTGTATTTGATACTTTCTGCATATAAAGTACAATTATCACCTAGCCTTTTGTCTAGATTGTATGATTTTGTCTGCTGTCTGTTGGTGATGATCCTCCCCAGATTTGGGGGAGGAAGTTGACAAACCTTCCGATTCCTTGTCTCTCTCTGCCATGATGCTGGCATGAACAGTCTTCTGTATACCATCCAGCCAGTCGTTAAAACTCAGGTCAACTTCTCGTCTCTCACTGAACAAGTCAAACACATTTGGTACATTCAGTAAATAGTTTCATGTTTAATACCAAATATAATTAAACAGGCTTCTGTTGGCAACTTATTTATGTTATACATGAAGTCTCTTGGAAACAAATTGATAACTCATGTGTTAAAGTACATGTATGTGTGCATCTGACTACTAACTTAGGTGTCACAATACCTTTAGGCATGGCCAGTAAACCAGACTTTACCTGTCTGAAGACAATGTGGCCAGGGGAGGCACTAATGGGATCACAGTATTGCTCAAACATTCACACAAAGGACAGAGAAACTCCAGTTTGTCTATGTCATAGCTCAAGTGATGACGAATACGTAATGGTCTTCTACGCTCCTTGGCCAGGATAGAGTCAAAGAGCCTGCCAGAACAGAAAATATCAGGTACACAGGTGATCATACTGAGTTTACTGTTTCATGTTACAGCCTTACATACATACATATATAGCCTTATCACTCTGAATATGATATTTCTTGAGTTTCTACCTGGACACTGCAAACAACATATATCAGTTCCAGAAAGGAAAATTCTTATCCTATATAAGTATTCTATTCATATACTGAATGAATAGAACTCTCTAATTAACCTATTGCACTTCATATGAAAGTGACCGGTTAAATGAACCAACAAACCTCACTTTTTTGAACCCTACTCTGTTCAAAGTCACATTTTTAACAATTTCGACAAATGCTGGAAATATGTCCGATGTCATGGACTTGTAGATTCACACTCTAGAGATCATATATGTAACTAAATGAGATTAGGCTAAGCACCATATACCTCCCAGCCTTCAGAAGTGTAACTAATATCGATGCATAGGGATGCTGTGTGGAGGGTGGAGGGAGGGTAGCTTACCTCTGCCAGCAGTCAGCATGCATGATATGTCCACAGGTTGACGTGTGGGTACCCTGGGGCAAGGTAGAGGGTGTCAACAGAGGGTCTCTCTCCTCATCACATTCTACAGAGGACTTAGCAGTTGACAACACAGTAGACCTGAAACCACCAATAAAATGGCTATAATAACAAACTGTGCTTTACTGGATTCCTGCCTTACCTGAATCCTGTCCATTTGTACCTGGCAATACAATGTATTCCTAACTGTTACAAACAAATTCTAAAATTTTAAAACTTAAAAAAAGTAACGATGAAAAGTACAGGCCCCAGGATCATGAGGCGACTTTAGAATAAAGTCAAAATTTCAAATCACTTTGAAATTGTTGTTTCTTATGTAACAATGTCAAAATTTTGCTTGACACCATAAATTCAGGGTAAGTTATTGTTCAACAAATTTCAGCTAAAATAATAAAAAGGAATACACCAAATTTAATAACTGAAGTTTTCCCGTAAGTGTAAGACCACTCTGTGATCCCGAGGCCCGGAGTCTAGATTTACAAAAGGTTACCGGTACATACATGTACATTTGATTTGACTGACCAGCTTACCTGTGTACAAATGCAGAGAGAACCATGGCTCTACCACTGAAGCTGATCTCCTGCTCCTCCTGACACAGAATACACATGCCCTTATTGACACCTGTCACTTGCACAGGGGTCTGCATAGGGCCCAGTGCAACACGACACCGGGGCCCTGCTGTCTCACTGAATATAGAACAATGGAGATAAAACAGATTGGTACAAGACCAGGAATTTTCCTGGATTTCAAGACCTTGGTATATATATTACAAAAGTAGTATCAGCTGTCATGTATCAAAGTACAGCATGTGAGGATAAAAGCTTTGGCACATGCAAACATACAATGACTTCAATGAATGAGAGGTAATTATTTAGTCATATACTTTAGCTAGAAATTGGCAAAGATGAAATTGTGACCTAGCACAATCAATTTTCTGAGTGAGCATGGGAATAGAAAGTGACAGTCCCAACATGATGACCTACCATGATGTGCCATCAAATAAATGTACACTGAGTAGCTGTAGTATATTCTAAACAACTATATCCGATACCTATGTCTGATCCAGCATGAGGTGGTAGTGCCTAAACAATGCATGGTGTGCTTGTGTGGAATTTTGAGTGGGGTATCCCCTGAACAACTGTGTCCGATACCCATGTCGGAGCCAGCATGAGATGGCACTGCCTAAACAATGTAGGGTGTACTTGTGTGGTATGTGGAGTGGGGTATCCCCTGAACAACTGTACCTGATATCCATGTCTGATCCAGCATGAGGTAAATCTGTACTTGTCTCTTCAAAGAGCTCAGCATTGTCCTTGATGAAGTTTTTTTGCATAGCTGACATCTGGGCCATGATCTTTGCACGTCGTTTTGCAGCTTTTGCTGCTTTCTTTTTCTTTTCCTCCTGTTGTTTGCTATCAAACGTTGTCAAAGATTCTAATGTTTCCATGGCAACGGGTTCATTTTTCATTTGCCTTACCTCCGCCAGCGTCTTCAATGAAAGTTCAGTCAAAAATCATATCTCACAAATATGCACAGACTTGTGCATTCTCATGCATGTGTTTTAACACAGCATTCAGGAATTATCATTATCTAATGAATATACCAAGTAAATGATAACAGAAATGCTCTGTATATGCTGGTATGATTTTTTATCATTCTATATTTTTTTAATACATATTTCTGTTTAGATTATCTACTGTATGGAGCACTCTTGCAGGTCGTTTCAGTGACTTCAGCAGCTTACCTTTAACACCCAAGTGAGTAGATCTTTTTGTGCATCATGTGTAATGTTGGGATCTCCCACTAAAGTCTCCAGGTAATACAGGATACTCTTTCCACCTATATATCAACGGTAAAACTCACATTTCACCAGCGCTCAATCCGCTGTAATACAAAGTTTCATTCAAAGTAGCAAATATTCTCTACTTTGCAGGACTTTCAACATCAATGTTATTTGGGACTAAATGTTATATCAGGGCTTGAAAAAATGGGCAATCTACAGCACTACACACGCCTAATGACCTTGCCCTCAGACTCCAGGGCTACAGCTGGCTGAAAAAACCTTCTGACTTATAAAGCAATTTTTTTGTGCACTTAAATTTGTTTGAAAACAAAAACAAAAGAAGAACATAAATGAAATCTACATCTTTCTTTGTCCATAATATCATAATACTTAAACGTAATCCATACCCAACATCCTCCTCTAATCTGCCTATAACACAAAGATTAAAGTGTGATTTATGAATCTGCATAATGTGGTGATGACCAAAAACTTTGTGGTATTCCCAAAGCATCTTCAAATTAGGGTCTAGGGAAAATACATGTATGCCAGCCTACCACTGTGCCATGAGTGTGTTTTGACAGCGTGTTTTGACAGCGTGTCATATGAAAAAAGTAGTAGGTCACTTAAGATTTGGTCTGCCACTTTATTGAATAATGTCAAATATAGCCTTCAATGGAACATTTTCTAAAACAAGCCCTATATATGTTTATCTCTATATAGTTACCATGGAAGCCAACAGCAAATGAATCTATACCTGGATTACTAGATTTCATCACAAAAAAAAATGTCTGTAGGATAGATATAATTACGTTTCGTAGCTTTGGAGAGGAAGTCAAATTCTGTGTTTCCATCCACAATTGCCCGTCGTTGTTCATGCAAAGCCAATCCAATTAAATGAAGAATCTAAAATGGAGCAAAACATTAGTAACATCGCAGACAATTTGATGAATATACATGTGGGTTACACCTCACAAGACATCTTGTTTGTAGCAATTCAGACCATTATATTCATGTACACAACAATGATGTATCACAGCTCAGCTCTGTGTATATAGCTGTAGCTGAATTCTTGTGGTGATCTTCTTTGTGATAATCCTCTATCTCTATGTCGGCCACCACTGCATTTGGCGGGTATACCCAGAGAAAAGTACTCCGAAATCCCAACTTTGAGAAATCAAATCAGGCAAACTCTCAAGAGAGTTAGTGTAAAATCTTCAAAATTTTCGAAATATAAAGCACTTTTGTCAATGGAATGTATGCATATAATTATTACGATAATGATGCTAAAATGATTTGTTTGTGTCACTAAAGATGCAAGCTTCATAAAACTGTACAAAATATTCCTCTATACAATACAGTTCTCTCAGAATGTTTCAAAATATTGGTCACAGAGGTGGCTGATGAGGTTGAAGAATTAAGGTATATACTGATTTAGAAATTTGAAGCTGCTCTACACCAGTACTTAAAGCTAAGACAACACTCCTTGATCACAGACAGTACTGTAACGTACCCTCTCAAACTGTCCTTCAGGGCATGACCTTGACCTCTGTCTTTGTGTACGTGCCAGGACGACCTCCATCACCTGGATCATGACATCACACTCCAGTAGGTTAATGACTGGGGTGAACTGCAGACTGAAGGGTGGGGGCTCTGGTGGGGGCAGGGCTACAAGTGAATACACAAAGGTTCACTTAGAATAGCTGGCCATGCAGAAAGGAGACATAATTTTGTAGTGTGTAGCTTTTACAAGTTGAGGAAAGCACAACTAAAAGACTGAGTTAGACGTTAGTGTACACAAGTGCAAATTTATTTCATTGGTGTTTTACACTGTACTCAAGAATATTTCACGTATAATGCAACAAAACTTTGGAGGAAACATAATGCAGCATGCAGCAGCCAGCATTATGGTGGGAGGTAACCGAGCAGAGCCCGGAGGAAACCAGGATCACCTGCAGCGCACTGTCTTGTAAAATGTATACAAATCAGAATGTTAAGATTAGCTATTAACCCATGAATGCGTCTCTATTTAAATCCAGTTTGCCCTGAGGTCAGTCCTGAATATGAACGACCTGTAGCCAGTCTTACCCTGATCCAATCCTGCCTGTTTCTTCCTCTTCAACTGTGCTTCTTCAGACTGTACAACAGAGTGACACCAGTAACATATGTATTAGTGAAAAGAGTGATATGTGCCAACAAGTGCACTGAAAGAAAGTCCAATAAAAGTCATGAATTAGTTACACACATGTTGATGCAGATGCCTCATTATCTCAGTCTTTACCGGCCTGCGTGACGCAATGACCCAGGAGCCTCTCACCAATGCGGTCGCTGTGAGTTCAAGTCCAGCTCATACAGGTTCAAGTCCAGCTCATACAGGCTTTTTCTTTGGCCGTATGTGGGAAGGTCTGTCAGCAACATGTGGATGGTTGTGGGTTTCCCCAGGCTCTGCCGGTTTCCTCCAACCATAATGCTGGCTGCTGGTGTGTAAGTGAGATATTCTTAAGTACTGTGTAAAAGATCAATCAAATAAAAATAAATCAAAATCTTAGCAACTTGATATCTCACCTTCTACTCATATGCTATAGCATTACGTCATGTCTTCACAGGGTTAAGACAGAAGGAAGGCTGGAACAGAATTGTGTACAGTAACACAGCATGACTGTACCTTGGACTGGTCAGACTTGCTGTAGTGGTAGAAGAATGGATTGTATCTGGAGTAGCATTCTGGCTTCAGATCAAACTTCCCTTTCTGTTCCTCTGTAGGTTTTCTACACAAAATCAAATCAAAAGGCATAGCAAATACAATAGTCTCAGCAAGTATCCACTCTGTATAGATTCAATATGCTTTGTGGTCCAGTTTAAATGTCAAACAGCATTTGCAACTGCCATCAATAACCAAATGATGGTGAGAACTTTTACTTGGTATAATATCTTGATCCTTAACACATTCTACCACAAAGAGCATGTGTAGATTTGTAAAACTGTGAATCAGTAGGGAGGAATATGTATTCAAACATGGCCATTGGAATTTCCACCAGTTTCATGCCTGTGCGGTCTTACTGATCACACATACGCCTACTTGGAACTGATGGCTGAGACGGCTATGAGTACGCACAGACAAAGTATTTGGCAGACAGGATAAGCGTGTTGAGGGCAGTTCAGGAAGTACAGAGGTGTTCAAGGTAAGCTTAAGGTACAACACTGGGCTGTCACAGTATACCTAATCACAGCTTTGCAGAGCTAGTACATGTAGGACTGTATTTAAAAAAAAAATTTAACCAAAAAACTGCTGTAAGAAATGCCTCCACAGTGACTTGTGTAAATAAGCAGAAATAAGTATACTGGTACAATGAAACAGACCTAAGTATACTGGTACAATAAAACAGACGTAAGTATACTGGTACAATCAAACAGACCTAAGTATACTGGTACAATCAAACAGACAACTGATATGGAGGGTAAATGACCTAACATTCTGCCCTCAAAAGTGCGCTTTAAGCGGCTAAAAATGTCCTTTAAAATTATTTTGGTGATGAAACATACATTTTTCCACTAGAATATCATCCTACCTTCCATACAAACCTCAAAACACCTTTGTAAGGTCAGCAGATCTCTCAGAATCAGGAGAACAATTTACAACATAGTCATGGGTCAAATTTTAAGTAAATTACTATTAATACATAAAGTTCTCTTACTTGAAGTCAGCCACATTATGAATGACAGCCTCTATTCCTGTCTCATGGTTTGCCTGCAAAGGTAAGAGAAGATGTTCACATAATTTACAAAATATTATTATGCAAAAAAGATATACCATTTTCTGTATGGCCTTTGATCTTTTTTGGTCATATGATTACCACAGAACACTCAGCATGCACAAAACCCAAAAAGAAACTCTTCACTAACCATATTAAACTGGGCTGATTCCACAAAACTTCGTAAGGTTTTGTTACGACCCTGAACCAAGTCAGGTTCAATGCCGCGTCTCACCTAAGTTTTTCAGAGAAACGCTCCACATTGCATGACATGATAGTTAGGGAGGAATGCGACACCTGGCCATAATGTCTGATAATGCCTCAAGAATCATTCCCTGTATAATCTTCCAAGTTAAAAAAAAAATACACGCTTCCGAACAAAATTTACTTCAATTCACAAAAAACAGATGTATATGTAGATAATGACAAATCTATTTTGATGAGGATGTCAATATTTTTACAAAGTATGGGTAAGACTGTAACATATTTGAAGGGACCACAACTATCACCTACCATATACCCAATTCTCCAGTTCTAAGGCAAGCACATTCTAACTATACATTACATACATACACTACATCACCTAAGATGTGTATTAGTACTTACATCTTCTGGTAAGGTTTTGACTAGTTCACTATGAGCCATAGGAGTAATACAAAGCTGATGGATTATCTCCCTTTCCACCACATCCTCTGGTGTGACCTTTCCGACCCCAGGAACATATCGCTCACCTAAAAAAAAACATGACAATAATTACATGTCTTTCAATCAGTATTGAGTAATGTTTCTCAATCAGTAATTACCCAGTATTAAATACAGGTAAGTCCCTCTAAGATGGGATAAATCAGAATCCAAGAAGCACTATTCACAGTCCACTACTGTTATGTGACTGGTCAGTTGTTAGTAATCAACTGTTTGTTCCCAGCTGCTGTGTGCCTAAGTACTATGTTATGTGCACGGCAATGGTATACGGTAATGACTTGGTTTAATGAAGGAATTCACTGACCAATATGTTTCCTAGGACAAAGTGGCACTTTCTGGTTGGTTTTGAAAGAGGACATAAAATTTCATCCACGGTGATCAAAGGACTGAACCTGTCAGCTGCTTTGGTACAGAGACTAAAATTAACTCTGTTTACATCAACTTTCCAACATACGAAGGAGGAAATTTCAGCATGTAGTCTGTCATAACTAGTAGTACATATAGTAACACATACGGTATGATATAAAATAGGTGACAACACTTACTAAGCAGAATGATGAGTAAACTGAGGAACTCCTCTGCCAGTGTTTCTGAGTGTCTTACAGGGTCATCTTGTCCTCCAATCTCATACAACTCCCTGTCAACACAAACATACATACAACATCACATACCTTTACAGTCAGTATCAAAACACTCACTTTTAACAAGTCATTTAATTTACCTAAAACACTGACAACAGGTAGCCTGACAAATTGGGCTGCTGGAACTAAACTGATATTTATTGATAATGCTACTAATTTATTGATAATGCCACTGTAACACTTTTTTATAGGCAAAACACTGTTCTCCTTGTACTGAATTTTTAAAAGTTTATGTTCTTATTGTCTTTCATGTACATGTATATACCAATATGCAAACTTATGGCTTATAGGCTTACCTGGCCCACTGGATAAGGTTGTATTTATTCAGCACATGGATCATAAATTCATCACTGGGTAGAAGAGCTGCCCCTAACTGTGAGAGTGAAACATACCAGATCAATACAGTACAGTCTACAGTGTGGACTGTTGAAAGGTTCACCCATGCACAGTACACATGTACATACATAGTTTGTGGACTGATTATGGATTATTTTCGAGACAAATTCATAATCTTATAGCAGGTGTCAAAACAAAATAAATTTGCTACGGGACAGTTCTTGTCCACTTGAGTACTCTTACACTTACATTCAAATACTATATTGTACAGGTAATCCCTATTTTCACCAATGGATGGACAAGAACATTGCAATGAGTTGCATCATCTATACTAAGTGTGCAACACTGGGTACTGGGTAAGGTTCGCTCCCAAAGCATAACTTTTTAATATCAGCAGTAGAAATAAAGCTTATAATAGCTGTGAAATAAGCATACACTTCAGTAAATTACATGTACATGTGTATTCTCTGATATGCTACTGACACTTGCATAGAACTGATGTGGTATATGGAATACCCATTTTGTCACTGATATTTCAAAATTATTTGAGGGCCAGAAGCATTTCAAATTCCCACTGCAGAGAGCTGACTCTAGCTGACAGCTTACCTGTAACATCACAATGTCACGGTCATACATCTCCCCTCGACATTTCACATTATGGTAGAAAAAAATCTGAAAATGATAAGCAAGGATGTGTGATCATCATGGGGCCATATGGGGCCATTATAGTCTGTTCTTGCAACTCTTCCACATCTGACTAACAGTATGTAATTACAAGTGGTGAACAGATTTCGACCCTCCCTACATTATATATACATTACATTATCCTCTAATACTATGATTAAAAAAAATTCAGATTACTACATGTATGAGTCACTAAATTATTAGAAAATGCTGTAGGCACTTTTGAGAATGAGTAATGTTTAAGGGGCATGCCTTGTGCAGTTTTGAGATAGGAAATATTAAAATTGGGACCTTAAAGAATGTATGCCTCTCATCAGCCGTATCATTGAAATCTGTCTTGCAATATTATGGCTGATAATAACAACGATGAGGGCACATCGACTCTTGAACAGTTACCTTATTATGATTGCATAGATTTTACTGACTCCACTGTGCATAACAAGCCTGTAAACCCAGTGATAAAATCGACCTCTGCAGTTTTAGACCTTGACAATCTTTGTTTTAACCCAATACATATAAATGTAATCGATAACTGACAATTCCTCCGAGGAACAAGATTACTGGAGAGAGATCCACGATCACCAGGCTAATTATTTTCTTGAAGAGTCTTTTAAGACTTTGTCAAGACCTTTCTTAGATAGCAAAAACAAACCATTTTCTGTGTTACACTTAAATGCAAGAAGTTTAAAAAAACACTACTCTGAGATTTTGCCCTACATCATAAGTCTAGATTATCCTTTTTCAATCATAGGAATGTCTGAGAGCTGGCTCAACCCAGGAACAGAACACCTTTATGATATCCCTAATTATAAATCGTTCTTCTCATCTCGCTCTAAAAGAAAAGGGGGAGGCCTAGTTCTTTTTGTCCATACCAGCCTGGGTGAATGTTTTATTAGAGAAGATCTCAGTCTTGTTGATGATGATGGCGAATATGAGAGTTTGTTCATAGAAACTACTCAAAAACAAAATAAACAAATCATAGGTATCTTTTATAGGCCACCGGGTAAAAGTGTTGATTGTTTCAACGATCAACTGTCCTCAATTTTGGAGACTATCAAGCCTGAAAACAAACTCTGTACAATATTTGGTGATTTCAACATTGATTTATTCAAAGCAGACACACACCTACCATCAAAGTATTTCTTAGAAAACCTTAAATCGTTCCATTTTTCCCCCAAAATTACAAAGCCCACAAAAATAACCGATAGGACTGCAACTTTGATCGACAACATATTTACGAATCATCACCAAAGTGCATTGACTTCCGGCATTCTCTTGACTGATATAACCGATCATTTTCCCATTTTCCATTTTAGCAGTCAGCCATTATATGATATGAACGAAAGCAAACCTATCCCAATCTATAAACGTCTTTTTTCTGAAAATAATAAGCTTAACTTTAAAGCATGTTTGAATAATTATAAATGGAATCACGTGTTTAATGAAAGCGATACCAATGTCGCATATGACTCTTTTCTAGAGCAATTTAAATCCATTTATGATCAGTGCTTTCCACTTCGTAAATTTAAACATAGCAATAAAAAAACAAAACCTTGGATAAGCTCAGCCATTTTAAATTCATGCAAAGAAAAGAATAAATTGTATAAACTACACCTGAAGCATAATGACAGCACCATAAGCAAGCAATACAGAACATATAGAAATAAATTAAATCACACACTTCATATTTCCAGAAAATCTTATTATGACAATCAATTTAATCTGGTCAACAATAACATAAAGGGCACATGGAAAATAATAAATGAACATATACAGACGAAACGTAATAATGTACTACCTAAATCTTTTTATATAAATGATATTGAAGACAGTGATCCTCAGAGCATAGCAGACAATTTTAATGGTTACTTTAACACAGCCCCAAGTGTTATTGCTGGGGAGATACCGCATATGGGGCAAAATTTTGAAACTTTTCTCAAAACACCATCAGTACCAAATTTCAGTCTCGATCCCTGTACCTCAGCAGAAGTTGTAGATGTTATCATGGGACTGAAGAATAGCTCTTCCGGCCTACATGAGATTCGTGTTTCAGTTGTAAAGTATTGTGCCACAGCAATAGCGAAACCGCTGACCCATATAATAAACTTATCGTTTCAAACTGGAATATTCCCTGATAAAATGAAAAGTGCTATACTCACACCAGTGTATAAATCGGGTGAAATGAAGGGGTTTAAAAATTACCGACCAATATCTGTCTTACCGTGCTTTAGCAAAATCATCGAAAAACTGGTGGTTAACTGTCTGACGACGTTCCTCGAAATGAACGATATTATATACAGTCAACAGTTCGGTTTCAGATCGCATCACTCTACTACACATGCAATAAATGCTCTATATGATAAACTAGTAACTGCTAAAGAAACAAATAAGTACAGCATCACTCTTTTTCTAGACCTTGCAAAGGCTTTTGATACTGTAGACCACAATATATTGTTGAAAAAACTCGACCATTATGGTGTCAAAGGTCTTAGTAATATATGGTTTAATGATTATCTGAAAAACAGATCACATTGCCTTTTATACAACGATTGCCGATCAACTACTAGATACATGAATATTGGTGTTCCTCAGGGCTCAATCCTAGGACCCCTTCTCTTTTTAATATACCTTAAAGACATTAAAGATGTTTCATCTCTACTTGATATCATATTGTTTGCTGATGATACTAGTGCTGTCCTTTGCAATGATGATCCAGCACACCTCCTGGAAACTTTTAATTGTGAAATTGAAAAAATTTACGATTGGCTATGTTGCAATAAACTGTCTCTTAATATTAAGAAAACCAAATTTATGTACATCGCTCCCAATCGCAGAATAAATAATCATGCTACTCCTTTCCTGGCTATAGCAGGCGTAAATATCGAAAAAATCAAGACCTTCAATTTCTTAGGTATAACTTTCAATGAAAGATTAACGTGGACAAACCACATAAATAATATCTGCAAAAAAATATCCCGTAATTTAGGGGTGATAAATCATATTAAATATGCCCTAAAGAAAAATACTCTGTTCATCCTGTACTATGCACTTATTAACCCATATATTACGTACTGCAATGCTGTGTGGGGAAATACTTATGAAACACATCTTCTTCCCCTGATCCGTCTTCAAAAACGAGCATTATGCATTATTACCTCCTCTCATAAATACGAACACACCGCGCCTATTTTTAGACATCTTTAACACCTTTCAGACACTCCAGTTAGTTCACAAATACTTCTACAATCCTAGCATTACTCCATTATACACCTGTACTTACTTTACAAAACAGTCTGATATTCACTGCTATCCAACTAGAACATCATATTTTAACTTACACCAACCATTTCATAGAAGCAATCTATCCCTACACACTTGTAAAATAAAAGGACCGATCGAATGGAATAAACAGCCCTCCAATTTAAAAGAAATCACCTCTTTATCATTATTTAAAGCATCTTTGAAAACTTTACTCCTGAGAAAAATATACAGCTGATGAATTATATAGCTATAATCATTACTACACCAAGTCATCCACAATTGTACATACGTTTTGAATTAACCCAGTTGCGACACGTAGTTGCTTGCTTAACGTTTTCTCTTGATAGTATATTGTTGTCGCCTTGATTGATATGAATATTAATACATAAGTGCACATGTGTGCGTGTGCATATTTGTACACATATTTACGAATGTAAATACTCTTTACTGTCTGTATATCCTTACATTTAGGAGTGGGTGCTACAGTAGTAACTACTATGTGTATGCATAATCAGGTACACGTGTACGTATGTGCAAGTGCTTCATTCCAACATATGAGTATTAACCAGTTAGCATCTCTTGTCAATTAAATTTAAACATGTTATGGGATACAATAAGCCCTTTGGGGTTTCTGATCCCGCCAGAGTGCTATAAGTTGTATTATGTTGACAAACTGATGTATCCGTACATATGTAATTATGTGTGTGTGTATATACCTGTTTGTATTAACCTTGATTAAGAAAAACCATTATTATATAGGCCTACTCATACTGTGCACATTACGATAATATTTAAGATGTATTTGTATGAATATACGTACATGTACATACATATTTATATATAACCATGCGGATACCAGAGATTTAGGTACAGAGAGGTATTGAGATGTTCTTCCTTTTCTACTTTCTTTCTGGTGAATAAATCAAATCAAATCAAATCAAAAACACGGTGGGCTATGATTACGCACCTGGTTGAGAAGTGAGTAACCATTACGTCTCCACATACCAGCCTGGGTCTGTGAGATGAGCACCTGGACACGGAGAGGGGCCTCCAGCATCTCCACAGCATCCAACTTAGCCTACACACACAAACACACAAAACACACAATGTAAAATATGTCACACATTTCACTAGCGCTTTTCTCTTAACATTACATAATTATTGCCAACACAAACTGACCAATATTACTATCTATTGTGACATTACAGCTATGTTTTATGCTGTACTCAAGAATATTTCACTTTAAGTATATGTCAGCAGCCAGCATTATGGTGGGAAGAAACTCGCAACCATTTGCAAATTGCTGGAAGACCTTCCCATATATGACCAGAGAGAAAGCCACAAGGATTTAGATGAGTGTACTGTGCCTTTGTCTTCAGTAAAAATGAAATATTACAGACTTACCGGGTTGATATAAATCTCTGGAGAATGATAAGTCAAACCAAACTTTTCCAGTTGTATGAACAGACCTGTAACAGGACAAAAATTGATGAAGGTGAGAATACAACATCCTCCCTGACTTTGCTTGCTTCCTGTTAAATGTCCCTTCAACATTATCTTTGTCACTTGTATGCCTTCTTGTATGAACGGCATAAATGCCATCACTTAAGTTTTGCGCTGAAGTTCCATTACTTACTCTGACCACTCTTCAGTTTTTGGGCTCACCTCTAAAATATAGTTACAAGCTGGAAGTTAAGGACCTAAGAGAACCATTCCCACAGTCAGCACTGTGACACCCATGTTAAGCGTCAATACATGCTCATAGCATGACAAATCTGGCTGTCACAGTGGGATGAGTCTGCTGATAGATACCGTACACACATAATACATCTATCTACCTGATTTGTGCCATTCAACATCTTGTAATTTTCTATTTTCTGCTTTACAAATAACAATACTTGATAACAGGCATATTTCATAGACAGAGGATGGTGTCAGGAAAAAAGAAAGCAAAGTGGTACATGGTCCGGAATATACACATTTAGCCTTAGCCAACATAAAACATACTTACCTGCCATCAGTCTGGACACAGGTGTGTGAATGGACACTGGCTGATTGGCCACATCATACTTGATACACTTAGCTGTACGATTCACAACTGTAATGTCATCAAAGGAGCAGAATAAGTGTCACAGGAATGAATATCATTTTGCCACCAATTTAGTTTGTGTCTTGAAACAAGTTGCGAAGATCATGCAAAGAGACAAAAACTCAGAGGAAAGCATCATACCTGCCTCCTCACCAGATGAAATACTCAGGTAAAGCTGCGGACAATAACTCAGGTAAATAAAGGTAGACTCAATCTGGAGACATTTTATATTTGAAGTAGTCAAATTCCTCAACCTTTTAACAACTTTACACGGTCTCTAAGCCAAATTATGAAGATGGATATATTTATTTTATTTATTTATTTGATTGGTGTTTTACGCCGTACTCAAGAATATTTCACTTATACGACGGCGGCCAGCATTATGGTGGGTGGAAACCGGGCACAGCCCGGGGGAAACCCACGACCATCCGCAGGTTGCTGGCAGACCTTCCCACTTACGGCCGGAGAGGAAGCCAGCATGATCTGGACTTGAACTCACAGCGACCGCATTGGTGAGAGGCTCCCGGGTCATTACGCTGTGCTAGCGCGCTAACCGACTGAGCCACGGAGGCCCCCAAGATGGATATACACTACACATAAGTAAAGCTTTACTCCCTATATAAGGAGGGCATAAAAATGGTGAGGAACAGAGGAAAACAACATACTGGTAACTTTTTCCTTCTTGAGAAGTTCTGGTTTCTCCTTACAGGACTGTAGAGTCTTCATGGTGGCCCGGAATGCAGATATCAGCACCTCTTTCTACAACACCATCAATGCCAACAACACATTTCAGTGTCTAAGCCACTGAATTTATATCAACTATTTTATAATTAATAATTTGTAACAAACACACTATGATCACAGGCACGGCACAAATGAAACAAAAAAATGCCATGGAAACAGAACTACTTTCCTCAGCCACATTTCTGCTTAATACACTGTACTATATTTACACAGAGTAAATTAAAAAAGGTATTGATAGTGGAGATCAATGTTAAATCTAACATTTTAACAGATATTATAAGAAAAAACATGGTATTGCAAGCAATGTACATTTAATACAACATACAACAATGACTTTGAATGATTATTCAATTCTTGGAGGTGATGAAGACTGTTAAAAGACGGCAGCTTATCTTACATCAGATGAACACCAGTCCAGCACCAATGCCAGGTTATCCCTGAGTTTCAGCTGTAAGTTGAAGGCATTCTCCCACTCGGGCTCAAACACCAGGTGCTGCCCCGTCTGTCTGGTCACAGCGTCCATGCCCTACAACACCCATAGGTTACACATTTATAGCACACATCTCAACATAAAGCTTTATATTATAAATCCACAACATTTGGCTGATTCCAAGCTAAGTGTAGATGTCTAGATCCAACACTGATAATCTAATGTAAGTATTGCCAAAAGTTGTTAGAATGAACCTGACCAAATATATGTGGCCCAACACCCAGCACGCACGTCTCAGCATATATCTACCATCAACATATAGAGACACATACATGAGACCAATCAATTATTCATCAAATTTCAGACAGGTTTCCAAATATCAAACATGCTAAACTTTATTTAAACCCTTTTTGCCACACATCATTTCATTCAGACATTATACAGTTTAGATATGACATATGTTTTTACCTGCATAGCTTTGAGAAGTTCCAGTAGACTATTGAATCCGTTGAGGAAGTTTGACCTGAGTTTGGGGGTCCACTCCTCAGCGGATGGGCGGCAGGATAAAGTATACCTACAACAAATGAAGCACCTCAGCTTTAATGGAGTGGCACATCGTTTATTTCACTGTTTGCTACCACCAATCTCGAGAATATTTCTCTTATATGATGGCAGTTGGTTTTATGCTTGAAAGGGGTAAAACGATCAATCCTGGCAAGTGACTGGTACACTATCCCTTGTGACATAAAGAGAGTATGCACACGACACTGGTTGAAGGCAAAAGCTATTCACTTAATTCCTGATCTAGGCACATACATTTATACTTCATATGTCTTGTATACTCAGCTGAGAGCATTAAAGACTGCTCAGCTAAGGCGAACTTTATTACTCAAGTGACAGCTACTTAGTGACTGATTCATGTGATAGCACTGAAGTATATTGAGCTATGACATACTCAGGTGAGAGGATTGAGGCCAATTCCAACTTAGACTGACTTACTCAGGTGAGAGGATTGAGGCCAATTCCAACTTAGACTAACATACTCAGGTGAGAGGATTGAGGCCAATTCCAACTAAGGTTGACTTACTCAGGTGAGAGGATTGAGGCCAATTCCAACTCAGGCTGACTTACTCAGCTGAGAGGATTGAGGCCAATTCCAACTCAGGCTGACATACTCAGGTGAGAGGATTGAGGCCAATTCCAACTCAGGCTGACTTACTCAGAGGGGAGGATTGAGGCCAATTCCAACTAAGGTTGACTTACTCAGGTGAGAGGATTGAGGCCAATTCCAACTTAGACTGACTTACTCAGGTGAGAGGACTAAGGCCAATTTCAACTAAGGCTGACTTACTCGGGTGAGGTTATTGAGGCCAATTCCAACTTAGACTGAAACACTCAGGTGAGAGGATTGAGGCCAATTCCAACTAAGGCTGACATACTCAGGTGAGAGGATTGAGGCCAATTCCAACTTAGACTGACTTACTCTGGTGAGAGGATTGACTCCAATTCCAACTTAGGCTGACTTACTCAGGTGAGAGGATTGAGGCCAATTCCAACTAAAGCTGACTTACTCAGGTGAGAGGATTGAGGCCAATTCAAACTAAGGCTGACTTACTCAGGGAAGAGGATTAATGCAAATTCCAGCTAAGGCTGACTTACTCAGAGGGGAGGATTGAGGCCTATTCCAACTAAGGCTGACTTACTCAGAGGGGAGAACTGAGGCCAATTCCAACTTATACGGACTTACTCAGGTGAGAAAATTGAGGCCTATTCCAACTAAGGTTGACTTACTCAGGGAAGAGGATTAACGCAAATTCCAACTAAGGCTGACTTACTCAGGTGAGAGGATTGAGGCCAATTCCAACTAAGGCTGACTTACTCAGGTGAGAGGATTGAGGCCAATTTCAACTAAGGCTGACTTACTCAGGTGAGAGGACTGAGGCCTATTCCAACTAAGGTTGACTTACTCAGAGGGGAAGATTGAGGCCAATTCCAACTAAGGCTGACATACTCAGGTAAGAGGATTAACGCAAATTCCAACCTAGACTAACTTACTCAGGTGAGAGGATTGAGGCCAATTCCAACTCAGGCTGACTTACTCAGGGAAGAGGACTGAGGCCAATTCCAACTTAGACTGACTCACTCTGGTGAGAGGATTGAGGCCAATTCCAACTCAGGCTGACATACTCAGGTGAGAGGATTGAGGCCAATTCCAACTAAGGTTGACTTACTCAGGTGAGAGGATTGAGGCCAATTCCAACTAAGGCTGACTTACTCAGAGGGGAGGATTGAGGCCAATTCCAACTAAGGCTGACTTACTCAGGGAAGAGGATTGAGGCCAATTCCAACTTAGACTGACATACTCTGGTGACAGGATTGAGGCCAATTCCAACTTAGACTGACATACTCTGGTGAGAGGATTGAGGCCAATTCCAACTTAGACTGACTTACTCTGGTGAGAGGATTGAGGCCAATTCCAACTTAGACTGACTCACTCTAGTGAGAGGATTGAGGCCTATTCCAACTAAGGTTGACTTACTCAGGGAAGAAGATTAACGCAAATTCCAACTAAGGCTGACTTACTCAGGCGAGAGGATTGAGGCCTATTCAAACTAAGGCCGACTTAGTCAGAGGGGAGGACTGAGGCCAATTATCAAACTACGAGTGACTTAATCAGGTGATAGGATTGAGGCCTATTCAAACTAAGGCTGACTTACTCTGGTGACAGGCTTGAGGCCTATTCCAAAACCATGACAAAACTTATATAAGATTTATTTATTTTATTTATTTGATTGGTGTTTTACGCCGTACTCAAGAATATTTCACATATACGACGGCGGCCAGCATTATGGTGGGTGGAAACCGGACACAGCCCGGGGGAAACCCACGACCATCCGCATGTTGCTGACAGACCTTCCCACTTACGGCCGGAGAGGAAGCCAGCATGAGCTGGACTTGAACTCACAGCGACCGCATTGGTGAGAGGCTCCTGGGTCATTATGCTGCACTAGCGTGCTAACCGACTGACCCCTACTTATATAAGACATAACTTACTTGAGATCATATAGCATATACCAGGCCCTCTTAAATGCTTGATTCCGCTCATTGCGATCAAACACCAGACGACCATCCTCTGTTGACATGGAATAAAAAGAAAAATTCACAAATAACACATCATTTTTATGATGAATCAACTGACAAGGCAATACCCTTCTGTACTGGCTTGTGTGTAAGCAATTGAATTCAGCAACACACTGATGCATGTTAAGGGTCAAACAAGTACGTGTATATATTATTGAGAAAAAGCAGTTAACCACATCACAAACACATGCTCAGAGCATGATCTGAATTTCATAATAGAGTAAAGCAGTACTTACTCAGTTTGCCTTCACAGTGCTCAAGGAAGGCTTTAATAATCACAGTCATCAAATCATGCTCTTCTATCAACATGCGTGCCTGTAGAAAAGATGAAATACGAAGTGTAACAATACAAGATGTCAATGACCTACAACTAGACTAATATATCAACATAAGGCTCTTAAAAGCAACTAATTCAATTCGACCAATTATTACATATTTAGGGGGCCACCTGGTAGACATTACAAAAATGAAAAACGTCTTTTGAGTGTAGATCATCATGTGATCTGGTGGATTCTCCTTAAAGGCTACTGGCTCCTGACTGAATAGACCATGTGTTTAAATCCAGCTGTGAAGTGATCATCTGTATAGGATTTTATCGTCAACAAATCTGCCAGAGGTGTAGAAAGGTGCAGTGGTTACCTAAAAATCTGGTTAATCTTCTCAACCAATAAATCTCATCCAATCTGAACACCAGGGAAGTGAGAAATGCTTGATTATGGTGTACGGTTTAGGGAAATAATACCAATCCAGTAAACAAAGAAAGACACACGCAGAGGACCAAACAAGAAATTCCATGTATACACTCTAAGTTGGGCACAAATTATATCTCTTCTTCAAAAGTCCTAAACGGTAGTGGGTTTCTCATGCTTAACTTTAGGGTGAAACTAAAGGGAACGTTGTGAACAAAACATACTACATACACATTAATATATCATTCACAAAAAGTATACGTAAATTTGCATCTCTTCACTCTCAAGAAAGAATCTAAAATGACTATACATTCATGACACAACCCTGCTTGCACAGTCATTGAGCACAGTATATTGTAATTCCACAACCTTTTTCGCAGGTTTGCAAGATGTTTATTCCAACACTTTCTGAGGATATTATGTGCAGACTGATAAATTTTCATTTTTTGTTAAATTTGGAAATTGGCCAACACAATCGTTGTAATTTTGTTTCCAAAATCATACTAAGTGGTGCATAACTCGCACAGAAAGTTACTCTTTCACATGTCAGAACGTTGAGGAATTACAGTACAGGTAATGATAGCTCAGTAATAGTCTCCATGTCAGGTGTTGTTTTTCGTCAGCAATTCCCACCAATTGTAACAGAAGGCAGGAACAGTGGTAAATACTATTATTACATGTATTTCCTCCTCAACATGGCTAGAGGAAATTAGTAAGAGTGCCAGTCTGGGTCATCAATTATATAGTGCTGTACCTACCTATCCTCATTTACTGTTACAAACATATTTAACTATGTATGGTTAATAGTATACATGTATTAGACCCTTCAAGTCTTCATGTGTGTGAAGTCATGTTCAGTTGACATGAATAGCAGCCCTGGGTTATTTTATATTTTGAATTTACAATAACATATATAAATAAGTAAACAAATTGCTTGAAACTTAATATTTCACCCTAAATGAAGATCAAACATATACAGATTCAACAAAATATGCTGAAACAAAAGTCAAAAAGAAAAAAAAAATATCAGCAAAAGTCAGGTAGAGGAAATGCAGCTGACTTGTCGAAGTGTTGAAATGTCAAGGTCAGTTGTGTGTAAAAATACAACATGAGTTGATAACTTCAGAGTAATGCAAGCAGCCAGAGAAAACCTTTTTAAGACAGAGGGACCTACCAAAGTTGGAACTGTAAAAATTTGGACAGATATTGAAGTAATCGAGACGGAACGATAGTGGTCGTCTTGAATAAAGTCCTTCATGAGAGTGGCATATTGCTACAAAACAAGAACAGAAGTAGAGGGCAGTCAGCTAACATTACATGTAAAATGAAATTCTACATCCCAACCCTGCGCCCTTATGCCAATCAACATGCCAGGAGTTGATACAAGGAATTTAAGTAATTCCTAAAGTTTTTCAGACGCTGTAACTGTAAGGAAAACACAAAATCAGCTTGATTTCATTCTAAAAATTCAAAGTTTCAAATAAACTTTATTTTTTTTATTTCAGTGGACATCCGTGTAACATCCCTAACATGTGGTGTTGGCCCCACCCAAACCCCACCATGGTCAACCAGAAGGGTTTGTAACCTACCAAACTGGGTACGGTAAAGATTTGAACAGACAGTGATGTGACTGACACTTCCTGATCATGATCGTCTTCACAGAAATCGCGCTGCATCTGCGGGAACCACTGAAGAAAAAACCCAAGGCAGTGTTGTTTCTACTGATTCCTCATTTGTGTTAATTTAAAAAAAAATATTAGTATATATGTAGGTAGAAATGTTTAATTTGCATGCATTGACAGTTGCTTGTAATGGCAACAAAACAAACATCTTTCACATTAATACATGTATTATAAATTTCACGTGTTGCATAAACTTTGTAATAGATTTACAATGATCTTAATTATTTTCTAATTGCAACTACAGAAATTTGATTTCAGCTTGAAGAATCAGACAATGGGTGTACACATATCTCAAATTCAACAATGACAATTTAAAACGTACATTACTGAAAAATGGCCAAAATGCGTAAGAAAATCACAAACAAGAATTAAATTAAAATATCTTAATCAATATCAAGCACAGTAGTTTTGACTGTAAGTTTCACAGATGTTGTTCATAGAATGTATATAGCAGAATTTAAACCCTACATGTAAGTCAGACTTTCATGAACGAGGAGTGGATCTCAGGAGTGTGTGACAACTGTTCACGATTTCCCTTAGAGTTTCATACTTATCAATTTTAGAAAACACCTATCCAAAACCACCACAACTGAATGCATTAGATACAAATATTATACCACATGTAAGTTTTCTTTCCCTCATTGGATAAAACTATTTTTTAAAATTGCATAAAACTGGTTGATTTATTCATTTATCTGATTGGTGTTTTACGCAGTACTCAAAAATATTTCACTTATATGACAACGGCCAGCAGTATGGTAGGAGGAAACCTAGCAAAGCCAGGGGGAAACCTTCCCACGACGAATTACGTCTGGAGAGGAAGCCAGCATGGGATGGATTTGGAACTCACAGCAACCCCATTAGTGAGAGGCTCCTGGGCCATTGCGCAGGGCTGGCATGCTAACCATTTTGGCCATGAGGCACCCCACCCCCCAATGTCACTTAAGGTTCAGCAACTCATGATGTTGCAACCTGTGACATATGCAATTTTATTTACCATGCTAAACTGTGCTACATCACATTTATGACATGAGATGAGTCCCTTGAAATTCATTCTGAGCACTGTCTCCTTCAGCCTGTTCTGTCTGGTGTATAAAGCAAAGCGAAATCCACATGCTATCCCAATTAAGATCATGGCCAGTCATTCAATACATACATGAAAGAATTATTGCATGTTGCAGAGTGAAACACTGTGTTTTGTTCTCTCTCATCATTCATGCCCTACAGTCGAGCTGACAAATTACAACATTCCACTCTGCAACATGCACCAACTTAATCATTTGGCAAACTATTTGACAGGAATCATGAATTGAATATGGCTTTGCACTGACCCCTAGGAGTGAAAAATAAGGGGTCCTCACAAAATATTCCTGAGTATCATGACATCTAGTTTTACTAGCATCACTCCAGGGGCCAGTCACTCTCCCCAGTATCTGCATTTTCAGCATCAAATTTTCAGTACCCTCGACAGATAGACTGGGGGGAGTGCAGACATGTGAACTGCATACCTCTCTCTATTTATATACTTCTGATGGCATGCAATGCTGAGTTAATACCATATAATACTGAAAACCTTTTACCTTGGCTTCTTCACATATATACATACCAATAAAAGTGAGAAGAGGAAACGGAGAGATGAATAGTGGTTGTCACGTACATTATTAATGTTAGTGTTATATGTACAGGTAAACAAAGTAAACACTGATATATGTTGTATATATGATACAATATACTTTTTGTATGTACCTTAGTGAACATAGCTGCAAACTGCTTTTTGCATTCCTGGTCGAGCAAGACCCTAAAACACATGGAAAAGAAAGTTTACTTTAATACAGTGTTAAATAGTTCATCACAATTTCATACAGAGAGCAGATATAATGTTGATGTGTCACATGTGTCCTTTACACAGCACTGTTTGAAATGCAGTTTTGAAACTTCAGTTGGTCCCGTTCACACATGAAGAGGTTATACTTTTTAGAGGCTTACATGTATCTCAACACAGAAAAACTACTAAGTATCCTACGAGAGCCTACAATGTGACAATGTATTCTTATTAAACAATTACTACATTACCTTTCTTTTTATTTGCAATCTACTCTTTCTTAAAAGTTTTGGACAGAGATGTATTGAACAGGGTACATCAGCCCACTAACCTGGAATACTTACCCTGACATAAACAGTTGGTGGCTCTGTACACGGGCAACTGAAAATAGCAGACAAAACCATTTACTTAAACATATGATACTTTGCAACACCCTAAAGATAATTTCAAGTCAACTACCAGATAACAGTAAACAACAATTAATCACACTTCAATAGAAACATCCACAAGTCACCAAAATGTCATTACAACCGTGATTGTTACATGGCTGTTACCTTTCCAGAGCTGGGTGTCTGCTAACAGGATTTTCTCCATCAATGACAGACCCATCTCATTCTGCTGGGGTTTCATGGTGAGGATACAAAACAACCGCCGCAAACCATCTGTAATACAACACACATGGCACACATAATCAACTCTGTCTGAACATTTCATTACAACATTGTGATCCAATTTAAGCTAAAGATCAAATACACAACACAAAAATGTTTCTGACAACAAACACACATGTTCTGCTACATATATATCGGAGCTATGGTAAATGACTTCAAGTTTTGCCCTTAGGCTTGAAAAGTGTATCCCATGATTCATTGTGTTGATTGTAGTTCTTGCTGACTGGGCGCTGCGGGAGAGCATCAACGGTGGCCAGGGGATTATAAGGACAGTTCCCAAATGTAATAAACAAGCTTCACTGTGCAGTCAGTATATGCTCCTGCCACCAACTGTTCATGTTTTCCTCAGTTTTAAT
Organism: Liolophura sinensis; assembly: GCF_032854445.1. Taxonomy (NCBI): domain Eukaryota; kingdom Metazoa; phylum Mollusca; class Polyplacophora; order Chitonida; family Chitonidae; genus Liolophura; species Liolophura sinensis. The sequence goes on along the minus strand of NC_088300.1, from coordinate 6,333,392 downwards.
CATGATGAATTTAGTACATAAAGGTTTACTTGACAAAAGGTGCACCTTGATTGTTTTATGATTGCCATTTTATAATGAAAGGGAATTTGGGAGAAAACTCTCTGGAGATTAATAAGCGTGGGCACGACCACTCAGTACCTTTACAGATATGCAGTGGCATGTCAAATATCTGTTAATATGCATGCAGACATACGATTTCAAAATGTGGGAAAGATAACTCTTCCGCAATTTCAGTACAGTTCTGAAAGTAATGAAACAAAATATGCGCCTATAATGACATACTTCATTCACATTATACAGGGCATTGGTGACAGATACTGGTGGGGCTAATCACCAACTTCATCATCGTCATCTTGTTGCTAACTTAGCCCATGCGACAGTAACCGATGGGCGAAACTGTATGTCATTTACTGTATCTCGAGACTTGGGAACAGGAATGCAATTCACAACTGTCTCCAAACAAGATCTTGGCAAAACTAAGGAACATATTCATGTATTTACTTATTTGATTGGAATTTTATGTCGTACTCAAGAATATTTCATTCATACAATGGCGACCAACATCATGGTGGGAGGCTGAACATCATCATGAACATCAACTAAAAACTCATCAAGTTGATATGCCAGATATCTGCTACCAAAAGTGAGGTGTGAAAGAATGACTTACCTGACCGGGATATGACAGACTGTAACCAGGGGATCAATTTGAGGGCAAATTGCTGATGAGCTACCACTGTGGTGTGCATGACATGGACTCTAAGGGGTTTACTGCCATGACGAGATGTGTTTTTCTGTTAACGCAGATAATACAAAAACAGCTGTGTTAATGCAGAAAATGGACCACATTATAAAGTATAACGCTAGCATCCCCCCACCCAACCCAATTTCAAACTGCACTTGTTCAACTAGTACCAATTAAAATGGATTTCAATGGTGATGAAATGTGTTTCATGTACATGTATATCCAGGTTAAGGGCATTTTATTTATACGTGAAGAAAACTCTGTCGAGGGGACATCTCTAATACTATTTATGGCAGAGCAGAGAGTAATTTTTTTATTACTATCACCATTGTATATCACTATGAGAGGAAAGTTACAGAGACAAACTTGATATAAACTTAAACACAAGCCCAATAAGAAACTGCTACTTACCTCAATAACACTTCTAGCTTTCTCACAATCTTCAAACTGACCAGTCCTCACACAGCTTCGTCCCTAAAGAAATGAGATCTTCATGTGTTCAAAACTGAGCTTTGAATGATTTGAACATGATGAATCAAGAGTAACACAACCAAATTGAGTGGCAATACAAAGGACAAGGCTCCGAGTAGATGCAGAATCTTGGCGTCATTTAATTGACATCAAATACTCCGTCCCAGCTCACTATGATAACAATGGCTCACGGTCCAGCTTCACATAAGTGTCACCTCACAGGAATTACGAATACTGATATATTGTGTCATACTGCTGGTCTTGTTTTCATACTATTTAATACTTTATGTATGATTTTCACGATCAAATGTTTTAACACATCAGGCAAAAGTGAAAAAACAAAAAGCTGACATACCTCTCTATCAACTATTGTGGCAAAGTCTGTGGCTTCTTTCTGACTACAGTTCACAGCTACTATCAAAGTGTTGATCACCTGTCAGAAGATGAAACCAGGAAAGGAATAACACAAAAATGATCAGGGAAATAGCCAGCATGGCCAGACACATCGCTGTCATGTTATGGCAGGTGAACTGCTCAGGGACCCCTAGGAGCGCAGTATTAAGTATTTCGAAAAAAAAAAAAATGCACATCACTGAAGTAAACTAAGTAATGATAACATTACAAATATTTCAAGATTTTCACAGATATTTTTCTTGAATCTGATAAAAAGTGGAGGCACGCAACTTTATACACTGTGTGGCAGATATGAATTTTTTAATGGGCACTGCATGCTGTAACACATTTATAACAAGAACCACTTCCATCATAGGAGAACCTGTGCCAAGATAACATACCTGTTCATATGTGTGAACCTCATCATTGAACAGCATGGTGACGTAGGTGTTGGGTAGTTCTCCCTCAGGTTGGAGCCCTACAGGTAAGCTGTCATGCTGTTCCCAGGTGAGAAGTTCCACAGCATACTGCATGGCTGACATAAACAATGTACTTGCTCTGTCCACCAAATCATCAGGTAGGGCTTCAATAGGGTTCTGAGAGGACATGACAAATTTAAGCAAGCCCGTCATAATAGTTTTTCAATTAAATGAGAACTAAATCACCTTGTCAGCCATCCTGAAAATACTGCTATGCTATTCATTGGCCGAATCACTCTGAAATTTTAGACAGGTGCTTTTAGGGGTTTAAGCATAAAACTACCATGGCTATATTTCTCTGGTACTGGTCGCCATGTTAGTTTAACCAACATGCATACTATGCTATGACGACTTTGTGAAACAGGTCCATATTAATCCATCTGGCTAAGTGTATATATGGTGCCCCAGGTACTGTGTGTACATACCACTGGTTCCTCCTGGGCTAGGCCTTGTTTGTGTGTCTCACAGAAGGGCTCTGTTTTCCAGGCTTCTGTGTCTCCACAGTCACAGTACCCTCCTCCCCCAGAGGTGTTCATCTGAAAACAACACACCTCCACATCTTAACAAAGCAACATGCACATCTATATGGTGTATTTATCACACTGAAGGTGACCGTAGTCTGAAGTTTTACAGTGTACTAGCTACATGTGAGGTGAAAGTTTTTACAAAAAAAAAAAAAAAACTTTTTGCACACCCCTTTGAACAACTCATGGAGAATGTGATGTTTTAATAACTTATTCAAATGGGCCAGAATGCATAAAAACAGAGTAAGGGAGGTACAGGTTATTCCAGGTATAGTTATAGCTTTATAATTTCCATACGCTGGTATAAGCAGTAACAATATAATGTTACTCTGGAATTAGATAGTGGTATGCACATCGGTGCATAGAATCGCTTTTTCTGTGGAGTATAAGTTTTGATGTTTTAGATATACCCACATGTATGAAGGGGTAGGTGTTAGGAGTGGAATATGTCCGAGTACAATACTGTAAACTTGGCAGTATCATCAAATTTGTGTCCTGTAGAGCTGTTACATGTACAAGGCCCCATGTGTTGTAACGGAGATTCTGAGACCCTGAAATATGCACTGTCACCAACTTTGACATATAGTTATCAATTTACCCTGCTGATCTTTTCCCTCCCAACAAACAAACATCAATTGTTTCCAGGGTGTCTAATATTTGGTCTCTCTAATGGTATCACTGCATTATCCCTTCAGTGCTTCTCCAATAATATCACCTAGGTGACAAACATATCTCCTGAGAAACTGTCTTAATTGTATTAAATCATTGTCTAGCATAAATGAACCAGCAAAATCCATCTGTTTAAATAACATAAGGGAAATCAATCCTACTCAAAGTGAATTACACTGAACCAGAACAACCAAATAATATCCCCAACAGAAATACAAACATCTCCTTAAACAAACATGATCATTGCATCATTTAACTTGATTTTTAACAGATTTTTCCTCTACCATCTGGTCCACTGAGCTTAACAAGGAAAAAATGTTGATTCCTTGAAGGTTCAGCTTTGAACATCTTGAAGGTAAGTGAGTTTTCATGGTTGCAGGTGTGCAAACTTACCCTATACCTATGTTTTCTGTGAGCACTTTTTTGAAAACATTCGATGCACAGAACACATGTAGGGTCACTGGCACAGTCCCTGATAAAGAGAGGAGAAAAGCAACAGCTCAGCATGAGCATAAACCCTAACAAACAAATTCATTGGTACATGTACATATATGTTCTGGTTGTAACCTCACTTGAACAAAACCAAAATCTGTGCCAAAGGTGACGCTCAAACACTGTGTATCTAAACTTTAATAAACCAAAAACAGTTGCTGAGTAAAGTCTCAGGATGTTCGTTCCATTGCTTTGTATAATTTGCTATTCTGTACTAAAGACACACCAACAATTGCAATAATATTACAGAAAGACATTAAAACATTTCTACCTTGAAGTCTTGCACCTAGTTAATATACTGTATAAAGCTTTTCTACAACATAGGGGTTATGTATTAAAAATCTGAAAAGGTTGACCAATCAGAGTAATTCAGATATTCTGTACTAGTGTTTCCCACCTGCAACAGTATGTGGGCTCTCCCATCTTGAAGACATGACCACAGATCTGTGAAGGTCGGTCCAGTCCTTTTAGCTGCTGAAACATGTCCTCTGGGTCACCACTGCAGAGGAACACCTCCATGGGGTTAAACAGCAGCTTCCTGGCCACCCTCTCTTCCTTGGCCGGGTTACTGTAGGTATAGTACACCTGAGGCACATACTTACGCCAGTGCTTCTTCAGAGCAGAGAGTAAGTCACCCTTCTTGTAGTGTGCAACCCAGTCCTGAAGTCATAGCAAAATTGGACATGTGACATTCAATTGTAATATATACATATTTATTTATTTATCTCCACTGTAAAAGTTGCTTTACTCTATGCAGTTCTATCAAAAGGTTTAAGAATAAGGGTAATCAGATTTATTTTCCGGACTAACGCAGATATGTATATCCTCAAAGTATGAATGAAATGTAAATCTATGTAGGGTGTCATGAAAAGTCTCACTTTGTCAATAACCTGGCTTGATCATCTTCTTTACCATTAAGTTTATTAACAGTCCATTCAATGAAAATGGAGATCTCCTGACTCAATTATCCGTACCAAACACCCCTTTGAATGGACTAATTCCATACTTAAAAATTAAGAATCGGACTGAGAATGTGGGGTCTGTCCAATAAAACAACACCTCCAAACAACAATTAGCAACTGGACAATATTCTAGAGTGAGAAGCAGAATAAATGTACAAGTATTGTAGAGTTGTGCCGTTCTGACAGAAGATCCATTGTACTTGTAGAAATGGACAAAAGGAGGTCTGGCCTAAATGAATGGAGAGGTGGACATTTTGCATGTAAAATTTTCAAATGAACCCCCACAGCACCAAACCACAGTCTACTTGTCCCAAATACTAAAAAATATGTAACCTACATATGCTTAGAAATCAGAACTGTTTTACATGTTGGTGAGAAAAAAAAGTGATAAAAAGAATTTTTCTGCTTCCATAAGATTTTGTGGATGGAGGAAAAGAGCAACTCTCTGTGGCATCTGGCCATGAGCCTTTAACAGTACCATGAGTTTGATCTAGCTTACTGGTCCTGGTAGACTCTTGGGAGGTTAGAAATAAATTTCTATGTCTGACAGGCACTGAATTTGACAGTGTAACTATTGCGTCGCAAACCACGTGTACACATTTGCTGTTCAGTGGAAATGCGTTTCTGACTGAAGATGGGACGGTCATATGGAGGTCATCGGGGCCTGTAGTGCAAAAATTGAGGAAAGACGAAACGCCATCACTCACTAAGTCAGAAACGCATTACGATAAGAAACGTATGATTAAAAAGTGAGAGAAACAGATTGAGGCCAATGAAGGTTTACTATTGACTAGTTACCTCTATGATTGCCTTCGAACTAAATTCTTGGATCTGACCACTCCGGAAACTTTGAGCCATTGCTGGAAAAAGGAAGAAATTCCACTTGTCAGGGTACGGTATCCATTACTACCTGTCTATTTATAAGAGAATGATTATTTAGACGTAGTTTCGTACCATTTTACACGTGTGTAAAAATTGACAGCAGACTTTCTAGATACTTTATAGCTTTCTAATTTAATAAAAATTGTATAAATATTAAAAGCTAGTCCCTGTTTCCAGCATTTACATTAGACAGGGAAATACGAAACTGCGGGGCCAGTGGGCGGGTCATCCCGAGTGGTGGAGAATGTGACAACATACAAACATAAAATTTTGATGGTCACCGGTTTCAGCACTATCACCAGTTCTGGAAATCTCATTGGATTGGCGGAGCCTTGGTGTCATTTGACGCCCTATTAGCTACATTTATTTTCAGTTGCATCGGGTTGGTGGTTGCAAGTCTTCTGCTTATATCCCGGCGGCTTGCATCGTAGGGTTTGAGGGGCGGTTGCTGGAGAGCGGAGCCGGAGGTGGCGGATGAGCAGTTGCTGAATCAGGAGGCCTTGTTCCAGAATGATGGAATCAGTATCGAACGTCACGATACACCCGTGTGATGACTCCAAATACATCAAACCAGTCAGGCTACGCTACCAACAGGTACGGTGGTGCCCACAGCATGTACTTTATTGATGCCCGAATGAAAAACATGTGTTGTTATATCTTATTCTAAGACACTCAAAACTGAAACTGCACATGATCACTTAAGCTAAGTATTTGTTTCAGTTTTATCGCTGAGGTCCAACTTCAGGGCCCAGGCAGATATAATAATCATTGAAGCCTGGCTGTTCTATTATCCCTGCAAGTGCATGCTGCAAGATGAGCTGGTAAAAAAAAATCAAGTTCATTTAAACTGACATTTTTACCATAGCACATACTGCCTTTTTACAGGTATCACAATAATGCTATGGAAACTAAGAACAAAAAAGATCAATCCATTTTTCAATGTAATTTTGACCACAGTATTGAACAAACTTCGCAGTCAAATCGCAAGATTTATGAAAGCAGAAGAGCACTTGGCATATTCAGTATGCAAATAATGCATTTTTTGTCGGTGGTAATTACTCTTGTGGCTCAATGATATGCATAGTTCTATGCATTGTTATTTGTTACATGTTCAGTGTTCCATCATATGGTCAAAATAAAGCTAATATTGCCTCAATACCAAAGGGGGTTTCCCCTGGGCTCTGCTCGGTGTCCTCCCACCACAATGCTGACCGCCGTCGTGTAAGTGAAATATTCTTGAGTATGCCGTAAAACACCAATCAAATAAATAAATAAATAAATAAATAAGGACCTAAGGCAAATCATATAGGTAATGAATTAAGAATGACCTAGAAGTAAATGGCTGAAATAACAGCAAAATTGTTCTGTTACAGTTAAAGGAGAAGAAAACTTAAAAACATGACATTATAGGCTGAAAAGAGCACATTTTTTCTACCTGGTGGTGCCTGCTGCAAAATTTTGCAATTTTTCCTCGCCATGCACATAAAACGTGTCTGAAAACAGCAAAGCTGGCATAAATCACTGAGTTCATTGTGTCCACCATCTTTAACACCCTGTAATTAATGCTGGAGGTGTGTTGCCTCTCAGCCAGTGAGAGTCGTTAAAACTGCGGGCTTGTTCGTGTAAACTCGGAACCTACGTCCAACATTTCGGTTTCCCGATCATCAAGCGAAAAACGAACTGCACTGCAACCTTCCGGGAAGAAGAGTTCTACCGAAAACCTACGAACTGCTCTTCGGCGGTTTCCGACGGCAATTCTCCTCCTAACACAGAAGACTTTAGGACTAGATCTTAGGCAAAATAGAGTCGTCCACATCGGATGTTGGCGCTAACTTTATTTATAATTTATCAACTTGAGGTACATATTAGAATTTTTTTTATGGCATGCACTTGCGAGGAAAAGCATTCTCTTTTCAGTGGCATTTGACTGATATTTAAATTTTCTTTTCCTTTAAGCAGGTTATGGCTACTTATAAATAAATGTTGTGCTTTGGATTATCTTGCTCTATTTTTAGAATGGTGTGCCAAAAGTATGGGATGCTATGAAAGTTCATGACAGGTAATTGGTTTTCTTTTGCTGCCCTCCATACATATTTTCTTCCCCTGCCATATTAAGAGCTGTTTTGTCTGTTAAATTAATCAACTTAAGGGACCATATCTGTTATGATCCATTGTTTGTGGCCTACACATGGCTGTTTGAGCTAGAACATGACACAGTATAACAAGTGTACATGTAAATCGCAGGTCTGTTACACTGGGCAGTCCTGAATGTTCTACACTGTAAAAACAGGTGAACCCAACACACTCCACTCAAACTGAAAACAGTTCCACTCTGTAAGCAAAAACAACATGTTCCTAGGGTTTGTTGTGACAAGTAAATGATATACAGGACGTGTTTTTAAAGAAGGCGTAGGTGGCATACCAACTGGGCAGACATATCTATCAGTTGTGTCACGACATGGGTAGACTGCTAGTTCATTGACAGCTGTGGCACCAGAAAAAAGAGATGGATATGGTCCCTAGTGGTATATGGTAACTGTATCATCTAGTGATCTTATGTAAGAGAAGTTCTTATGCTATGGTTAATGCCAGCTGCTTTATGGAATGTAGCTATTCTGATATTTGCTCTCTTTCCACCCCACCCTCCCCCTTGACCTGTTCATGTACATGTAAATATATTACATACATTTTTCAACTGCAGGTCTCTAATATAAAGTGAGCTGTTCTGGTTTTGTCAAATATAATTACCTCCAATGTCTAGCTTTGATGGTTGCGATTTATGATTACAGTGTTTGCGTGCTCATCTACAACAAGACCCGACAAGTGTTAGTACTCGTTAAGCAATTCAGGCCAGGTAAGACATGAATAACCATGCTATGTAGACTGATTAAATGTAATAGAAAGGTGACAAACATTACTTTAAGACTATGTATTCTTGACTTCTTCACAAATCCTATCTTCCACACTTCTAGATATGCACCCAGCCACCTTTAACCATGTTATCATGTGCATATTTCATCCAGTGGGGCCAGCTCCAGAAATCCTTTCTTTGAATTCAAAATTTGGTATCGATATGTAATTTTTTTTATTTATTTGATTGTTGTTGAACACCAAGAATTTTTCACTTAACAGTGTTAATGGTGACCTGTGGTTGTTAGCATGTCAGAAGTATACTATATCAGTATTGACACAGTGGCTATGGCGTGCAGTATGGTTTCAATTTGATTGTGATATTTACATTGATACTGGTTACAAAAAATGGTTAAAAACAAGAAAAAAAATAGCCAAATATTATTGGGCTCATGTATTGACCAAAATAACCTTTCCCACTTTCTCTTTGTGCAGCTGTATATCTGAGTATGTCAATGGAAAAAGAAGAGGATGGAGTCAAAACGATCGACACGGATGAGTTTCCAGGGTCACTGGGTGTGTCATTTGAGTTGTGCGCTGGTCTGATCGACAAAGATGAAAGCCCACAGGTAACTGCCAAAAAGGAAGTGCTGGAGGAGTGTGGGTATGATGTGCCGCTGGAAAACTTTGAGCGGGTGACGTCCTATAGGTATAGTATATTTTGACTCTCATAACTTATCGAGGTATGTAACAGCAGCTCATGGACATGATCTTCTATCTGTCTGCGTCCAAGAACTATTTTCAACATTAACAGAGAATTATGACAGCAGTAAATATCACAAGACCTTGGTAGCCTGCCGGTTCTCTGGTTTCCTCTACCCACAAACCTGACCGTCACCACCTGAGTGAAGAAGTCTTGAGTGCAGTGTTAAATCCGTAATAATATCTTTGGTTGCCAAATATTCTGTTAATAATTACTGGTTGCCAAATGGTTTGTTACTATTTACTGGTTGCCAAATGTTCTGTTACTGTTTACTGGTTGCCAGATGTTCTGTTAATATTTATTGGTTGCCAAATGTTCTGTTAATATATACTGGTTTCCAAATGTTCTGTTAATATTTACTGGTTGCCAAATGTTCTGGCTGTTAATATTTACTGTTTCCAAATGTTCTGTTAACATTTACTGGTTGCCAAATGTTCTGTTAATATTTACTGGTTGCCAGATGTTCTGTTAATATTTGCTAATTAACTTTCAGTGTATAGCCCCATAATTGTTTTGAGTGTTAATATCTGATCACAGCTCAAGAAATGATGTTGATCAGTGACAGATGTAACGACATTGTGTTCTTTGTATGACCAGGTCATGATTGATGTAATGACACTGTCTTCTATGTATGGCCAGGTCATGGTTATGGATGTAATGACACTGTTTTCACTGTATGGCCAGGTGTGGGTGACTGATGTAATGACACAGCCTTCGCTGTATGGCCAGGTCTGGGTGACTGATGTAATGACACCGTCTTCTTTGTATGACAAGGTCTGCATGACTGGCATAATGACACAGCCTTCTGTGTATGACCAGGTGTGGGTGACTGATGTAATGACACTGTTTTCTCTGTATGGCCAAGTCTGGATGACTGATGTAATGACACTGTTTTCTCTGTATGGCCAGGTGTGGGTGACTGATGTAATGACACTGTTTTCTCTGTATGGGCAGGTGTGGGTGACTGATGTAATGACACCGTCTTCTTTGTATGACAAGGTCTGCATGACTGGCATAATGACACAGCCTTCTGTGTATGGCCAGGTGTGGGTAACTGATGTAATGACACTGTTTTCTGTGTATGACCAAGTCTGGATGACTGATGTAATGACACTGTTTTCTCTGTATGGCCAGGTGTGGGTGACTGATGTAATGACGCTCTTTTCTCTGTATGGGCAGGTGTGGGTGACTGATGTAATGACGCTCTTTTCTCTGTATGGCCAGGTGTGGGTGACTGATGTAATGACACTGTTTTCTCTGTATGGCCAGGTGTGGGTGACTGATGTAATGACGCTCTTTTCTCTGTATGGTCAGGTGTGGGTGACTGATGTAATGACGCTCTTTTCTCTGTATGGCCAGGTGTGGGTGACTGATGTAATGACACTGTTTTCTCTGTATGGCCAGGTGTGGGTGACTGATGTAATGACGCTCTTTTCTGTGTATGGGCAGGTGTGGGAAACTGATGTAATGACACTGTTTTCTGTGTATGGGCAGGTGTGGGTGACTGATGTAATGACGCTCTTTTCTCTGTATGGGCAGGTGTGGGTGACTGATGTAATGACGCTCTTTTCTCTGTATGGGCAGGTGTGGGTGACTGATGTAATGACGCTCTTTTCTGTGTATGGGCAGGTGTGGGTGACTGATGTAATGACGCTCTTTTCTCTGTATGGCCATGTGTGGGTGACTGATGTAATGACACTGTTTTCTCTGTATGGCCAGGTGTTGGTTACTGATGTAATGACACTCTTTTCTCTGTATGGCCAGGTGTGGGTGACTGATGTAATGACACTGTGTTCTCTGTATGACCAGGTCTGCATAACTTCCTCTCTTTTGTAGGTCTGGAGTGGGTATATCTGGATCAAAACAGACCCTGTTTTATGCTGAGGTCACTGATGACATGAAGGTTGGGCCGGGTGGTGACTTGCACATGAAGGGGAACTGATTGAGGTGGTTGAACTTCCACTAGCACAAGGTCGAACTTTAATGATGGATGAAAGTAAAACCAAACCTGTGGGACTCATGTTTGCCTTAATGTGGTTTTTTGACAAGTAATGTGTGCTATGTTATCGCTTTCATCAATTTAAGACATGTTTTCTTTGGCACTTTCAAAACTTTTTGTCTGGTATATATGTGATGGGCATCATTTTTCAGATCAAGTGGACCATTCACAATTTTAAAGGACACCTCCAGAAGTATTTTACATTTCATTATATTGTGTCATTTCTCTTTTCCTACAGTTCTGGGTTTGTCACTTTAATATATGTATTTTATATTAGGCAGATTTCATTCTTTAAGCTTCCAACTTTTCTGATGGTGCATCCATTCACATGGTGTGATTTGTAGTTCCACTTTGTAGGCTGTCTCAGCAGACATAAAATTTTAATCACATGTTGCGATTTACATGGAACAGTGCATGTTCGTTTTGGTGTGTGACTGGTTTGGTACAACAGCATGTTTCTACATATTTTATGTCTGAATGCAGTTTTAATGGCATGTTTTAGTGTTGACATTTTGTATGAAGGGTGAAAATTGCTCTGGGTTTTTTCATTTTTCACCATTGAAATCTATGGTGACTGCTATCTGGCTGTTATCACTAATTTATGGAAGAATACTAATCAGCTGTAGATATCAAAAGCGCCACCAACCGCCTTGTACTTTTAATATGAATCCTGTCCAAATGTTGAAAAATCTTCTTTTTCAATAAAAGAATTCTTACAGACATTAGGAAAGTGAAAAGGTGTTTAGTATGTGTGAACATCAGTCAAGTAAGTCAATAAAGAATACTGTTTGTGTGAAATTAAGGGGACTGACATCTGTGTAGGAGACATGTCAATGTGTGAACAAGGTCATGCTTCCTTAAAAGACATTTACAAGCAAGATGTGATAAACACTTGGAAGATATTTATTATGGGTTATAACAGATCTCTAGATTAATAACATGGATAAGATTTAAGATAAGGGCACAATATTACTCACAAAAGACCATCTGATTTGCATTAATAATGCTTGAATGATTCTTTTTTTTTTTCAAATAAGTATTTTCTTAGAATCTCATCAAGGTAGAAATGTTGAATGGTTCCAACTTTCTAGTCTTTAATAACTTCATGGTTTGACACTAGTTGAAAACGAGTGCCTAGGTGAACATGTGTATCAGATTATTGACTTTTTCTGATCATGCATCTGTTTTGTTACTCCAATTTAGGTGTTTGTTTCTATAACTGTTATAGATACTAGAGACTCCTCTACAGAATACATCCTCATCTTTCCACTTACATATTTTTACAGTTTTCTAAACATTCCTAGGATTTGTTGTGTATGGTTTTCAAATTCTAGGTGGATGAGTTTGTGATAAATCTGTAATAAAGTTTGTTGCTTTGTTGAGATGTGTGTTTTGAAGTCTATTTAATGTCAAACTCTTTTATGTAAATGAGTCAATGTACCAGAATAGAAGGGAAGATGCAATGATTTGGTAAAGGATGGCACATATAGGCCTATGCTATGATTGTGTATCCGTCACTCAGGGTCAGTTTTCTATTGCAATACCTGTATACATGTACTACCTAAGTGGAAGCAAGATTAGAAAGAACAACAGACTTGAAAGCTTTGATCTGGATGGGATCACCACTGTGTCATACTTCCATCATCTAGTGTTTAGAATGAAACATTGTTGAAGGGATTAAGAGACAATGTAACCTAGCCCTTGACAAATGAGGTCATCATTTCGGGGATTAGGAGACGATGTAACCTAGCCTTTGACAAATGAGGTCATCATTTCAGGGATTAGGAGACAATGTAACCTAGCCCTTGACAAATGAGGTCATCATTACGGGATTAGGAGACGATGTAACCTAGCCCTTGACAAATAAGGTCATCATTTTGGGGATTAGGAGACAATGTAACCTATCCCTTGACAAATGAGGTCATCATTGCAGGGATTAGGAGACAATGTAACCTAGCCCTTGACAAATGAGGTCATCATTGCAGGGATTAGGAGACAACGTAACCTAGCCCTTGACAAATTAGGTCATCATTTCAGGAATTAGGAGACGATGTAAAATAGCCCCTTGACAAATGAGGTCATCATTTCAGAGATTAGGAGACAATATAACCTAGCCCTTGACAAATGAGGTCATCATTGCGGGGATTAGGAGACGATGTAACCTAGCCCTTGACAAATGAGGTCATCATTGTGGGGATTAGGAGACGATGTAACCTAGCCCTTGACAAATGAGGTCATCATTTCAGGGATTAGGAGACAGTGTAACCTAGCCCTTGACAAATGAGGTCATCATTGCAGGGATTAGGAGACGATGTAACCTAGCCCTTGACAAATGAGGTCATCATTGCAGGGATTAGGAGACGATGTAACCTTGCCCTTGACAAATAAGGTCATCATTTCAGGGATTAGGAGACAGTGTAACCTAGCCCTTGACAAATGAGGTCATCATTGCAGGGATTAGGAGACGATGTAACCTAGCCCTTGACAAATGAGGTAAGATTCAAATCCAGCCCTTGCCGGTTCAGCTCAGGTTTTAAGTTAGGGGGGTTTTCAGTTACCGTACCTGGCCAGGTACTGACTTGGGTTTTCCAAGGTATGCCCATGTTTCCCCCTGAGCACTTTTGTAATGTACAAAAATTTTTAGTATGATGGTTAACATGAATCAAATGACTATTTGGATATTAAACGCATAATATAGATTAAAATGTAAGTGAGCTATCACTAAATTGATATTTGAACTGCCTTGAAGACATCACCATGATGGAATTTAACTAATGTTGGAAATCACCCTAAACAGAAATCATTTTGGGAACAAAACCACATCAGTTAGGTTGTATGCATGGTCAAGTGAAGTCTGAAGTCTGTGTGGCCAGGATAACACCTGGATCAAATAGAATGGCTGTTAATCACAAGTAAACTACTGGGGTAACACATTACGCAGTGCCGTCCTTGTGTAACTCATGTCCTGTAACTGGGCTTACACATCAGGCTGTGCTATCCTTGTGTAACTCTTGTCCAGTTACTGGGGTTACACATCAGGCTGTGCTATCCTTGTGTAACTCATGTCCAGTTCCTGGGCTTACACATCAGGCTGTGCTATCCTTGTGTAACTCATGTCCAGTTCCTGGGCTTACACATCAGGCTGTGCTATCCTTGTGTAACTCATGTCCAGTTCCTGGGCTTACACATCAGGCTGTGCTATCCTTGTGTAACTCATGTCCAGTTACTAGGGTTACACATCAGGCAGTGCTATCCTTGTGTAACTCATGTCCAGTTACTGGGGTTACACATCAGGTTGTGCTATCCTTGTGTAACTCATGTCCAGTTACTAGGGTTACACATCAGGCTGTGCTATCCTTGTGTAACTCATGTCCAGTTACTGGGGTTACACATTACGCAGTGCTATCCTTGTGTAACTCATGTCCAGTTACTGGGGTTAACCATTACGCAGTGCTATCCTTGTGTAACTCATGTCCAGTTCCTGGGCTTACACATCAGGCTGTGCTATCCTTGTGTAACTCATGTCCAGTTACTGGGGTTAACCATTACGCAGTGCTATCCTTGTGTAACTCATGTCCAGTTCCTGGGCTTACACATCAGGCTGTGCTATCCTTGTGTAACTCATGTCCAGTTACTAGGGTTACACATTACGCAGTGCTATCCTTGTGTAACTCATGTCCAGTTCCTGGGCTTACACATCAGGCTGTGCTGTCCTTGTGTAACTCATGTCCAGTTACTGGGCTTACACATCAGGCTGTGCTATCCTTGTGTAACTCATGTCCAGTTACTAGGGTTACACATCAGGCTGTGCTATTCTTGTGTAACTCATGTCCAGTTACTAGGGTTAACCATTACGCAGTGCTACCCTTGTGTAACTCATGTCCAGTTATTAGGCTTACACATTACGCAGTGCAATCCTTGTGTAACTCATGTCCAGTTCCTGGGCTTACACATCAGGCTGTGCTATCCTTGTGTAACTCATGTCCAGTTACTAGGGTTACACATTACGCAGTGCTATCCTTGTGTAACTCATGTCCAGTTATTAGGCTTACACATTACGCAGTGCAATCCTTGTGTAACTCATGTCAGTTCCTGGGCTTACACATCAGGCTGTGCTATCCTTGTGTAACTCATGTCCAGTTACTAGGGTTACACATCAGGCTGTGCTATCCTTGTGTAACTCATGTCCAGTTCCTGGGCTTACACATCAGGCTGTGCTATCCTTGTGTAACTCATGTCCAGTTACTGGGGTTACACATTACGCAGTGCTATCCTTGTGTAACTCATGTCCATTTACTGGGCTTACACATCAGGCTGTGCTATACTTGTGTAACTCATGTCCAGTTACTGGGGTTACACATCAGGCTGTGCTATCCTTGTGTAACCCATGTCCAGTTACTGGGGTTACACATCAGGCCGTGCTATCCTTGTGTAACTCATGTCCAGTTACTGGGGTTAACCATTACGCAATGCTATTCTTGTGTAACTCACGTCCAGTTACTGGGGTTACTCATTACGCAGTGCTATCCTTGTGTAACTCATGTCCAGTTACTGGGGTTACACATTACGCAGTGCTATCCTTGTGTAACTCATGTCCAGTTACTGGGGTTACACATTACGCAGTGCTATCCTTGTGTAACTCATGTCCACTTACTGGGGTTACACATCAGGCTGTGCTATCCTTGTGTAAGTCATGTCCAGTTACTGGGGTTACACATCAGGCTGTGCTATCCTTGTTTAACTCATGTCCAGTTACTAGGGTTACACATCACGCAGTGCTATCCTTGTGTAACTCATGTCCAGTTATTAGGCTTACACATTACGCAGTGCAATCCTTGTGTAACTCATGTCCAGTTCCTGGGCTTACACATCAGGCTGTGCTATCCTTGTGTAACTCATGTCCAGTTACTAGGGTTACACATCAGGCTGTGCTATCCTTGTGTAACTCATGTCCAGTTACTGGGGTTACACATCAGGCTGTGTTATCCTTGTGTGACTCATGTCCAGTTACTGGGGTTACACATTATGTAGTGCTATCCTTGTGTAACTCATGTCCTGTAACTGGGGTTACACATTACGCCGTGCTATCCTTGTGTAACTCATGTCCAGTTACTGGGGTTACACATTATGCAGTGCTATCCTTGTGTAACTCTTGTCCAGTTTGATGCTTGTTTTATCAATCATTTTTCTCGTGGTGATGTGATAAAATAGAATTTACAAAGGGTTACAAGTTCTTTGGCTCACAATGTACATGCTTCTGAAAGTCAGCAGAGCATTATAAAATCTTTCAACTTAAACCCTTTCCATAGAAGAAAAGAAGACTCGAGACGTATTACAGTCGATATTCTACCAGTGTCCAAGTAAGCAATGAAACCTTTGTACTGGGTAGCATATACACTCATCAGTTCTTTCATCCTTGAACCAACAGATTTTAACTATCTTGTCAAACATCAAAGAAGTATGTTACTTGTAATAAATAATTAAAAGCGTAATAAATAGAGGTCTCAATGGAAACCTTTATCATCGTGGTCGGTAATCATGAGTTCGTAACCAGCTCTTTCTTCTACTATAGCTTTGGTTCAGTTAAATTAAACATTGAGGTTTATTTTTTAACAATTTTTAATATTAACATATCTGTTGAGACAGGTAAATATCTGTCGGATATTGTTGAAAATAGACCTCAATGTTTAACAGATATCGGTACCGGTACTGTGAGGTTAGTTTTTTCGGGTTGCCAGACATTTGTGCACCTATAGCTAAAATTAAACGTTGAGGTTTATTTTCAACTATTTCTGGTATTTATCTGCCTCAACAGGTACAGGTAAATATCAGGAATTGTTGAAAATAGACCTTGACGTTAAAGGACCCATAGCCCTTATCGGCGCATCAAGTGAAATATTCAAGAGCAAGCCTGGACGTAAGACTAATTAATCTTGGGACTATTGTATATTATATGTTATATATATTATTGTATATAATAGTCCCAGATTAATCTAAGTCATTCTACGATACGTCGCACACACCTACATGTACTAGGCGGAGAACGTGTGCCATGTCACATAGCGTGTCGTTGTAGAGCGCGCAAGGGAAGTTACCGTGGGAGAAGAGAGACAACTCCGGTAGTTAGATCTCCACGCATCGGATGTTACCATACCACATATCCGGTTGGTTGAAGGTGACATAAACATTGGCAGACGGCTTTCTACGACCACGCTGCATCAGTCACCAACGGTGTCCTTACCTTTGACAGGGTTTTGTTTTAAACTGAAGTGAAAGATCGCGAGACATACAGTAGATAGGTTCAGACTGGGCTATCTATGGCTTCAGCTCGTCGTCATTCACACGCACTGGAGCAGTCGCCGTCGTTGGAATTTGAAGATCCATCCTACCGCGAGAAGGTTTTGAAGACATTCCCAGCAAGTGATGACGGGCAGACGTCACCCACGTTACCGGCCTCCCCTAGAACTGTAGGGAGCCTTGAACATCCAGGATTGGAAGATCCGCCCGATGAACACAACGTCTTAGTTCTGTACACAGGCGGGACGATTGGAATGAAGGCAGGCAAAGGAGGTACGTTTGATTGCAACATGAGCTCTAGACCTGTATCTGGAGTAGCTTGAACATCTCTGTTGCACATCTCTATTATACATCTTTACATTTACTTCCAACCGAATGAATGTGAGAAATATAAGATATGGAGGTAGTAAATTTAATGTTGTTGATTTACTTTAATGTGGCTTAATTGGTGACTGAAAATATACATAGCTTTCAATCTATTGCACATATCATGGCGCAGATGTCTGCAGTATTGTTCATTACCCTGATAATTCCCTAATTGATTTGGTGCTTGATCAGTACTCTAATGAAGAGAATTGGAACCCAGCTGGCAGAAGGTGACCTAAAATGTTCCCAGCTCATTTTAATGAGGTCACAGTAAAGAAAGTACAACATCTCCGAATAAACTGGTATATGTATGGCAACATTATAGACATTGTGTACAGTCAGTTTTGTGATGTAATAATGGTTTGAGGTCCAGTTTCACACTAGCGCCACCTTGTGGTATTGAAAATATACCTCCTTCCCATTCACTGTATGCCATTCACAGCTCTCGGGGGCTATACTATTGTTGTCCTACCCTTTACGGCAGTACATAGCTCACTAAAGTATTAGGGCTGCACCATGTCCAAATCACTTACCTTTTGGTAAAGTTTCAAAATACATGCATGCAATTTATCGTGTCAGTCAGTCCAACATGTACCTGGTATATAAGAAGTAAAGGTACGAAACTCGTTATGATCAACACCTTACAATATCAGAGCAGCTGTCAATTTTAACGTCCATTCATTAATATAGATGTACCTGATTTGACCAAACTTTTCTCTTGGATATCCACTTTCAGATGGTAAAATCCAAAGCAAAGATCATCTTTCATAATTTCTTTGAGAGTAACCAAACACAATAGGAAAAACCATGTTGGAATTTTTGGTTTCCTTTTTTGACAAATGAAAAAGATTGAGATTTTGTAGAAATTAATTTTTAGAGAAAATTAATTTAGAAAGCTTGTATCAAAATCCCATTAAAAACGTAGGGTAGGGCACGTTATGGAGGGTATGTTACATGGGTGACACTGTACATAAATATCTGTAATGATGGCCGAAATGAAATCAGTATCTTGTTCTGATGAAGCTTCTGTCACCTGAACATTCTAACTCTTTGTATGGATCGATCTCCAAGGTCAAATTGTTTTTTGCCCGAGCTATTATTTGTCATATTTTGTAGGTTTTGTGAGATGCAGGTGTTTTATTTATATTTACATTTTTCTGATAGATACATTAAAGGGTATTGCTATAGGTCTATATGTATGGCATCTGTGTTTGAACGGGGTATTACTGAAGGTTTGGATGGAGGAGTTAGATTTGTACATGTACCATATATAGGCTAGATATTGACAAGCAGAGGTGCTGGAGACCTTGGGTCTGATACCCAAACTCCATTTATATGTAGAGCTGATATATTGGTAGTAGTCTTAGTATTGGTGACTGTTTGAATTAGGTGCCATAATATTAGTATTTTTTTTAGTGATTTACTATATTGGTTTTATAGTTAATTGTGCCAAGTTATGTTTATGTTCTTGTGCATGAAATATACAACATACATGGTGTATGGATACATGGGGTAAACTGTGTAGTGTTATAAATGTATATACATATATTTGTTGTAACCAGTATAGATGTATTGGCAGGGTAATACTTATAATTATTGCAGACATACAATGCATACATGTACATTGGCAGACAGCACTACAATGTAGATACATAAAATTTGCTTCCTGACTTCAGAAAATAATGCCCATAACTGATAATTGTATTGTGTACTGTAGTAATAATAGTTGCACAGTACAATGCTTTACTAGACAATGGGGTAGCATTTTTGTGCGTTAATCAATTATCTTTTTTATTACAGTTACATTACTGTTGTTGTACATATGTAGACTGAATATAACTTTCTAGTTTCTGGTAGACATAAAGTAAAATATTCCAGCTTTTCACATTATTTACAATAAGTTACAATGTTATTTACATGGCAGTTTTATCCTGTCCCAAACAGAGGCCCCTGTGTCCTGGTGGATAGCTGTCTAGCGCAGCACGATGACCCATGAACCTGTCAACAATGGGATTGCTGTGAGTTCAAGTCCAGCTCATGCTGACTTCCTCTCTTTTCGTATGTGGGAAGGTCTGCCAGCAACTTGCAAATGGTTGTGGGTTTTCCAGAAAAATATTTTTGAGTATGGTGTACCAAAAAAAAAAAAAAATCCGGTTGGTCACAGTCAGATATTGTTTGCTGTTTATTTCAAGGCTTACATGTAGATTTGGTGGTTTCTTGTAGTGTGACTGTACTCATTATGATAATTAGCACCAGTATGCTTCAGATGACAAGTATCATGTAGGCGTCATGTGAGATACATGTAGGGCAAGGGTTTGGGGTGTACATGATAAAAGTCACCTACAAGTAGCAGATGTATGGGATTCAAATGTACATGTATATGTAGAAGGATTGGCTAGTCATATTCATATCCTTCCTTGACAAAACATACCAGACATACATGTATTTTGGAAAATTCAATGTTAATGTGGCCACATCATATATTCTAAGCACTAGTTAAATGTAACTTACATATAACTTACATGTGGCACTCTTGATGCTTTATTTAACCCTTGAAATACATAAAAATGCATTTTATGTTTATATCAAGTGTGTGCCAAGTTAAGGCCCAGTGTGGTAAGATACACCTAATTTTACAGCCTTTACTGTACCTATGTATGGAATGGCCTGTAATTAACTGTAGACGTCAAGTGAAAAACTGCAACAAATTTAAGATACAGTATGGTTAGCAGTACATGTAATAATAAGGCACTGGTTTGATGTACAGGCTGAAGACAACGTCCATGTATCCTGTACAGTAATGCCTCTGGGTAGCTACATGTATATGTAGGTGTGCGTCAGCCGTGTCATGTTGACCTGGTAGCAATATACACTGCACCTTAATTGCTCAGTGGTGCTGCACATTTGTGTTAATGTCAGTTGGCACGTTGTCTAAAAATGATATACAGGTAATATTGGTAATGATTTCTAGTTGGATGTATCACAGAATTGCATACATGTACATGTCTGTCTGATAACATTACTGGGGTCTACCATACTGTGACGGCATGTAAGGTAAATGCCATTGATCTCGAGCTTTGGCAGGCATAACTGTGTACTGATATCGAATATAGTAGGGGTGGTGTGGAGGGGCTTCTCTTGTCTAGAGAGCAACCATTTTTGTTAGCAAGGCCTCTAACCCTTGCCGAATTGAAAATTTATATTATATTGTGCATGTGTCAATCTCAGCATAAAATGAATGTGTAGCTGAGATATGGCCACATCACAAAAGCCATTCATGTAAACCTTGAAGTGTTTCAGCCAGTGTTTCAGGTTTATGACCAGTGCTCCAGGTTTATGATGAGTGCTCCTGGTTTATGGCCAGTGCTTCAGATTTATGGCCAGTGTTCCAGGTGTATGGCTAGTGTTCCTGGTTCTTGGTTTAAGGTCAGTGCTCCAGGTTTGTGGCCAGTGCTCCAGGTTTATGGCTAGCGCTCCTGATTCTTGGTCAGTGCCCCAGGTTTATGGCCAGTGCTTCAGCTTTGTAGTCAGTGCTCAAGTTTTATGGCTCAATGTTCTATGTTTATGACAAGTGCTCCTTGTTTATGGCCAGTGCTCTAGGTTTATGGTCAGTGTGCCAGGTTTATGGCCAGTGCTTCAGGTTTATAGTCATTGCTCAAGGTTCATGGTCAGTGCTCAAGGTTCATGGTCAGTGCTCTAGGTTTATGGTCAGTGCTCCTGGTTCTTGGTCAGTGCTCCAGGTTTATGGCCAGTGCTTCAGCTTTGTAGTCAGTGCTCAAGTTTTATGGCTCAATGTTCTATGTTTATGACAAGTGCTCCTTGTTTATGGCCAGTGCTCTAGGTTTATGGCCATTGCTCATGGTTCACGGTCAGTGCTCCAGGGTTTATGGCCAATGCTCCAGGTTCATGGCCAGTGCTCAAGGTATATGGTTCCATGTTTATGGCAAGTGCTCCTGGTTTATGGTCAGTGCTCCAGTTTTTTGGCCAGAGCTCAGAGTTTATGGTTAATGTTCCATGTTTATGGCAAGAGCTTCTGGTTTATGGCCAGTGCTCCAGATTTATGGTTAGTGTTCCAGGTTAATGGCAAGTGCTTTAGATTTATAGTCATTGTTCCAGGTTTATGGCAAGTGCTCCTGGTTTATGGTCAGTGTTCCAGGTTTATGGCCAGTGCTCTAGGTTTGTGGCCAGTACTTCAGGTTTATGACGAAAGCTTCAGGTTTATGCTTAGAGTCTGGAAAGAAACTCCTAATAAATACTACAAGGCTCTGTTGTAGAGAGATGCAAACGTGCCACCTCCTGGTGAAGAACCTCACTCCTTCCCCCCGCCTTTCCGCCCTTACAGTGTAATGTCTCAGTCATTCAAAAACACCAATAAAAGTAAGTACACATACTGTACATATGATATAGGAGAAGTAACAGTATATAAGCTATGTGTATATTTTGTTGTAGGGTATGAACCTGAAGCTAACTACCTGCACTCTGAGCTATTCAATAGTCCCCTGTTTAATGACAGAACCTATGCTAAAGATCATAGCCTAGTGGATGAGGATGGTTTGTCTTCCACATTGTTCCTGCCGTAAGTTTTCTCCTCCTTCTTCTCACACTTTCTCTTCCTATCATAACTCTTCTTTCTCTGCCTACCATGTCTCCTCTGACTCCTTCTCACACCTTGTCTTCTTATCATAACTCTTCTTTCTCTACCTACCATATCTCCTCTGACTCCTTCTCACACTTTCTCTTCCTATCATAACTCTTCTCTTTCTACCTACCATATCTCCTCTGACTCCTTCTCACACCTTCTCTTCCTATCATAACTCTTCTCTCTCTACCTACCATGTCTCCTCTGACTCCTTCTCACACCTTGTCTTCTTATCATAACTCTTCTTTCTCTACCTACCATATCTCCTCTGACTCCTTCTCACACCTTCTCTTCCTATCATAACTCTTCTTTCTCTACCTACCATGTCTCCTCTGACTCCTTCTCATACCTTCTCTTCCTATCATAACTCTTCTCTCTCTACCTACCATATCTCCTCTGACTCCTTCTCACACCTTCTCTTCCTATCATAACTCTTCTCTCTCTACCTACCATATCTCCTCTGACTCCTTCTCACACCTTCTCTTCCTATCATAACTCTTCTCTCTCTACCTACCATGTCTCCTCTGACTCCTTCTCACACCTTCTCTTCCTATCATAACTCTTCTCTCTCTACCTACCATATCTCCTCTGACTTCTTCTCACACCTTCTCTTCCTATCATAACTCTTCTCTTTCTTCCTACCATGTCTCCTCTGACTCCTTGTCACACCTTCTCTTCCTTATCATAACTCTTCTCTTTCTACCTACCATATCTCCTCTGACTTCTTCTCACACCTTCTCTTCCTATCATAACTCTTCTCTTTCTACCTACCATGTCTCCTCTGACTCCTTCTCACACCTTCTCTTCCTATCATAACTCTTCTCTTTCTACCTACCATGTCTCCTCTGACTCCTTCTCACACCTTCTCTTCCTATCATAACTCTTCTTTCTCTACCTACCATATCTCCTCTGACTCCTTCTCACACCTTCTCTTCCTATCATAACTCTTCTTTCTCTACCTACCATATCTCCTCTGACTCCTTCTCACACCTTCTCTTCCTATCATAACCCTTCTACCTACCATGTCTCCTCTGACTCCTTCTCACACCTTCTCTTCCTATCATAACTCTTCTTTCTCTACCTACCATATCTCCTCTGACTCCTTCTCACACCTTCTCTTCCTATCATAACTCTTCTTTCTCTACCTACCATATCTCCTCTGACTCCTTCTCACACCTTCTCTTCCTATCATAACTCTTCTTTCTCTACCTACCATATCTCCTCTGACTCCTTCTCACACCTTCTCTTCCTATCATAACTCTTCTCTCTCTACCTACCATGTCTCCTCTGACTCCTTCTCACACCTTCTCTTCCTATCATAACTCTTCTCTTTCTACCTACCATGTCTCCTCTGACTCCTTCTCACACCTTCTCTTCCTATCATAGCTCTTCTCTCTCTCTACCTACAGTGTCTCCTCTGACATACTCTCCTTTCTTTTCCCTTCACATAAGTTGGTTAAGTCTTTTGTAGAAAAAAAAACACTTGAAAAATTAAATGAATAACTGTTTTTCAGTTAACTACCCTGGATTGGATGAGTCTTGTGTAATTGTACAGTGCCCTAGAGTATGCTATGTTGTCTGTCTATTCCTCTGATTTTACCTGTTTGTGTGTGTCCAGAGCAACTAAGGATGGTAACAGGATCTGTTATCAGATGTGGGAATATGAACCTCTATTGGACTCGTGTAACATGACCATGAAGGACTGGGTGAGGGTGGCCAATGATATACTGGTGAGTAGATTAATGCAGTTGTTGATTCAGACATTCCGTCAGTAGCTCTGTGACAGTTGCTGTTTACTGGATTAGTGAACACCAGATGTTCATTGTAAGTCAAGCACATGTACATCACAAACATGCCTTAAAAATGCTTGGATTCTTCACAATTGTGTGTGGAATTCTGTGTATAAAATTAGCATATTTATTGTATTTTTTGGATGCAAATGACATCATCATCATGCCAGGCCCTGGTGTGTACTCCTAACCTTTTTCTAGAGGAGTGATTACTGTAGCAGTATGGTGCAGTCCTGTATCAGTAAAACATTCGCAACATGTAGCGGGAGAAGGCTATACTACATACACACAGAGCTGTGCGCCTGGTGTCCAGTTTCTCCCCAGCTCTTGTTTGCTTCTCACACCTGCTATTTGAAGCCCTTTGTTATCACAAGGTAAGCCAGGACTGGCCATAGATGTGCCGTAGCTGGAGGTTTAACGTATCAAACATGTTAATATCGTCCCAGTATAACTCACCACATTCTTTTTTAAAAGTAGGTCAGTCTTTAAAATTAACTCCCTTCCAACTGGTCAGCAGAGAGGAAAAATAAATAAGCAGAGAAACCTGGCAGGGCTCATGCAAACTACGTCAACATAAAACACAGCATGATTGGTCAAAATCTTTAAATACCTGTACTTGTATTCTGAAATATTAAGATGTTTTTATCAGTTTAGTAACTAATTTTTTCTAAGGCCTCTTTTAAAACTTTCCTTCCCAAAACTGAAGTCAGTTCAAGTTCCTCAATAGATTATTCCACTCTTTTGCCATTAGTACGCTAAGTTAGCTGTATCACTTGACCAAAGTCTTGCTCTCTTATTTATTTATATTTTATTTGATTGGAGTTTAACACCATACTGAAGAGTTTATCACATGTTTGATGGGGGTCAGTTTTATCATGGGTGGTTGAGACCAGAGTGGCTGGGGTAAACCACTGACCATTTCCAATCCTCCTAGCCAGAAATATCAGCTTCAGCAAGAACTGGACTCTCAAAAATGCTACTTTGTTGATCAAGAGCTTCATACATGTAGCTGTAATCAGCATCTTAAACATGTGAGCCTGTGAGGTTCCCTACCTTAATTCTTATGTATTTTCAAGCCTACATGTATTTGTTTGGTTACAAACTGTTAAAATATACTCTGACTTTTCTACAAAGATATCTCATAACAATAACAGCCCTCCTAAGACAGTTAGATCACTTGTTTGAGACCCTCATAACAACATGATCTCCCATGAGACACTCATCATGACCTCCTTACTCCCATGAGACCCTTATAACATCATGACCTCCTCACTCCCATGAGACACTCATAACATCATGACCTCCTCACTCCCATGAGACCCTTATAACATCATGACCTCCTCACTCCCATGTCAGTGTTATCCCTACCAAACTGGTTGCCAAGGTGGTTATATACACTTAATGCTGGGTTTCATGCAAGCTGACCTAGGACCTTACTTCATAGAAGCACAAATCCCCACTGGTGTACAAGGAATTTCATTATTACCCAACGGTGTTCTACAGCAGTGTCGGTCATCACTAGTAACAGGTGGTCAGCAATACTGAAGTAAATCTGTAATATGGAGTCTGTTTATTAAATAATACTGTTTTATGTGTGTTGTTTTATGGTTTTTTTTTTTTTTTCAGAAACATTATGATCAGTATGACGGGTTTGTGATATTACATGGGACAGACACAATGGCTTACACTGCCTCAGCACTGTCGTTTATCTGTGAGAACCTGGGCAAACCTATCATACTAACTGGCTCACAGGTGAGTTAAATACCTGATGCTCAGTAAAATTTCATGGGGAAACCTATCATACTGACTGGCTCACAGGTGAGGTATAGACCAGACACAACAGTGACATTTCATAGGTGAGAATCTGGCCAAACCTATCATACTGACTGGCTCACAAGTGAGGTATAGACCAGACACATCAGTGACATTTCATAGGTGAGAATCTGGGCAAACCTATCATACTGACTGACTCACAGGTGAGGTATAGACCAGACACATCAGTGACATTTCATAGGCGAGAATCTGGCAAACCTATCATACTGACTGGCTCACAGGTGTGGTATAGACCAGACAGATCAGTGACATTTCATAGGTGAGAATCTGGCCAAACCTATCATACTGACTGGCTCACAAGTGAGGTATAGACCAGACACATCAGTGACATTTCATAGGTGAGAATGTGGCAAACCTATCATACTGACTGGTTCATAGGTGAGGTATAGACCAGACACATCAGTGAAATTTTATAGGTGATAACCTTGGCAAACCTATCACACTGACTGGCTCACAGGTGAGTTATAGACCAGACACATCAGTGAAATTTTATAGATGAGATTGTGGGCAAACCTATCACACTGACTGGCTTACAGGTGAGTTATAGACCAGACACATCAGTGACATTTTATAGATGAGAATCTGGCAAACCTGTCTTACTGACTGGCTCACAGGTGAGATATAGACCAGACACATCAGTGACATTTCATAGGTGAGAATCTGGGCAAACCTATCATACTGACTGACTCACAGGTGAGGTATAGACCAGACACATCAGTGACATTTCATAGGTGAGAATCTGGGCAAACCTATCATACTGACTGGTGAATCTGGCAAACCTATCATACTGACTGGCTCACAGGTGTGGTATAGACCAGACACATCAGTGACATTTCATAGGTGTGAATCTGGCAAACCTATCATACTGACTGGCTCACAGGTGTGGTATAGACCAGACATATCAGTGACATTTCATAGGTGTGAATCTGGCAAACCTATCATACTGACTGGCTCACAGGTGTGGTATAGACCAGACACAACAGTGACATTTCATAGATGAGAATCCGGGCAAACCTATCATACTGACTGGCTCAGAGGTGAGGTATAGACCAGACACAACAGTGACATTTTATAGATGAGATTGTGGGCAAACCCATCATACTGACTGGCTCACAGGTGTGGTATAGACCAGACACAACAGTGACATTTCATAGGTGAGAATCTGGGCAAACCTATCACACTGACTGGCTCACAAGTGAGGTATAGACCAGACACATCAGTGACATTTCTTCGGTGAGAATCTGGGAAAACCTATCATACTGACTGGCTCACATGTGAGGTATAGACCAGACACATCAGTGACATTTCTTCGGAGAGAATATGGGCAAACCTATCATACTGACTGGCTCACATGTGAGGTATAGACCAGACACATCAGTGAAGTTTTATAGATGAGATTGTGGGCAAACCTATCACACTGACTGGCTCACAGGTGAGGTATAGACCAGACATATCAGTGACATTTCATAGGTGAGAATCTGGGCAAAGCTATCACACTGACTGGCTCACAGGTGAGTTATAGACCAGACATATCAGTGACATTTCATAGGTGAGATTCTGGACAAACCTATCATACTGACTGGCTCACATGTGTGGTATAGACCAGACACATCAGTGACATTTCATAGATGAGAATCCGGGCAAACCTATCATACTGACTGGCTCACAGGTGTGGTATAGACCAGACACATCAGTGACATTTTATAGATGAGATTGTGGGCAAACCCATCACACTGACTGGCTTACAGGTGAGTTATAGACCAGACACATCAGTGACATTTCATAGGTGAGATTCTGGGCAAACCTATCACACTGACTGGGTCACAAGTGAGTTATAGACTTGATGCATCAGTGAAATTTCATAGGTGTGAATCTGGCAAACCTATCATACTGACTGGCTCACAGGTGTGGTATAGACCAGACACATCAGTGAAATTTTATAGATGAGATTCTGGGCAAACCTATCATACTGACTGACTCACAGGTGTGGTATAGTCCAGACACAACAGTGACATTTCATAGGTGTGAATCTGGCAAACCTATCGTACTGACTGACTCACAGGTGAGGTATAGACCAGACACATCAGTGAAATTTTATAGATGAGATTCTGGGCAAACCTATCACACTGACTGGCTTACAGGTGAGTTATAGACCAGACACATCAGTGACATTTCATAGGTGAGATTCTGGGCAAACCTATCACACTGACCAGCTCTGAGATCACATCTGTGAAATTTTATAGGTCAGAATCAGTGCAAGCTTGTGATACGGACATGGCATTTTCTACTTGTCAAAAGTTGTTTTCTGTACTGTATTGATGACATATCCCTTGTATTATTCTTCCATCCCTGTCGAGGGGTCTCTGACAAGATGTAACACGCCATTAGAAAATGAGGATGGATGTTCAAATTCAACTCTTGCTGCCTTTCTCTTGCTTTAAGGTTTGTCACATACATCTACATGACAAGATGACATTTTTATGGCCTGTTGCTCTTTTCCTCAAAATAACCTGATCTCTTCATATTCTTCATACATGTAACACCCTGTGAACCACCAAAGAAATTATTGTTTTTTGCTGTCAGGTAATGAGACAATGAACAGTTGATAAGCTAGCATTTCATTTGTATCTTAAATATTCAGAGAGGTGGTCTTTCTAGAGTTTGTGAAATCAGCATCCTCGTGTGTTTCTCTGCCATGGGTTCTGGCTCAAATGTCGATCTTTATTGTAGATTCCTATTTTTGAGTTGCGAAGTGATGGACGGGATAACTTCCTCTCTGCTCTTGTTATAGCCGGCCTGTACAGCATTCCAGAGGTAAGACTCTCATATTAGACGCCATAATTTAGGATCATTGCATCACACTAATGATACAATTTCCTGCTTTTCTTATAACCTTTAGAGCAGATACACTTTTCTTTGTTTCATTGGAGAGGCGGCATATCATGTAAGATGGCGCTGGCGCGAAACCAAACTTAGAGCCATGGTTACGCCAGAAAATGATTGTAGTGCATCGTATATATTGCTACAATGTATTATTTTCTACTGTAACGTTGTTCTGTGTCGCATGTATTTCACTGGGTACGAGGGACCATTTGCCAGCTATTCCGTTGTCATCGTTCTGGTTTTACTCTCTATGCTGTACGTCTGTCACACTGTCATCCCTGTTCTGGTTTTACTCTCTATGCTGTAGGTCTGTCACACTGTCGTTGCTGTTCTGGTTTTACTCTCTATGCTGTAGGTCTGTCACACTGTCGTTGCTGTTCTGGTTTTACTCTCTATGCTGTAGGTCTGTCACACTGTCGTCGCTGTTCTGGTTTTACTCTCTATGCTGTACATCTGTCACACTGTCGTCGCTGTTCTGGTTTTACTCTCTATGCTGTACGTCTTTCACACTGTCATCGCTGTTCTGGTTTTACTCTCTATGCTGTATGTCTTTCACACTGTCATTGCTGTTTTGGTTTTACTCTCTATGCTGTACATCTTTCACACTGTCATTGCTGTTTTGGATTTACTCTCTATGCTGTACGTCTGTCACACTGTCATCACTGTTCTGGTTTTAATCTCTATGGTGTACGTGTGTCACACTGTCGTCACAGTTCTGGTTTTACTCTCTACGCTGCACGTCTGTCACACTGTCCTGGTCATTCTGGTTTTACTTTCTGTGCTGTACGTCCATCACAAGTCCATTACCGAGAAGTATGCATCTTCTCTCTAGTTATTCTCCAATGCGCTTTACATTTGTCTTTGATATGTGACGAATTTGCGCAGCCATGTATTTTTCTCTGTTGTGTAGCAAATATTTGAGAAAAGGCTGATACATGATGAGTTCCAAACGCGGTTGTGTTGAAATAGACTGAAATTAATAAAATGAAATTACGACAACAGGAAGTTTTGTTAAAAGACATCAATGTCTTTGATTGTAATTGTTTTATAGTTGCTTGGAAATATAGAAATAGTCAATGGGTTCTTAACTGCATAGCCAAAATAATTAGCAAAATCGTAGTTTTTAAATACGGACTTTCAGTTTCAAGATGTGGCAAGGTCTTGTAGCAGTGTTTACATTTAGATTTTCCATGATTCAGTTCACAATTTCCACCCAAGAGGTTGGCATATTTCTCCACCAGGTGGCATGTACTGTGCCACGGACTAGCTATAGGGAAGTTGCATACTGTGCTTGTAGGTAATGAACTTATTGGATGTCAATAAAATGTCGTCAAGGCTCTACTGTCGGACATTTGACAAGTCTCCTTTTACTTTTACCTCAGACTTGGCTGCATTTTAATTGTTCATTCCTTTCTTAAGTAAGGCGTAAGTGTGTGTTGTAATGTGTTGGACAGAGTTCACGTCATTGTATGATTTAACAAGAAAAACTGTTTAGAGAGATGGAAGATGCATTGATTAAGACATAATACTGCTGTGTGCCCCTTATTCACTGAGAACGTTAAAACTTTCTGACCGAGACTTAAGTCTTGCACTTCTTGTGGAGAAAATGTACATGTGTATAACCCAGTGTCCACGTTAATGTGAAAAGGATTACATTACATACAAGTGAAAAAGAGTCACATTCTTGTTATATCCACTGTATGTGAGCTATTAACCCATAGCCTGTGTGTTTACTACCTTTACTAATTCTCTTTGTCAACAGGTCATGATCTGCTTCAATGACAAAGTCTATCGAGGAAATCGTGCCATCAAAACTGACAATTTGAGTTTCAATGCTTATGATTCTCCAAATGCTGCACCTTTAGTTCATTTAGATACAGCAATACATGGTGAGTTTGTACAGCAATACATCGGTGGGCTTGTTCAGCAATACATGGTAAGTTTGTATAGCAGTACACAGTGAGTCTGTATGGCAATACATGCTGAGTTTGTACAGCAATACATGGTAAGTTTGTACAGCAATATATGGTAAGTATGGTAAGTGTACAGCAGTACACAGTGAGTTTGTGCAGAAATAGACAGTGAGTTTGTGCAGCACAAGACAGTGAGGTTGTACAGCAATACACAGTGAGTTTGTACAGCAGTACATGGTGAGTTTGTACAGCAATACATGGTGGGTTTGTACAGCAATACACATTGAGTTTGTACATCAGTAGACAGTTTGTACAGCAATATAGAGTGAGTTTGTACAGCAATGTACAGTGAGTTTGCACTGCAATACATAGTGAGTTTGTACACCAATAGACAGTGAATTTGTACAGCAATACACAGTGAGTTTGTACAGCACTACATGGTGAGATTGTACAGTAGTACACGGTGAGTTTGTTCAGCAATACAGGGTGAGATTGTACAGCAATACACGGGGAGTTTGTACAGCAATACACGGGGAGTTTGTACAGCAATACATGGGGAGTTTGTACAGCAATACATGGTGAGTTTGTACAGCAATACATAGGGAGTTTGTCCAGCAATACACAGGGAGTTTGTACAGCAATACACAGTGAGTTTGTACAGCAATACATG
The DNA here is from genome assembly GCF_032854445.1 of Liolophura sinensis. Taxonomy (NCBI): domain Eukaryota; kingdom Metazoa; phylum Mollusca; class Polyplacophora; order Chitonida; family Chitonidae; genus Liolophura; species Liolophura sinensis. The sequence goes on along the minus strand of NC_088300.1, from coordinate 6,301,775 downwards.
GTGAGTTTATACAGCAATACATGGTGAGTTTGTCCAGCAATACACAGTGAGTTTGTACAGCAATACACGGGGAGTATGTACAGCAATACATGGGGAGTTTGTACTGCAATACATGATGAGGTTGAACAGGAATACATGGTGAGTTTGTATAGCAATATATGGTGAAGTTGTATGGCAATACATGGTGAGATTGTACAGCGGTACACGTTGAGTTTGTACAGCAATACACAGTGAGTTTGTACAGCAGTACACAGTGAGTTTGTACAGCAGTACACAGTGAGTTTGTACAGCAATACACAGTGAGTTTGTACAGCTAAGCGCCTGGAGTTTTATGGCAATATCAGCATGTACATGGTCAAATTGGTAAGTTCCTAACTTCCTATAGAATTTAAATTAATTTCCGCAGTGTGTATGGTATGTATTATATGTACATATAACAGTACAGAAGGATTACCAAAAGTACTTCTCAACCTACTTCTACTGCAAGTAGTAGTGAATGACAGTAAGACTTAATAACATTATAGAATGATGGGGAAAAAGAGTTTGAGGTGATGGGCCATTACAACATATCCGTCACTATTATCTGAAAACTCCACAGTGCAGATCAGAAAATGTTAACTTTGTGTATCTTGGATAAATGGACTATCTTTTCCTGCATCCTTCTCCACTATTCTGGAATGCTAACAGTGGTTTATGTCAACAAATTGAATACCTGTGGTTGTGCCCAGTGAGCTTTAGAACAATTTCCTCAGCTGGATATACAAACTGATCTTGAAGACATCACTACGTGATGTGCCTGAGCTTTATTTTTTAAGTTTTTTTTTAAGTCCATACCCTATTTCTTCTAAAATTTTGGGACACTTTGTCTGCTCATTTTATGTATGTAATGCAATATATATTTAATCCTAGCAGGAATATTGAGGTTTTTTTTCTTGCATGGTTAGACCATCTAATGAACAACATACTCATATCTTTACTTTTCCAAAAGGCTGGCAAAGAAATGTGATATTCTACAACTAATATTTATCCCAAATTTAAGAAGAATTAGCGTAATCACATTAGAACTACGTGACAGTTTGGTCAATGGTTTGTTTCATAAATATGAGTTAATTATGTGTCTGGAGTCTGTAACATAAAGTATGAAGGCCAGTATTTTTGCTCATTATCAGAGTTTGACATTTTGTGTGAACAGTAATTAAAATCTTTCTTTTCATGTTCTAAGTTGTTTCTTTCCTCATTTTCCAGTGGACTGGGCGGCTGTGTTCAGGAGTGGGGGTACAGAGAAATTCCGTGTTCACGCAAACATGTGTCAGAATGTTGGTGTGTTAAGGCTATTCCCAAGTATCTCTGAGCAAATGGTAGGTAGCTTTCTGATTTGGATTTATTTGCTTATTTATTACTTAATCCATTTGGTTGATGTTTTAGCTCACGATCATAGTTGTGACAGTATAATAATTTTGGTCTTTTCTTCTTGATTTAATGGCATGATTTTAGCACTATATTTTTAGAGGATAGTATTTGTATGACATTGTTAATCCTTCTACTTTATTTTCGTTTAGATTTATTTATTTGATTTATTTATTTGATTGGTATTTTGCCCCGTACTCAAGAATGTTTCACTTATTTGACGGCAGCCAGCATTATAGTGGGTGGAAACAGGGAAGAGTCTGGGGGAAACCCACGACCATCCACAGGTTGCTGGAAGACCTTCCCACGTACAGCCGGAGAGGAAGCCAGCATGAGCTCGGCTTGAACTCACAGCAACTGCATTGGTGAGGGACATTGAGTCATTAGGCTGTGCTGAAACCAACTGAGCCACAGAGGCCCCCTTTTGGTTTAGAGGTCAATAGTTAAATGTACTTCTATCCCATGACTTGAGCATTATGCAGTTTTACAAAGTACTCAATCAGGCCAGCTATCGGTATTCTTAGAATGCCTTGTTTTTTGTGACCTACCCAAAAATATTTAACTGACGAAAGACTATGAAATTTCGTTGTTGAATGAACAAGGCTAAAAGCACACTTGTTCTCAAAGCACATTTCTGATACTGCATGTTTCACCTGTGGACATCACACCAAAGATAGCTTACATCTCTTTCATAAGTGTTGGATATAGGCAGCATGTAGATTAGACATTTTCGGACCTACAGAGACTAATCCACTTGTGAGAAGCCTTCTTATAGTAATTATGTGTTATCAATATATGGAAACCTTCCAATGTTTGATAATGTACAAGACAGTATTCTTGCATGGAAAAAATGTAATTAAAAAAATAAAATTAAAATGACTTGTTCTGGTGGCATAACACCCTTCATTGCCTCACAAACCTGGACCTGGTACACTGCTGTATTCAAATATCTTTGTACTTGCTTGCAATTGTACTTGTGTGAGTGGGTGTGTGCCCGCATATGTATATTTAGAAATATATATAAGCCAGAAACATAGTTTAAATCAGTCAGTTTGTATTTAGTGTTTGTTGTGAACAGTATGGTATGCGGAGAGACATTTATTCAGGCTGTTTGTCAATTCAGATCATTTGTTTGAATAAAATATTATTTAATGCCATCTGTTCATTGTAGCTATTAGCCTTCAGGCGCTATGAGGTCACAGGCTCAAATAAAGCATTCACAGGCTCTTCTACAGCTTCTAGACAGGTTTGCCAGCAATCTGCCAAAGGCTGTTGGTTTATTCCAGACACTCCAGTTTCCTCCACCTGTAAATCTGATTGCACTTGTATGAAAAAATAACAGAAAACTTGGAAAAGCTCGTGGAGGTAGTATTACAAATACAAACACAATACAAATATTGTATTTGAGTTTACATATACAATATACATGTAGTGTTGTGCTTACCTGTATAAATTTATTATTTATCACCTGTAGATTTCAATTCTATTTACTATTGTGACTTAAACTGTTGGTGTAAAATGTCTGGTGTCAGTGTACTGTGACTGGGTGGTGTGGCGTGTCTGGAGTCAGTGTACTGTGACTGGGTGGGTGTTGTGTCCTGGTGTTGGTGTACTGTGACTGAGTGGGTGTTTGTGTCTGGTGTTGGTGTACTTTGACTGGGTGGGTGTTGTGTCTGGTGTCGGTGTACTGTGACTGAGTGGGTGTTGTGTTTGGTGTCGGTGTACTGTGACTGGGTGGGGTGTTGTGCCTGGTGTCAGTGTACATTGACTGAGTGGGTGTTGTGTTTGGAGTGAGTGTACTGTGACTGGGTGGGTGTTGTGTCTGGTGTAAGTGTACTGTGACTGGGTGGGGTGTTGTGTCTGGTGTTGGTGTACTGTGACTGAGTGGCTGTTGTGTCTGGTGTCAGTGTACTGTGACTGGGTGGGGTTGTGTCTGGTGTCAGTGTACTGTGACTGGGTGGGGTGTTGTGCCTGGTGTTGGTGTAGTGTGATTGGGTGGTGTTGTGTCTAATGTCAGTGTACTTTGACTGAGTGGGGTGTTTGGTGTTGGTGTACTTTGACTGGGTGGGTGTTGTGTCTGGTGTCAGTGTACTGTGACTGGGTGAGTGTTGTGTCTGGTGTTGGTGTACTTTGACTGGGTGGTGTTGTGTCTGAAGTCAGTATACTGTGACTGGTGGGGTGTTGTGTCTGGTCTCAGTGTACTGTGACCGGGTGGTGTTGTGTCTGGTGTCAGAGTACTTTGACTGGGTGGTGTGGCAGTGTACTGTGACTGGGTTGGGTGTTTTGTCTGGGTCGGTGTACTTTGACTGGGTGGGGGTGTCGTGTCTGGTCTCAGTGTACTGTGATCGGGTGGTGTTGTGTCTGGGGTTAGTGTACTGTGACTGGGTGGGGTGTTGTGTCTGGTGTCAGTGTACTGAGACTGGGTGGGGTTGTGTCTGGTGTCAGTGTACTTTGACTGGGTGGGGTGTCATGTCTGGAGTCAATGTACTGTGGCTGGGTGGTGTGTTGTGTCTGGTGTCTGTTTACTGTGACTGGGTGGTGTTGTGTCTGGAGTCAGTGTACTGTGACTGGGTGGGGTGTTGTCTCTGGTGTCGGTGTACTTTGACTGGGTGGGGTGTCATGTCTGGTGTCAGTGTACTGTGACTGGGTGGGGTGTTCGTGTCTGGTGTCAGTGTACTTTGACTGGGTGGGGTGTTGTGTCTTGTGTCGGTGTATTTTGACTGAGTGAAGTGTTGTGTCTGGTGTCAGTGTACTTTGACTGGGTGGTGTGGCGTGCCTGGAGTCAGTGTACTTTCACTGGGTGGTGTGGCGTGCCTGGAGTCAGTGTACTTTGACTGGGTGGTGTGTTGTGTCTGGTGTCAGTGTACTGTGACTGGGTGGGGTTGTGTCTGATGTCAGTGTACTTTGACTGGGTGTTGTGCCTGGTGTCAGTGTACGGTGGGGTGTTGTGTCTGGTGTCAGTGTACTTTGACTGGGTGGTGTTGCCTGTCTGGTGTCAGTGTACTGTGACTGGGTGGTGTGTTGTGTCTGATGTCAGTGTACTGTGAATGGGTGGGGTGTAGTGTCTGGTGTAGGTGCACATTGACTGGGTTGGGTTGTGTCTGGTGTCAGTGTACTGAGACTGGGTGGGGTGTTGTGTCTGGTGTCGGTGTACTTTGACTGGGTGGGGTTGTGTCTGGTGTCAGTGTACTGTGACTGGGTGGGGTAAAATACAGTTGAAAGCAATGTTAAATCAAACATTTCTTCTGTACTGAAGTGTTATCTGTTACATATTTTCATGGTACTTATTTATCCTGGATACTTTTTTGGCAGATTACGATTGCAGTAGAAAACTGTATTTAGCACACTGCTCACTCCATGCCACAGTAACATGCTCTGTTTTTTTTTTCAGGTACGAGCCTTCCTGCGGCCTCCAATCCAGGGCGTGGTGTTACAGACATATGGGGCAGGCAATGCGCCTCATCAGAGGAAGGACCTCATGAAGCTGTTTAAGGATGCCTCGGCTTGGGGTGTACTCATTGTGAACATAAGTCAGTGTAACCGGGGCACTGTACAGATGTCATATGCTACAGGACAGGTAGATTATCACCATCATTTTTCCTAGGGAGATCAGCTAATGCAAAACAAATTTTCCTTGAGTCCCTTAAAAATACGCTCATTCACATAAAAACTTACATGTATGTATCTCGTACATGCCCTAAAAAGTTCATTGTAGGTGGCAAGAAAAGGTCATGAACTATTAGTTTTGATGCTGGAACTGCCAGCTTGAAGTTTTCCATTAGGATATCATTCTTATGTTATAAGCATACTTCAAAGCAGTATATAAATATTCATACAGATGTAGGTGATAAAAGTGATAAAAACTTACCATGTATAGTTATCCTGCAGGCGGAGTATAATTGTTCTCTTCTGCCCCTCAGGCATTGCAGGATGCTGGTGTGATCCCCGGGGGAGACATGACCACGGAGGCAGCCTTGACCAAGCTCAGCTATGTGTTAGGCAAGAATAACTGGAGTTTAGAGAAGAAACGAGCAGTGAGTACTTGTGACACAAGCCATCAGCTCTTTGTATGATGTAGTTTTGAATTTGAGTCGAAGTGTGAATGAAAGTTAGATGCCCTGTGTGACGAGTTCACATCTGATTCTACCCGATGCTTTCTCTAGTTTTAAGTTAGTTCTGTGTTCCAAGACAATGATTGAAATATAGAACAAAAAACAAACAAACAAAAAACAAATGACCAAAAAAAAGTCATGCCTGTAATTGAATATAATTTACTGCATACAACTGAATATATGACTGGCTATTTAACCTGTGTGTACAAGTGTGATTGTACCTAGTGGTTTCACTGATTTGTAGGTAATTAGGTCGTACCTATTAACCGGAATACCTAATGATTACAGTGTTGTAGTATGTCAACCAAAATGCCCTGTCTGTCTTTCCCATCCTGACATATTTTATGTTTTCTTCAAAGAAAATGAGCAGGAATTTACGTGGTGAGATGAAAGTGGTGATGAAGCCCAACATATCTCTGAGGGACTTTGAACTTCTGGAGAGTGTGGCCAGTGCGATGAGTCTCAGTACATCAGAGGTAAGTCTGTGTCAAATGCATCAGAGGTTAGCTACTGTCAAGTATGTCAGGTGTTCGTCACTATCAAGTACATCAGAAGTTTCTCAGTGTAAGGTATATTGCAAAGTGGCCTGCAGTGTATTTTTGAGAAATCACATTACACAAATATTTCTTCCACGTTTGTCATGTGGAAATTATGTGATTCTAAAATGATGGTTCATGTTTATAAATTTGGCAGGAGATTATCCAGCTCCGGGATGCAATCTACCCCACATTGTTCTGTGCTGCAGCTCAGGCTGGAGACGAGCAAACCTTGGAGAAGCTCAGACAGAGTGTGAGTTATCTCCCTTTTTCAGTTCTCTACTCATGGCCTAATCATTGATATATGTATGTTATATGAAATTTAATACCATGCTACATGTACAGAGTGTGAGTTGTCTCAGATGTTTTACACATTATGACATATAGGTACATGTACATATAACTGAGTGAAAACTGAGTTATAACAGGTTAGGTACGGTGCATAGAAATGCACTTTGACATTTTAATATAGGCTCCATGAAGAAAGAGGTCACCAGTTTAAATCCGCTCTTTCTGCTTGGGCTGTGGCTGTGAGTTAGGAGGTTTGTCAGGTGGTTAGTTTGGGTGCTCTGGTTCCTTCACCCATAAACATGACCTTCGTCATCTACATGAAAAAATTCTTCACAATAATATTACACAGTGGTCTAATAAGCAAAGAAATAAGTACTTTATCTGGCACATATTCTTTGTTACAGGTATGTTTAATATAGGTATAAACAAAACATGTTTCTGTACAAATCTGAACTTTGTGTATACTGAAGAGAAGGAGTTACCTCATGCGATTTACCTAGATAATGCACCTCCAGTGTACGGCTTTGCCCTTGCCACAGTATAATTGACCAATCACCATTGTCAGAATAATCTGACTGACTACAACGGCCAATCAGAATACTACATCGGTCAATTAGAACACTTGATATTTGATGACAAGGCTTTTTACCCTCACGAGGTATTTAAGCCTGTCAAGAGAACACATTGGAATGTAAACACATGTGGTGTGGTTTGTTACTGTTCATGCGTTGATTGGTCAGTATGACCAGACTGGGCATGTCTGTTATCACATGTATGTGAACATGTATGCTGTGTTTTCAGGGTATTAATATATCAGCAGCTGATTATGACAAGAGGACTGCCCTGCACGTGGCTGCTAGTGAGGGTCACATCCGAGTGGTCCAGTACCTTCTGCACCATGGTGCCTCTGTACATGTGCGCGATCGCGAGGGCAAGACAGCCCTCACAGACGCCATTCATGGCACCCACCTGGATGTGATACGCCTGCTGATACAAACAGGCGCTGCCATAACCACTCCTCTGTCCGGCTAGCCATGGACCTCTGCTGGTAGGATTCAGCTATCTCAAGCCCTCTCCTAGGCAATCTCTGAGTCAGGAATGAAGTCATTTTTCTGGTTAAATCTCTGATGTTATGGTGATATGTATGTTGATTACCAAATATAACTTAGATACATACTGTATTTCCTCTAAAAATTCCCCTAAAACAGTGCATTTTAAATGAAAATAAAGGTTATGAAATATTATATTTTGGTGATGAACCTTATCTTGCCCTCCCTCTGAACAATCCCTAAAGCACATTTCTTTTTGGATGAATAGAATCCTCAGAATCCAGCAGTTTTAAAATAGTCATGTTGAAATTTTGGGTCAAATACAGCACCGAAGAAAAGTTAACTTGATGTGTTAATACCCTGTTGACAGTGCTGCATCCATGAACAATGTACAGTTATTGAGGCGTGGAGTGTGGCTGGGGCAGATTTGAATTCAGCGGACTATGACATGAGGACTCCATTACATGTGGTGAGGGAAAGCGACAGGGGTCACATATATACACGTTTTAGTAAACAAGTTTTATTGACAAGATATATTCCTGCATTAAGTTTTCAAACTAATTACCTGTGGGTTCCAAGCTAAAACTTTACATAGGCCCACAAAACATATCCATTCATGAATGAAGTCACCTGTTTGAATCCAGCTCTCGCTGATGTGGCTGTAACTTTAAGTCACCAGGTTGGCCAGGTAGCTGGTAAAGGGCCATGTTTTTTTACCTCGTTTCCTCTCACTTCCATCACCAATAAACACTGTATCCATGCTACATGTGATTACATGTATGTGATGTATAATTGCGTTGATGTGTGATTGTTTCATGTGTAATTGTTTTGATGTCCATTTGTTTTGACGAGACTTTGTTTTGACATATATTTGTTCCTGGTGCAGGCTGTCTGTTCTAATCACCCGGATGTTGTGGAGTTCCTCATGCAGAAGGGCGTACACACAGACAAACAAGACATCTTTGGTAATACGGCGGCAGAGCAGGCTCGCTCGAGACCACTCATGAGAGAAATACTGGAAAAGTATGGGGCTAAGGTGGACTGATCTGACAATGTAAAGTGTGGGTTAAACAGTGTGGTTGTGGATGAATATGTGAGTATGATATGTGTACTGCTCAGTTATCTTAGGCAGTGTGGTGTAGAATAGAGAGAGAGTAAAGGTGTGATATCAAGAGACTGTACATGTATTGCAGAATAGAGAGAGAGTAAACGTCTGATATCAGGTGACTGTACATGTGGTGTAGAATAGAGAGAGAGTAAGGGTGTGATATCAAGTGACTGTACATGTGGTTTAGAATAGAGACAGTAAAAGTCTGATATCAGGTAAATGAACTGGTAGTTAGCACACCGGGAAAGTATGAAAATTGTAAACTTGAGGTTTTCTCCTTTGAAACTAGACAATGTTGTGATATCACAAAGTGTTTGAAACTTTTACTGTAACATTCATGCATGTTATTGGTAATGCTTTTGTTGTATGCATTCACTGTGGTGTGGTAATGCCCGCATAAACTATATGTGACCACTGAGAGTTCACTGGCTTGCTGCCCAGGCATGCCGAATACATTAGCGTAATCCAGGTCAAATTAAGTGCTATTCCAAGTTTTTAAGAAAAATTTTGTGAAACAAACATAACTGCACATAGACGGCTGTAACAAGAAAATGTGGTAAGGAAGTATCTGTTATGTCTGAAAGAGTTTAAGATTTTACACCATGGTATAAATACAGTTAGTAGAAGATGTCTAATTTGTGAAATACAGCTTTTGCCTATTTTGCATTATTTATCGTTCTTCCATAATAAGGTGAAAAGGAACAGTTGTATTCCAGAGCCTTCTTTGAATACATAATAATGGTGATTGTATACACTTCACAAGTTGCAGTTATCTGAGTGGCTAGTTATTACTGTTATTACTGTTAGTAGTCATTCGGGAATAGGCCTTCTTCATATTTTTTGTATACCCAAAATATGATGTCATTAATGTATGCAGATAATATCCATGTCTGCTATCTGAACTCGTTGAATGGTTGACGTTGTGACCCTGCAGAATGCCATGTTTCCTTCCAAACAAAATTGGACGTATAGCCTTGCATGTTATATCAGCCTTATCCTCATTTGTATGGCAGCTTTTGACTGAACAGAAAATGACCATTATTAAAGCGATCACTGCATGTGGGATGATAATCATCAAAAACAAGTGAAGATGTGCCAAACTAAAGAGAATAGGTACTAGTGTTGCTTGACCTTCATGAGGACAAGGTACATGAACGTGTACAGTAGGATCACATCAGTGTCATTTTCAAGATTCTGTCAATACTGGACCCGGTTAATAGTTTATTTATTGACCTTAACCCATATTTGGTGGAAAGAATTCCTGTTTTTTTTTTCTCTGTAATTTGTACCCATTGTTGCTCTCGTGGCAGTTAGGAAAAGAGTTTCATTAGCCTGTAAATCTACTGTTTAGAAACTCACTAACGGTTTGGGGAAAATTTACCTGTAGGCAGCATTTTATTTTATCAAGATCTCCTGATTTTATGTCTCAAAATGACCCATCTGTTTTATGCATATTTTCCATATAGTGCTCAGTAATTGAACTATGAACTTACACACCTCTCAAGAAGAAGGCTAGCATTTTTTTTGGAGAGGGAGGAGGTGGTGTGCTCTGTGGCCTAGTGGTTATCATGGTAGCACAGCACAGTGACTCTGGAGCCTCTCACCAATGCTGTCGCTGTCAGTTCATGCTGGCTTTATCTTTGGCCGTATGTTGGAAAGGTCTGCAAATAACCTGCTTCCTCCCTGGCTCTGCCTGGTTTCCCCCCACCATAATGCTTGCTGTCGTTTTATAAGTGAAATACTCATATAATAAAACACAATTGTATTTTATACGTTATATGTCAGGGCACATTCGAAACTGCATAGTAAGAAGTATGAAACAATATGTTTCATGTATCTTTTTAGATGTGGTATAATATTGACCATAAGTGATGATGCTGTGTGAGGTGGTACTATGTAATAGTAAGTGTATGAATGGGTCTAGTTTATGCTTTTGTTTGTTGGTTTAAAGGATTAAGTGTCCAGATTTAGCTTATGGTCATAATTACAAAGATAATAACCCGCTTCAAACAGTATGTCATGGGTAGGGCTTCTGAAAACTGCAGCAATGACTTCAAAATAAACTGAAAAACAGGTTTGTTCAAATTGAGACGGCATTATATTTGGTTCTGTATACGAATACAATTTCTCAGGCTAAAAGGCAAATGGGCCTTCTTGTAGTCAGCTGTGACACCATTGTTGAACCAGCTAGGACAGTAATATAGTTGTTTTTTTGTGGATTGCATTTCTGAGAAACCCTTCCTATAATATACTGTTTTAATCTCTGTAATTAGAACCATAAGATAAATCTGGACTCCGATCCTTTAAGTGGACTGTCTCTGTCTATAACTGACAGAAGAGATATGGAAGATTGGGGAGCATTCAGCTTCAGTCCCTCTTAGAGAGGGTTCCGTCACTTTTTGTGTACCTATTGTTGAAGTGCTGTATAAATAAAAAAAAAAATCTCAAAATGAAACTATTTATTCAGTATACAAATTGAATGATATTTATATTTGTCATTCACCATGTTACAGTAGATCTCAGTATTTGTTTTCTAGGTTTTACTGTATGCATCTGTAATATGGATATAGCCAATCTAAGTTTGTTTTTGTGGTTATTTGACCTCATAATTTAGACTGTTTGTGACCAAAGACTTTACATGTTTACCCCGCTGTGTTGTGTTATATCGAACAAAATCTGTTTTGCTAGAACACTGGCCCAGCTTTTAAAACATGAAAACAATAAATTCTCTGTTAGATATAGAGATGCAGTTGTGCATATGGTTTAAATCATGATGTCCAAACAATTTTTTATCTGAGAAAAAAAAAAGAACAAACAACACAGCATTTACATGTGTATGCTAATGTTGGCAGTATTTATTATAAAGGTATGATAGTTTGCTGTGCCATAGTTAGCCAGAATACTTCGGGTGTAATACATGAATTAGATCAAACAGGAAGTTCCAACAGTTGAACATTATTTCTGTTCCTGGAAATCCATGCTGCTTGTAACACCCTTGTGTCCTTTTTTTTAAATTATTTTTTTATTTGTTTCTGGGCCATGTAGGAAATATTTTATTTGGTTTTATTGTACATTATTAAGCTTATTATTATTATTAAGGAGAAATTGTACTGGATTGTGTGGAAAGTGAAGATGTTAGTGATACATGTACATGTATACAAGTTTTCTTTTGTCAAAATTTGCTATGCACATATTTTATGGTATAATATGATGCTGAAATAATGTACAAGTATATGGCAATGGACACTGCCAGACAAAGCTGCTCAAAAGTAGGTATATATGTTGAGATATGAGATTTCTGTGCAAATTAATATATGTTGTAAAGCATATGATGAGCAAAGGAATGCACTTTTTGCTGCTCTCAACTTGTATTGAGGTAATGAATGCACTTCATGCTGGTCTCAGCATATATTGAACTAATCACTGCACTCCATACTGCTCTCAACGTGTATTGAGGTAATGAATGCACTTCATGCTGCTCTCAGCATATATTGAACTAATGAATGCACTCCATGCTGCTCTCAGCATGTATTGAGCTCATGATTGCACTTCATGCTGCTCTCAGTGTGTGTTGAGCTAATGAATGCACTTCATGCAGCTGTCAGCTTGGATTGAGCTAATGAATGCACTCCATACTGCTCTCAACGTGTATTGAGGTAATGAATGCACTCCATGCTGCTCAGTGTGTATTGAGCTAATGAATGCACTTCTTGCTGCTCTCAGTGTGTATTGGGCTAATGAATGCACTTCATGCTGCTCTCAGCTTGTATTGAGCTAATGAATGCACTGTATACTGCACTCAGCATATGCTGAGCAAATCAATTCACTATGATTAGTGACCACAAATATAACATCTAATGTGTGTTAAGCAAATTAACTTACAATATTAATATGCATATTTTGCTTGTTAAGCAAATATAGGTACAAATGTACTCCACATTGCACATGTGCTGGAGCAGCAGGATTTTCCATTTGGGCCCATGTGTACATGCACGCTACATTGGTGTACTTTGTTGTCTGATAGTGATTGTGCTGACACAGACTGTTCAAACTGCACTTTTCTTCTGTGCATACAACAGGGGAGGGGCGTAAATCCAAAATGAGTTATAGAAATGTTTATCTCAAATATACAGACAAATACAAATGCTATTTCGCCTTTAAACCATGCATGCAGATTATTTTTTTTGTAAAGTACCTAAACTGTACATAAAAATTTTAATCTGTTCAGGTCATGTACACCATTTCTTCTTAGGATGTCTTACTACCATATTCCTCTCTAGGTGATGTGTCAAAATGTCCCTACATAAATGCTGCAAGGAAATAATTTTCTTAACTATTTTATACTGAGAAACTTCCTGCATTAATGTTGCATGAGAAACTTCCTGCATAAATGTTGTATGAGAAACTTCCTGGATAAATGTTGTATGAGAAACTTCCTGGATAAATGTTGTATGAGAAACTTCCTGCATAAATGCTGTATAAATAGAGACACCTGTATAAATGTTGTAAAAGGTTCTTGGAGAAATGCGCTTGTAAAATGGTGTATAGGAATTTTCCTGTGTAAATGCTTTATAGGGATGCTCCGATAATGAACAGCATATCGCAAAATGATGGATAAAATGCTGTTCGTACATGCAGCAACATAATGATGAGAATATTCCTGTTACATGCTCCACTGTGGTCTGTTTTTCCCTGGAATCCTGTTACCCAGGGACTTCTAGTTTCATGCCAGAATTTTTACAGCTTTCATTTTGCCTGCATAAACAAAAAATTGAAGAACTGTTTGCCGTGGTATATGCCTCACATTTGTGTTTGGAAAACATCATTGGTTTAATTTTTCTATGGTTTGACAACTAACAGTTCTTGGCAGTGACACAATACACATGTGCATGTATTATTTAAAATGTGATGTAGTGTGTTATGTATAGCTCATAATACCGAGCTATTCCAGAATACAGACATGTTAAAGTCGTGGCTGGACCAATTCTGTGTTAAAATGCTATTCTGCCAATAAAGTTCATTTAACTTGAGCTTAAATGAACTGGATTTTACTTATTTTTCCAACCAGCAGTGTGGAAAATGAATTTAGTATAAGTACGCGTTTAATAGCCATTAGGATTCTGCAGATCATCCATCCACCAAGACATGGTGTACTGATATGATTGGTGTTTAACACCATAATCAGGAATTTTTCACTAATTTGATGATGGTCAGTTTTAAGGCTACATGAGGCAACTGGAGTGCCTGGATTAAACCATCGACCTTTGGTAAATTACTGATTGTCTTCTTGTATCCTACATGTACGTGTGAGATGTAGAGATTTCCACACCATATTGGTGGAAGATAAATGGTTGTCAGCAAACAAAAGACTGTGTAAATTACTCAAGTGCCAATGGCTGCCCGATGTCATCAGGACACAGCAATGAGTGAGTTATCTAGAAATTCCTTGTCCAAGCCTGGATTGAACCTGAACCTTGTGTGGCAGCAGTCGGAAGTCGCCTACCTTTAGTACCACATCCTGCTCTCCACAAGTAAATGTACATATGCATGCTTGCAGTTTAATGTCGTACTTAACAAGGCGAGTCCATGTTGCCAAAGTGTTGTCCCCACGGAAGTATCATGCTGAAGAAACCAGACATGACACCATACACAGTCACACTGCACTAACAACTGGCTAACCGGTCGTGTTTCTTTGCTCTGGCTTCACCTGAGGGCCAAGCGAGGCAGCAGCAAGTCACAAGTAAAATGAGATGTGTGTTTCAATTTTCAATGTTGAGTGACACAGCCAGCTAAGATCCGTTACATGTGCCTCTAAGCTTCAAATCACGTAGTTTTTATCTCTTAACATATGACATCCCGATAAATGTAAAGCTAATGCCACTCATTTCAGGGCAAATCATACCATGTGGCTGGCTGCACGAGAAAATCTACTACATGAAGCATTTTACTGCAAGTATAATTTAGGTTCCTTGCTATGAACAAGTTAGTACCCTAACTCATGGTAGCTGAGCACCCGCAGTGAAAGCAGCTGATTATGATCTGCTCCCTAAACAAATGCAAATTAAATGAATTCCAACATATGGCATGTGCAGTACAAGATTACAAAGTAATCGCTGGTGGATAGCATTTTAGTACACTTTAGTAGTGATGTAACATAAATGCTTTTTACAACTGTGTCAAAAACAATAAACAATAAAAAAAAACACCCCCACAAACCACATACTAGTGAATGTACACAGAGTGCAGGTGAAAATTAAGGCTGCCAAACAACACTACTCAAAATGGTAAAACAACATTTTATTCATAAAACAAACGACATTGAATAACATTCTCTAAAAGACAGACTGTAGTTTTAGAGTGAAATCATTAGCCAAGACTTACATATTAAGTCTACAGTAGATACTAAATTTGTTCTGTAACCACTAGGCCCGGCACTAACCTACCATGCATGGAGTAAAGTCTAGCAGCTATACCAGGGGACAAGGCAACTGTTTGTACTGAGTGGTTCCCCCAGTGGTTCCAAATAAACCTAAGTCCTTTCCAAAATACTACTCAAAAATTCACATTTTAACCTAACATATGCAATTCTGTTGCTTTCTGCGATGTTATAGTTTCACAATTAATTTCACCAATAATTCGAATAATAACAAATAATGTCACAAGAATGCAGAACATCAGCTTGTTGGTTCCATTCAAGTCTATCAAGGTCGCAAATGTGAATATCTAAATACTATCTGAACACAACAAATAGTAAAAAGTTTTGAAATACGCTAGTAAAATGGTGTGGACCATAAATTAAGTTTTATTTTACATAGCTTAAACATCACATGTAAATCCCTGAACTTGCCATCTGATGGTATGTTAAAAGGTTACCCTGGTATGTCTACCAAGATGAAAGCTGAAGCAGGATATATTCTCCTGTTCTCTGGCAATAAAATGTCATGACGATCAATCACATACTAAGCATTATTCGGTTTCAGGGTCATCTCGCAGGAATGATGTGATTCAGCAAGAAAAGCTACTGTATCAGATTGCGCGATTTCTCTGTTTGACACAAACATACCCGCCAAATATGAACTGATATCACCTTTATTCCATGTCTACAAGTTATAATAATCAAATGGAGCAACTATTGCCTCTGCAAATCTAGTATAAACTGACCGATCTTCCCCAATCTGCTATCCCTACTTGCAAAATATATTGGTGGAACTTGAAAAGGGTCAAAGTGAGACAGCAGATAGATTGAGCTGAATTTATTATGGCTAGGAAAGCTCCCCACTGGTTATCTTTATAATAATGACATAAAACTTCACCCAGGCGTGGTGTAAACTATGCCTTATTCTGTGAGTTCTTTTAATTTTAGAAAGATGTTTTAAGGTTTTCATGGAAAGTAGGATGATATCCCACTGTGGAAATGTAAGCTTCAGCACTAAAAGTAATATTTCATGACATTTAATTGCCTTTCTAGGGTAAAATTTTAGATCATTTAACATATTTTAATACTCTGGGTCAACTTTTCTAAGATTTAAAAATAAATATGAAAGTTTCCCGTTGACTGGATTTAAAATATCAACACTGTACATGAACCTGTACAAAAATAAAAGTGGATGAAGTTTGGCTAAAATACGGCTGGTCTCATTCAATTGGTCATAAAAATGCTGGCACACTGTAATGGCATCTGCCATCAGCTAACCTTTTCACACATTCACACAAATCTAAAGCTCAGCTTCAATATATAACACAATGAAAAATATACACTTTGTACAGCTTTATATACTAGTAGGCAGATTGCTAAACTACTTTTGCAGAAAAAAAGTAAAATCCCGAAGAAGAGGTATGCGTCTTCCAGCTTATCCACAGTTATGCAAAAGCATAACTGAAAATACTGAATAACTTCTTCTGATAGGCATCTCCCAATAACGGCATCCCATTTATGCATATTGTACCCAAATTTCACAAAAGATAATCACGTAGAGCTCAGGTATACCCCATTGCCATACATAGACAATGGTTTACGGATTCTTAAAGCCCTTGGTCTGTATTTATCAAGCACCTTAAGACTTAAATCATAAGTTTCAAGTCCTTAAAAAGCCAAACATAGAACAGGAAAGCACTCCAACTGGAGTTAGTACACAGCTATGCAGTGACGAATCAGTGTACAAATTGTAGGCAATCTAGAGCAAAACATTTTAAGTGTAGCTTTGTTTATTTCTGACTTAAGTCTCAAGACGTTTGATATATAAGGGCCCTGGGGTCAATTCCTAAAAGCCATTTCTTACTTAAGTCAAAATTTAAAATGCGATCTTAATGCTCGTTCTTCGGCTTCAGAAATTAAAATTTTGTCAACCGGATTATTATTACCTTCACACAAATGTGTATAAATTTCAATTTCCACAATTAAAAACTAAGGATTGTGCTTAAGTTAATTTTGACTTAAGTCATATATGACACAAAGCCATTTCCAAATTTGAAATCTGATCTGAAAGCTTGTTTTTGGGCTTTAGAAATTAAAATTTTGTCGCCCTCATCAATGTTGTCTTGAGACAAATGTTTCCAAATTTCAACTCCCAGTACCAAAAACTAAACATCTTACAAAGGTTTTAAATTCTGACTTAAGACAGGAAGTGCTTTGTGGAATCAGCCCCTGTTGCACGAAATAATTGTGCACTGTTGGTTCTAACTACCATGGAAACATACATCTTTAGCCTTCAAATGTTTTGTGGAACAAGGCCCTGGCATAAATATTGTACTGACACCTACTCTGAATATAGTTTAGCTTTAATATATACCTTAAACAAAATTCTTGTAAAGTATGTGACTAGTCTTGCAGCAAGTGTAAGTTCTAGTTAGTTAAACTTTCCACAAGTTAGGTGAAGAACATATATAACAACTCCAGTAGAGTATGAAGGTGTACATCACTGGGAAATTAGGCACAGCACAGCTCTGGTCATGTGCAAAGAGCTTCAGTCCTTGTGATTATTACGTACATATTTGATATGTTCATCAATATACATGTATGATATACATCATGTACATTCATAAACAATTATGTTACTACAAATAATGGTTTATTCTAAGAGAAAAATTCTGTTCCAAACGTTCCTTCATTAACACTGGCTCTCTACAACTGTCTTGGACACACATCTGTGGATAAAGCTCATGATCATTTATGCCAAAAGACAAATTCTGTTCAAAATGTCCCTTCATTAACGCTGGCTTTGAGGAAGTTGTCCAGGACTGTCTTTGGCACACATCTGTGGATAAAGCTCATGATAATTTATGCCAAAAGACAAATTCTGTTCCAAATGTCTCTTCATTAACGCTGGCTTTGAGGAGGTTGTCCACGACTGTCTCTGGCATGCATCTGTGGACAAAGCTCATGATCATTTATGCCAAAAGACAAATTCTGTTCCAAACGTCCCTTCATTAATGCAGGTTTTGAGGAGGTTGTTCAGGACTGTCTCTGGCACACATCTGTGGATAAAGGTCATGATGATTTATGCCAAAAGATAAATTCTGTTCCAAACGTTCCTTCATTAACACTGGCTTTGAGGAGGTTGTCCACGACTGTCTCTGGCACACATCTGTGGATAAAGCTCATGATAATTTATGCCAAAAGATAAATTCTGTTCCAAATGTCTCTTCATTAACGCTGGCTTTGAGGAGGTTGTCCACGACTGTCTCTGGCACACATCTATGGATAAAGCTCATGATGATTTATGCCAAAAGAAAAATTCTGTTCCAAATGTCCCTTCATTAATGCTGGCTTTGTAGAGGTTGTCCACGACTGTCTCTAACACACATCTAAAGATAAAGCTCATGATGATTTATGCCAAAAGAAAAATTCTGTTCCAAATGTTCCTTCATTAACGCTGGCTTTGAGGAGGTTGTCCACAACCGTCTCTGGCACACATCTGTGGATGAAGCTCAGTGTCATCTGGTAGATTGGTGAGGTCCTGCTAAGAGGTTTACAGATGTTGAGATGATTGGTGTAAATCGGGTGGTACTCACCCACCCCTGGGTCTGTAACATAAAAACACAGCGGAAGCAGTTTTACAACTCAATCGCTTGAGTTTACTGAAAAACACCTACACATGTATGTGTTTCATACAGGCAGAAAGTCAAGGGTATACCCAACATTTGTTGATCACATTTACAAGCCTGATCCATTGCTGGTCATCATGGTAAACAGACTGCTCAAATTGATGCCTGCACTGTATGTTTTTCCCAGTTTTGATTTTTGCTTTTCTGAAATATCATTCTTCACAAATATGGTGTCACGAAAGATGAAATATGATATGAGATCACCCTTCAGGTCAATTTATGAAAGGCTGTAATATTTGGACACAACCTGAATTTGTTACATTAAAACACTTCAAGTACTACCACCTGCATGTGGGCCATCACACGAAGAACTATTTTTGAACCTATACCTGTACACATTTTATTATTTCCATATTTCTAGTATGAAGTGGCCCACTTTGTTGAAATCTTAATTGTTTCTTATGGGTCTTTCACTGGTTTTACATGAACTAGTTAATATGAATCACTTTTTAGTAAATTTTAAAAAATATCTGTGTACATGCACTAGAATTTATTTCCTTCGTTTTTTAATTAAAACTCCACAAACTTTTTCAAACGAAGAAGAGTATCATACATACCTCCCCCAAAAACTTGATCTTATTCTTTGAGAATCAGTTTTAAACACAGTTAAACCAGGTGCTCCGTTTAGAAGGAAGAAACAGAATAATAATTCTTACCACTAGATTCTGGTGGCACGATCAGAGTTTTTATTGTCATTCCAAGAGCAGTCTTCCTGAGTTCCCCAAAACTAAGGCACGGGATGGAACGTTCTGTGACAAAGTCCACAAACTGAGCATGTAAAGATCGGAGTGATGGAGAATCTGAAAACATAAACAAGCAAAATTACAATACAGTAATGCACTACACGCTCAGCCCAGCAGCTTATCACAACAATGCCCTCCCCTGACCACCCCGCCCTACCATCCCAAATTTCCAAATCATACATTATGGAAGTTACCTGTAGTTCCACTAATCAATTTATTCACTTGATTGGTGTTTTACGCCATATTCAGTAATATTTCACATACAATTGTAGCCAGCATTATGATGGGAGGAAATCCAGCGGAGCCCAGGGGGACCCATGACTATCTGCAGCAGTTTAATGTTAACTTGTATATCTTAACACGTAGGTATGTCAAGTACCAAACTGTGGCTGGTAATCAGGACTCTGGGGGAGAGCTCTGTGAGTTGTGAGAGAAGTTAACTAGGGACTGGTACGGCTACATGATGAACTGTCAAGTGAGACAAAATACAGTAGTGGTTTAATGCTATCCACAGTAATCCATTTGAACGTTTAATTTAGTACACAAGTAGTGTTATCCAAAAAAGAGTGAGAGACATCTCATCATCTTAACTCAATATTTCAGCATTTATCTCCAAGATCTGGAGAATAACAAAATAAATGCTGAGATACTGAGTCAAGATGAAATGTTCTCTTGTTTTCGGGTTAACATTACTCTTGTACAGCATTAAATATGAACTTTATATGACCTATCACTAGCGATTTTCTATAATGCAGTGTAACAAGTGGCATTTGTGAATACTGTGGAAGGTGTCACAGTTAGGAGTAGATGTGGGTTTGAAAACTGCAGTCACTGAAACCGGCACTGTAAGGAGTATAGACGTGTAGCTAAAATTTAAACTTTCGTGACACCTGCAGTGTGAGGAGTATGGCAATGTGGTTAATGCTGTCCACAAATACTAAAGGTACACGTAAAAGGGTGACAAATGCTTGACTGACCACTGCTGAGCTCCAGCACCTCAGGGGACGGGTAGAGAAGAAAGGCTGCATGTTTGGACATGGCTGCCAGCTGTGAGCCTCGGTGGGGGACACTGTAGAAGATGAATCCCCGTGTGTTGTTACGGATGTCCTGTGCCCCCTCCTCAAATAAGGACTCCTCAATTATCTTCTTAATCAGCAAGCCTGGCAAATTTGCAAAATATAAACACATTATGAACAAAACAACATGTAGGCCAATTGGTTTAAAAGAAATAGTTAAGAAGTGACTTTTTTACCCCAAAATACAGAATTGTAAAATACAAATTCAACTAAGATAACAACCCCTGAATTTCAATTCATTTTTGTCTCTATCTGAAAAAGTTTGCCACAGTTGGGATGTAGTGGCAGTATTATTAATAATGGTTGTGTACAAGCATATAAAATAAACAAGCAAAACAGTTTACAACCTGTGTATATGCTGATGATATGAAACAAACATGTGAAGACAGCATAAGCCTTAGTACAGTATGTGTAATATAAAGCTACCCCTGAAGAATATGACCAATTGAATGATCTAACTGGCTATAACACATGAGTTACCTCCCATGGAATGACCAACCCAGATAATGGGTCTCTTCCCGATTCCAGCCTTCTTCAGCTTCTTCAGCATAACAGTACTGCGTGTCCTCAACGACCTTCTGCAAGTAGAGAATGGACCATCCTGCACACATATTGGCAGTATATGGTAAATGTAGGAAACAACCCTTTGTTGACAATACGGCTGTGACAGTACAACAAATGGATAACTTCCTACCCTGGTTTCAACTGATCTACAAAACATGTTTTCATTTTTGTCATGTTCTCAATTTTTATTTATTTACTACAACCACAATTTTCAACACCACATTTTTCACTCTGCATTTATGGACAGAGGAAAACGCCCACAGTGCATCACAGTCCTTTGTTAGGTACCTAACACGTTTTGTTTCAGTGATACAAGAATAGATACATTACCTATCTGTTGTATGGAACCTATTACATTGGAGGCTTGTTTCATTCTTCTCATTAGCTTTCAGAAATACATCGAGGATATTGCACAGTGCAGAATGAATTCCATAAATATTGCTCAAGTGAGAACTGATAACCATGAGACCCAAATATTCTGTTCATTATTTATATTTTGATAATACAAGGATTTTGTGTCTTTGAATGTTTTCAGATGGAATGTTTTCGCTGCAGGCCTTCACAGACTTGTATGTAGTGTGACCTCGTACATGACGTCTTGTATGATGTCGTGTCTTTCTGCATGACATAGGAATGTTGAAGTCAAGCAAATCTATGTTATATTATCCAGCTGAGCTCAGATTACAGGGTCATAAAAACAAAACATTTCTTTCTTAATGTCATGGCCTCTGGGTGTAAAATATCAAAATATAATCACAAAAGTGATATCTAACTGAGAGAAATATATCACTTACATCAGTGAAGAAAATCTGACATTTCATGTTCATATAAATTATACAGGTTTGAACTCTTGCATTCGTTAACCTAGAACTCTTTTTGAGTGTGCTGTCCTCAACATGTCACTGCTGTTGGAATTATTCCTACATTAATTGTTTACTTCATATTTTTATATGACCATGACATCATGATCAACACAAATGTGCCTGGTGCATCAACGTGCCAAACTTTGCTTGTCACCATTCTTCACTCGAGCAGGTGGATAAACTCATGGAAACCAAGAAGATGTACACTTTTAAAATGGCAACTGACACCTTGCTTGGGAGTCTTAGCTTTCACTTTTGTTTTACTAATGAACCAAAGGAAATAAAGTAACTATTGTGAAATGGCAGTTTGCAAAGTTCAGACATTCTCTAAGCAAATTCATTGGTTACTTTTGTGCTCTTTATTGTTCCCTAATAATGGGGTAATATTTATTCCGAATTACTTTCAGATCATAGGAAGCATGTAGTTGTCTCGCAAAACTTTGAGCACAGTGCAGGTCACAGGATGAGGTGACTGCATGTAATGATTCAGAGTGGTTAATATTGAAGCTGAGCTGTAAACATGGCCAGCCAATCTCAGACCTAGGAACGCAGAAATTCCCAATGTTTTCTTCAGTAGTCAACGATCATCTAAACTAATTATCTGCATAACAACTATGAAAACACAGCTGGATAGTTATTATCATCATACTTAGCCTAATTCCTCAACATTTTCGCATATAAAAAACCAACTTTTAGTCAGATTTCTGCACCTTCTTAATTTGATTTTGAATGGGTTGGTCAATTTCGGGGATTCACAAAAAATATAACTTGATCAGTGTACATGAAATAATGCCTTGATTTATTTATTTGCTTGGTGTTTTATGCCGTACTCAAGAATATTTCACTTATACGACGGCAGCCAGCATTATGGTGGGTGGAAACCGGGCAGAGCCCAGGGTAAACCCACGACCATCCACTGGTTGCTGACAGACCTTCCCACATACGGCCGGAGAGGAAGCCAGCATGAGTTGGACTTGAACTCACAGCGACCGCATTGGTGAGAGACTCCTGGGTCATTACGCTGTGCTAGCGCGCTAACCAATTGAGCCACCGAGGCCCCCAAATAATGCCTTGAAAATATCCATGAATAAACACTTTGCTAACGCGAAAGAGGTTGAAGAATTACAGCATCAGGAATCAAGTGTACTGAAAATTAAATCAGACTTAAAACAGTTGAAATTCAGGTTTTATTTGACTTGGTTTGAGTTTTATCACACTTTTGAGCAAATGGTCTCCAAAATACAATCCTCACCAGCTACAGAACATGAAACACACTATCATGGACAAGTGAAAGGTGAAATACCTGTCGGTGATCAAGAGTAGACTCTGCCTAATGGGAGTATGATGAGATAGAGTGTGTCTAGTTTGAAAATCAGTTAAAGGATAACAAACTCACACGTCGCTTTCCCATGGGCATCTGGCTGTCCAGTCACTAAGGTTGGTTTCATACTCTACACTGAATATCCTCAGGTGACGACAGTCAGCGGCAAGCCAATCCTACAATTGTACAACAGCTAACAAGGTTAGTCTTATAGCATACTACAGGTAAACAGGTTAGTCTTAGAGCATGAAATAGGTAAATAGGTTAGTCTTAGAGCATACAACAGGTAAACAGGTTAGTCTTAGAGCATGAAATAGGTAAATAGGTTAGTCTTAGAGCATGAAATAGGTAAATAGGTTAGTCTTAGAGCATACATCAGGTAAACAGGTTAGTTTAGAGCATGAAATAGGTAAATAGGTTAGTCTTAGAGCATACAACAGGTAAACAGGTTAGTTTAGAGCATGAAATAGGTAAATGGGTTAGTCGTAGAGCATACAACAGGTAAACAGGTTAGTTCAGAGCATGAAATAGGTAAATAGGTTAGTCTTTAAATAGAGCACACAGAAGGTAAATAAGTTACAACATACGAAACAGGTAACCAGGGTAGCCTTTTTATAAAGCATATAACAGGTAAACAGCTTTGTCGTACAACAAGGTCAGTTCCACAACATACAACAAGTATTAAAATACTTATTGTTTTATGTGTTTTACGCTGTTGTCAAGAATATTTTGCTTATATGACGGCCACCAGCATTATGGTGCTAGGAAACCTTGCAGAGCCCAGGGGAAACCCACAACCATTCGCAGGTTTGCTTACAGGCCTTCCCAAGTACAGCTGGAGAGGAAACCAGTATTAAAAAAACTCAAAATACATATAACTGGTAAACAGGTCACTCTCATAACATAAAAAAGTGTATTGAAATAAGTCAGTCAGGTCAGTTCTATGACATAAAATGTGTATTAACAGGTAAACAGGTCAGCCCTGTTAAGTAAAACTGGTAGACTGGTCCCTCCTACGACGTGCAACTGGTTAACTAGTTGACTGGTCAGTCAGTGAATGCACAACTGGTCAACCTGTAAAATCATCCACAGTTACCTGGATAATCAGGTTCTAAGCTTTAGGAGTTAATCAAACTTTATCAAACTGGTTGTTACAAATCCCAGCACGCGCAAGTAGTGAAGCAACAGAGTACATTGCACTCACTTTAGGCCAGCAGTAGGTGTAGGCAACAGGTTCTGCTGGCTTCTCATGATGCTGGCCTTTCTCAAGCTCTGACTTCCCTTGTCTCCAGGTTACAAACGGACCACCCAACAACCCATGCACAAACACAACATCTGCATATATTGGCTCACTGAAAATGGATAAAGAAGCAGAAAGAAGTATTACTACCAGGGATGTCGGTCTGATGCTGTGCATGGAGGGCATGTATAAAAACAAAACAATCCAGGTTGGGATAACAATATTTCCAGTTCTATCATGCCATAAACTTATCAACAATTTTCTTTACTTCTGTTCAGTGTCATTTTAGCTCACATTTTATGATATTATGGCAAAGAATGTACATGATAATAAAAGACCGTCACACACAGACTACCAAATTTTATAATGTGCCTTTTTATGGTCAACATAAGTGCTACTTTCACAAAAAGAAAAGTGATTTAATTTCTGGAATAAAAAGTTAAAAGCTTATAAACTTCTAAATGATATCTGGAGAACAAACGTACGTGTTCCTGAAGCGTGGATGCATGAGATACACCCCATCCTCCAACAATTTCCCTTCATAGTCTACATCCAGGTTTATCAGGGCTCGAGAGGAGTGCAGGGCCAGAGAGAGATCTGGTGAGTTAACCCAGTCAGCCAGAATACTCACCCACCCTGGTACACCAGAGAAATAAAACCCAAAACATATAAAGACAATCGTTTTTCGTGGGAATGATCTGTTCAGTATTGAAACTGCCTACATCGTATATGAGATGAAAATATCAGTCCTGGTACTTTTTCAACTGCTTCTAAAACCTAGAACCTAGAAACGCCAGAACTATAGGGTGTACAGAAATAATTTTCAGTTTTATGAAACTTGCTCTTTAATGTCACAAATGAATGTTTTTTAGCATCATTTTCACAATAACTGAATGCATAAATTCCACTGAAAAAGGTGATTTAGTGGATGTAAAGGCTATAAATTTACAGTATACATCTCATCACAGGGATTTGTGTTTTATGTCATGCAATTTATCTTCTATCTGCAATATAAATCTTCACATAATGAAGTGGAACTGTCTAGAAACACTAATACCATAATGCCATGGTACACATCGTGTGTGCACATCCTCTCTAATGTCTATACTTTAAACATCTTACAAAAAAAAGGGTAATACAAATGCTGTCACTGCTTACCGGATTTAATAATATCACTATGTAAGTTGTAATCAACAGCTAGATTTCCAATAATCCTTGCGATTAGTCGTCGTGTCACATTGTTTTTCCTCTTTCCCTGGATCTTCTGCAGAAGCTGAAGGCCTCCAAGCTGGACGATGTCTGGACAGTGACTAGTTACCTATACAACCACACCATAAGAAAATACAATCACACCATAACAAAGTACAGTCACACCATAAAAAAATTACAATCGCACCATATCAAAACACAATCACACCATAACAAACTACAATAACACCATATCAAAATACAATCACACCATATCAACATATAACCACACCAATAACAAAATACAATCACACCATAACAAAATGCAATCACACCATAACAAAATACAATAACACATATCAAAATACAATCACACCTTAACAAAATACAATCACACCATATCAAAATACAATCACACCATATCAACATACAACCACACCAATAACAAAACAGTCACACCATAACAAAATACAGTCACACTATATCAAAATACAATCACACTATATCAAAACACAACCACACCATAAGAAAATACAATCACACTATAACAAATTACAATCACACCATATCAACATACAACCACACCATAAGAAAATACAATCACACCATAACAAATTACAATCACACCATAACAAATTACAATCACACCATAACAAAACACAATTAATAAACATCCTACAGGTTTTATATGATTATTAATATTTAATAGGAACGAGCCTCCCAAGTCTGTGACAGGTACAAGGTATTTACAAAGACTTTAGTATAACTAAAAAATATCCTCTAAAATCCTTATAAACTCAACACAACTGAAATGTATTCCAAAACTTGATGATTATACCAGCACTAATCCCTAAAATGTTTATGTTTATACTTTTACTTTTGTTGAAATGCATTGGGAACATGTTCTAATCTAAGGCAAAAAAGTATGAATTCATTAATTTACTTGACTGGTATATACACTAATTTCAATAATAACTCACTGAAACACACTTTGTAATTTTCATTGGTGACAGAAACAGCAGTGAACAAAGTAAGCCTACATGTATGTCCATAAGAAATTGAATGACAAAGTTTCTGAAAAGTGTATTGGTGGAAGCCTACAAACTTCATGTAAGGAGAACTCAATGTATATTGGTGGAAGCCCTCAAACTTCATGTAATTCCACATAACAGGACGTTGTTGCTGTTGACCACATACAGCAACCAAAGCCTAAAGAAAAGTGGATGCAGAGCAAAGTCAAAAAAGAACCTTGCATCTTTGATGACTCAAAGACTAGCGTGCTAATTCACCCACTGTGTTCAATTTACCTCATAATTGCTCATGTAACACATAATTAGGTTACTGCTTATTTACACCAGCGTATTATGAGAAAAAACTGGATGTTTTTGCCATTTTTGTTTGAGATCTGGTTAACATAATGTGGAGTTCTCAGGTAGTGCTTAAATTAGCTGTTAACTTGCCACATGTGAATTGTTGAGTACTGCCATTGGTGATATTAGTTTCTGTAAAATCTTTTTTCAGAACACACTTGGAGAGCAGAAGCCAGATATCACAGCAATGCCTTGTGATAAACACCCGATGACGTATTTAAGTTTCAATTGTGTCTTGAGTGATTTAAAGACAACCATGTTAATCCACCCTCTATGTCCAATATATATCTAATTACCACTGCAAACATGTGCAAAGAACAGAGCTTGCAGAGCAAATAGTCAAACCAAATCCACCTTACCGTTGAGTGTATTGCTAAGGCATCCAAGCTGATTTTCTCCACTTTTTCCACAGGTACTTCACTCAGACTGTTAACAAACTCCAGTCCTGTTCCGTCAAAGTACCAGAATCCTTCCTACAAATAAATACACAAATGTCATATTTTCCCACAATTATCAAAACTTAAATACTTAGGGGTGCCTACATGAAGCCTTCCTTGTGTTACATGCATTAACTATCATGGCAGCCAGCACTATAAACATTTTGTCACTGTGACAGTTACGTGTCTGTAACATTAAGAGGGCTCCTGCAAGTGGACTTTGTATGTGATAACAGAAGTTAAGCTCATGCAGTCAGGTGACATTTTGTTAGTCTTTACAGTTTAACAGCGCATAACTACGACATGTATTCTCCTAGAAAAACCCATTCCTAAGATAAAGCCTGGACATGATTTTATTTTGGTGTGTAGAGATGGGTGAATTAAAAGTTGGACTAGCCCATATGACCATGCACATAAACATTAAACTGTTACCTTGTTTTTGATTCTCAACCATTACAAAGACAGAAACCTGTTTGCCACGCCTCCACTGTTCTAGGTAGAGAATATTAGGATGGGCAGTTAGTTGTAATACCAGCTGCATAAACGACGACAAACCTTATTCTCTGTTGCATGGCCTTGTTGTAAAGCCGTGGAAGTAAAATGTTGTATGCATCGATTTACCCCAGTCTGTGGCAAGTTTGTGAGAATTTCCCTGAACTGATCTTCTTCAGACTTCTACAAACAGACATATAATAGGATCAAAGAATACTTTAACTTGCTGATTATTTAAATATTTTCAACTTTATTAAGCATCCATCATCACTGGGTGAAAGCATATATTAAAACATTCTTAAAATGTTTCTTCATGTATATCTACAGATAAACAACAAGTGTCCAAAATGTTGAGAGAAATCAGTTTGAAGATGCCTGAAAAAAAATTGAACATCATTAAAACTTAATGCTAGCAAATAACACGCTCGACAGCAGGGAGCAGCTTCACACATCAAACTTAATGCTAGCAAATAACACACCCCACAGCAGGGAGCAGCTTCACACATTAAACTTAATGCTAGCAAATAACACACCCCACAGCAGGGAGCAGCTTCACACATTAAACTTAATGCTAGCAAATAACACGCTCCACAGCAGGGAGCAGCTTCACACATTAAACTTAATGCTAGCAAATAACACACCCCACAGCAGGGAGCAGCTTCACACATTAAACTTAATGCTAGCAAATAACACGCTCCACAGCAGGGAGCAGCTTCACACATTAAACAATTCTGTAGATGATGCTCCACCAGATAACCCCAAAATTAATGGGATGAATACAAACACATGTAGTCCCATGTCCATTCTAGTGAAGAACAGGAAAATGACCCCAGCAAAATAAAACATGATGTTTCAAGGGATACAGAATTGTCACTGCTTGGCTGGTGTGAGAGATAGGCAAGTCAAGGCTATGTCTATCCTTAACAGAATTTTAGGTATGGCACACTTAGTCAACCGTGATCAATTATGCAGGAGGTATTTCAACCCAGGAAATCCTTTCTCCACAGTCAGCCAATCAGCACTGATTCTGTATCCCTTTACCACAAGGTTAGCCAATGTTTCCATATCTCCAGGCTGCAAATTCAGCACCTATCTATCATCTGCATAACCATTATAGAGTGTAAAATCAGTGTGGTGAGCTTAGGTCACATAGGTAACAAATTAATTTATTGTTTTGTTTTTAATGCAAGAATAATTCACCATACTGAAAGATGGCTGTCAGATCGACAGGTGGAGAAAACCAAACCCAAAACTCCATGCCAGGTGCTTTTATACTTGCCTCCGGACATAAAGCCAAGGCTAAGGCTGTAAGAACTGGTTTAAAATTTTAAAAGAGTTTAGTACGAAAAGGGAAATCTCTGAAATTCACCTTCAAAGATGACAGACACAGTTCAGTGATTTAAGAAGATTTGGCTGGTAAATCACTGAAAACGTCTTACCTCTTCATGAAGCAGCGTGGGAGGTGGTAGAAAGTAGCGCTGATCAACCTGGGCGGATCTTGCCAAACCCACCAGAGTGCGCATGTCACAAGCTTGAGCAATTTGTCTGTACTGGTGATCTGAATAATCAAACCAAAACAAACGGTTGTGAAAATGTACCAAACAAAGACAGATTTCACTAAGAATGTACATGTACAAGAGTCAGCGCCATTAACAGCTGTTGTCAACAATGATAGAGATACAACAGAAATTACAGGACTAGACTGACTGACTGACTGATTGATTGATTGATAATGGCTACATCAAACTTCCACAAATAAGTGCTGGAGTAAACCACTGACCTCAGACAAGTACCTGACAGACATTTTGATGTAAAGGTTGAGCCAAAACAGCAAGAGCTGGATTTGAACTCACAACTTCATTGGTCAAGGGCCTGAGTACTTTCACGAGCAAGGAATAAGAAGGGGGAGAAATATATTCAAGGGCTAGAGAACCAACAGTAAAGTTTCCAGGAATATTATAATGCTGAAATAATGCTTTTATTTCCCCATTAGATTTCTTACTAACATGGCTGGCTTACTTTTCCAGTGGTGTTTAGAAGCCAAGGCTTGTACTCCCAGGAGCCTGACCGTATGATTGTTTGACTGAGCAAGCCTTAGCAACGTCCATGGGTCATCACTCCGAGTACGTAACCAAGGAAACCAGCTGACTGAAAGTACAAAGATGCACATGTAAATGAGAAAACTGGTTGTATATCAAGCAACAGGCTATGTCAAACTATCAGCACTGTCAGTTCTGGTGGTACAAGTAAGATTCTTATTTTTAACTGTTTCTGATATTCACCCATGACAAGTTATGAAACAGTACTGATAATGGTATTTGGCACATAGACAACATACACATTAGAGCACTGTGCTGACAGGATGGTAATGTTACTTCACATCTAGCTTACTTGTTGTTTGTGCGTTATATAAGTAATGCATCATGTATGTAATAAGTTTATCACATACACGAGGCACACAAGAAAACCCTATCACAAGCCACTGCAGTTGTCAGGTTCAAGATAAGCTATTCACACTGAGACAAAGATGAGTATCCAGGCAATAGATTCCAACATGTTTTATATTACTGGTCACAGGCTGGTGGTCAGAGAAATCTGTCCAGGATGAGCATGCAAGGCTCTAAGAGAATGCAGGCCCTTATCACTATGTATCAAAACAGCAAATCATAGGTTTTCAACTATTACTGGTCACAGGCTGGTGGTCAGAGAAATCTGTCCAGGATGAGCATGCAAGGCTCTAAGAGAATGCAGGCCCTTATCACTATGTATCAAAACAGCAAATCATAGGTTTTCAACTATTACTGGTCACAGGCTGGTGGTCAGAGAAATCTGTCCAGGATGAGCATGCAAGGCTCTAAGAGAATGCAGGCCCATATCACTATGTATCAAAACAGCAAATCATAGGTTTTCAACTATTACTGGTTACAGGCTGGTGGTCAGAGAAATCTGTCCAGGATGAGCATGCAAGGCTCTAAGAGAATGCAGGCCCTTATCACTATGTATCAAAACAGCAAATCATAGGTTTTCAACTAAAATTTTAAATGCTTAATCTTTTCTATTATATGACACCATTCCATACCCCCATCCAGGAATACTGAAAATCAACATTTAAGAATGTAAAGGGACACTTGAGTTTAAAAAGCTTAATTATCTGTATTTCGGAATGTTTCTTTTATCTATTTATTCAACAACCAGCCATCACTCACATTTCTGCTCCTTCCAATGCTTGGTGGATTTGTCTTCTACAAATGAAATAGAACTTCTTCTAGCATTAAATCTCATTCATACTTCAATATATCAACAATACAACCAAATTACGACATGATCTTTAATATTATTACAAGATAATTTATGGAATGTTGTACATATACACCTACAAGATCATGCCATGAACAATTTCAACAGGCCCAACATTCCAGTATGTTTCACTGTGGAACTGGTTTTCTATATTTCTTTTGCACATCTGCTTATGATATAAGTCATTCCATGCCTTGATCCACTGTTGTAAACATACCCTGCGTTATTTCACCATTCCAGTTGTTAATCTTTGTCTCCAGGTAAAGGTAATGAGTAGAATTGGACTCCAACACCTTTGAGATATTCTGTGGCAGCCTAGCGTCTATAGGGAAAACTTCCTTCCATATCACCATCCCACTAACCCTACAAGACATAAAAATGCTATTTCATCTTGAAACATGGCATGTACATCCATTCTCATAATCTGCATTTTCTGAGTTGTTCTGTGTTAACTGGAATGCACGAAAATGTTCTTACAACTAAAGCAAGACAAGTAGCGATAAAATAAAGCTATTAAGACAGATGGAGTGCCTCTGATTACCTAACGTAACAGAAGTCTTGGACTACATGTACTTACCCCACCACAGCAAAAGTGATAACAGTCCATTTACCTGTATAACAAATAGAAAACAAATGTTTAACAATACGCTGACTGCATTTGGACACGTAGACCCATTCTATAGTACATGTGTAATAATCATTACCCGCTGGCTCCATTGTCATTCATCCTATGTTTCTGCTGGTTTAGTAGCAAAGCTTACACGTATATGACCACAGGAGTTCTACTAATGTGTACAGGTTGGTCAAGTCACATACTAACATCAGACGTTTTCACCTTGACACTTTCGTCATTTTGACTTTCATCCATTCATGTTTTCGTATTTTGGGTCTTTGCCCTTTCATGTCTTTACTCCTACACTTCTAAGGTTAAAATTATGAGACAGATCAAGCCAAAGGCTTTATTCTCCAAATCAGTGTAATGGACAACGCAATAAGAGCTTCATACCATGCCACATCAATATAGCGAATAGACACCTTCTGTGAAATACAATGAGACACGTTTACTCTGTATGCCCTTTAGCTTTATAAATTAGTGAAATATATAGTATAACAAACCTGTAGTATATAATATCCATGCAAATGAAGTGTTACATATGTATTAATTAGGATATATTTTAATATTCAGAAAACTCTAAAACAGTGTTTCATGAAATGAATGACTTATGTCAAACAACGAAACCATTGTGTAAGTGAGTTACTGCCTTGAATTTTGGTGCCCAAACTTGATGATCATCTAGTTCCAGCTGTCTTCTGCAACTTCGGTAGGTTCATAACCTCTGTGACATCTCTGCGACTGGGTGATCATCCAGCTTGAACATCTCAACCTCAGGCAATAAATGCTACATTATAACATATACATGTCGCTAAGCAAAATCTACGATTTCTCTAACCATTTCACTCAAACTATTTCACCTGGTTCAAAATATAAATGTATGTCACATATAAAAATATATAAACTGTAAGTTCAACTGCTACAAAATATCTGACAGAGATATTGACAAATAATCCAGTCCTAGGTAATCCACATGTGGTGACATGGTTCAGGTACAGTGTGGTACACTGTCCACAGATCAACTATTCATAAGAAATATATCGTCCATACCAATGGTCCTGTGATGGGACTTCCTTATGGTGCTTACATGTCGTCTGTTTAAACACTCTGCACACTGAGTATACAGCTTATCTTTATCCCCAAGGCCAGTTGACTTCAATACTTTTGATAAAATGTTCACTTTACATCGTTTCATGGTGCCTCAATAACAGTTGCACACACCAAGTAGATGAAGTAATAATCTGTCTGTCAATACAGCAGCTGTTACGCCACAATCCATGATTTGTCATCTGTTGCAATCTGTAAGCATAAGATTAGAAAATACAGTCACATCAGTTCATGACAATGTGACATGTATGTAAATTACATCACCTGTGCTCTAATTCCTTAACCTTTTCGCATATGAAAGAGCAACTTTTAGCGAAATTAATGTACATTTATAAGTGGAATTTGGAGACAAAACCACATTGGTTGGATTGGCAGATTTCTGGGCTTCACAAAAAGTATAATTTTATCAGTCTATACAGAACAATGCCTTCAGAATATGTGTGAATAAACATCTTGAAAAATGCGAAAAGGTTGAAGAATTAAAGTAGCAATGCACGTTACTTGTAGCAATATTCTCTATCACTGAGAATAATAATACAACCCTTTAGCACGAAGCTATTCTAACCAAGATTTCAATACTTTTGTTGACAGCTACAAGGATGTTCACTGGTGAAATAAACTGACAAATTCTCTAATCTAATCAGTTCATGAACAAAGGCCTGTGGTGTAGATCTCAGCAATAATTATACAGCATGAGAAGTATACAAATAAGTGAAACAACAGCAAGGATAATTACGTCTCTATGGACTATACTGTAGATACTAGGCTACATATTGTACAGTGACACTGTTGAGCTGTCTGGAACTAATGAAAGCTGAAAGGAATATTATTGTGGCCTATATTATTTGTTCATGAATTTGAAATAATTCTCATAGAAGGCATCAATATAATAGCTATGACTAAAATATTTCCTCAATTATATTACACTGTAAAAATATATTAGATCACGGAGGTAGAATTGAAGAAAGAACAAATTCTGGGTCTTCAAAGTGTTCAGTGTTCAGTGCACGATACAGCCACAGCAGGACTCAAGCTTTAGTTTTAACACAGGATTATTCTGTGTGCCTTGTGATAAGTTATCGAGCTTGCACCCTGGAGGCTAAGAACTTTGACATGTGGGGTGAAAGGTAATCAATTAACACTCAGTCCCATTTCGCTTACGCACTGAGGTGTGTGTATTCCCAGCAGGTAATTCTACTGGGGGTAATTAATTCCTCCAATCAATGGAGACTCTGCATGCAAACCTATGTCAACCAGCAGTACGTTTTGAGAAATATAGGAATGTAGTGTTCACAAAAATCAAACTTGTTCAGAAACTGCTTAACTGTTACCCAGGCACATTCAATTAAGTATCCTCCACATCATATTTTGTTCAATGGATATCATTTGTTGTGCAGAAATTTGTTTTATCGAACTCAAAGATGACCACCATACCATGTCGACTGAAAAGTAGTGAAAAAAAAAAGAAAATGTTTCCCAGAGCAGAACAAATATTGCTGTCCTATACACACTGTACCTTCTGCTACAATACACGTAGTCCTATTGACATGATTAAAATCACCGCTTAGATGGACAGATATGAACTTATTACATCTCTGTTGTGAGCAGAATGGAGTTAGCACTTGATGGAATCCTTTTCGAGCCAGATGACGCTAAGCCAGGCTCATGCACACCCTCTGATGGGCGCAGTATCACATTGAAAACGAAATGCTGTGTTGCCGCTGGAGGGTTCATTCTGCGTACAAATGCACTGCGGGTATGTCTGGCCGCATTGCTGGACTGGGCAAGATGTTCCTCCTTCCATTCTACCTCCATGATCAGACGATGATCACGATACAAACATGTAGCCTCTCCACCACTGCATCATGTCATCATCAAATAAACTGTAAAAATGTTCACGAAGAAAAACAAAATGTGGGTGTATCATGGGACAAATTGGATGTCTAATTCCTTGATTCCGGGATATGACATTCGTTGATGTGACAAACTCAAACATTTCATATGTCTATGTCAACTTAAGCACATGCATGGAGGTCCGCTGTTGATACTATCGAAATGTGAGCACTTAATGACACCCAATCTCAATGTTGTCGTTGTAAAAGCAGACGCCCAAAGCCAAAAATATTCGGATCGTCGAAGTCTGTGTTAATACACCAACAAATACCGTAAAACGTTCACACTGACCTTACGAAATGATCGAATATGATTTCTGAACAAAGTTCCACGATGTAAAATGAGCGTTCCCAGTGTCGTTGTACGGTGCACTTGCACCGAACCAATGTACAAGGGAGATAAACCCTTAAACACAAATAAAAATTAAAATCAAAGCGGCTCTGTCTGGACTAGACGCTTACATCAATCAAAACACTTTTAGCAGATGACAGATCTGCTTTGCGATGGATATGTGTCAAGTTTAATGTCTAGGGACATAAAATAAAAGCAAGACACCATGGCTAAGAAATCTACAGCTAGGCAAATACAAATGACCTTGAAG
This sequence comes from Liolophura sinensis, assembly GCF_032854445.1. Taxonomy (NCBI): domain Eukaryota; kingdom Metazoa; phylum Mollusca; class Polyplacophora; order Chitonida; family Chitonidae; genus Liolophura; species Liolophura sinensis. Next base: position 6,266,363 of record NC_088300.1, on the reverse strand, counting down.
AAAAAATGTAGGTAAATATGTGTTCTATGTGTTCACATAGGTTCCGTACTAGACGTCCCCAAGTATAACACCGATGACAGTGGCCGGTAGACAGGAAGTAGAACTGTCACGTTGTTGAAACGGATGTGTTGACGTTGTTTTTTTGGCTGACGTTTGAGATAAGCCGTGAGAGTGTAAAGTCAGTGTCACAGGGTAAGTAAAATCTGCCGTCATAAGCCATGTGTCTCATTTGATATTCATAATAAACATATGGGTAAATCAAGATGAATTCTTTTCTAAAGATTTCTACTAGTTATACGGCATTGGCAAATCAGTCCATGATCAGGAAGTTGCTAAACTGTAAACAACATTCAAATTTCAATATTTAAAAAAAAATACTATTATAAATGTAATTTTTTTGAGTTTTCAAAGTCCCTCGGGCCTATGGTGAACTTAATGTGGGTACCCTTTCATAGGTGGCTATCTGTGAATGGGTATCATTCGTTCTGTTGTCTTCAAACTAGCATTCCATTGAGGCAGCACTACCATTACGTCAGTTTTGGGAAAAGAAACAGTATGGAATAATGTTAAACATATATTAAACCACACACAGTGGCAGAAAAGTGGTATGTTGTAAAGCCTAGATTTGTGTGTATCTTTTGATTTCCATGTGGTTTCTTATGCTAGTTCATTCATGCTTCGCTGAATAAGTGGCAAAAGAAAGAAAAGCACGTGACACATGATCTTGTGCATTTATCTTGTACCATATTCATCATAGAAACACATATTGTCACAAATCAAATAATCTAGTTGTAGTAGTATAGACGTCCAAGTGAACTCACACTATTTTTGTGAAAAATATACATCCATCTACCAATTTAAATGACAAATTGGTAAAAGCATGTAACCATGGATGTTAAGAAAAGACAAACAGAAAAAGATGTGAAAAGGTATGCAAATGTGGAAAACTACAAGTTACATGTAAACTCAAACCTATTCTTTACAGCCTCTGAAAAGTGTTTATTTCTGCCAGCCTTGTGTAATAGAAGAAATCAGTTATTTTTACTGATTGACTGTAGAATGTGGATGAAAGTTACTTAAAGTGACTTATTCTTATGACGGAGCCTCCGTGGCTCAGTCGGTTAGCACGCTAGCGCAGCGAAATGACCTAGGAGTCTCTCACCAATGCGGTCGCTTTGAGTTGAAGTCCAGCTCATGCTGGCTTCATCTCCAGCTGCATATGGGAAGATCTTCCAGCAGCCTGCAGATGGTCGTGGGTTTCTCCTGGGCTTTGCCCTGTTTCCTCCCACTATGATGCTGGCCACCGTCGTATCAGTGAAATAGTCTTGAGTACGGCATAAAACACCAATCAAATAAATAAATAAATAAATAAATATTCTTATGACCATTGATCAGTGATTTGTTTATTTTCTTTGTTCACTGTAATCTTATTTGCATTTTTCCAGATTGGAATAAATGAAGTCATGATGCGATTAAGTTACAATAGAGAGGGAAGGAGGAGGTGAGAGGGTCTGGATTGCTGCCGTCTTTCTCCAGTCTTCAGCCCCAGGGATGGCTCTGGTCAGATTTCAGATCCCACTGGATATATGTTACGGGTCTTTGAGCCTTTACATCTCAATTCTACACAATGTATTTTTGTTGTATCACATAGATATTTTTGTATCTGTTTACAAAATTGACAAGGCTTCATTTTGGATTGGAGAGACTGTGTTTTTTTTATGGAACTCCATTAATGACCCATTATTTGGTTGGCTCAGTGATAGCAGATATCTTCAGCAGCACAAGCTACAGAGCTCAAGCCCTAATCATGGAGTACAGATTCTTCTTAATAGACTTAATGCTCTAAAATGGAATGGCCCTCTGTTTGCCCTCTCTTTTCTTGGCTTTTGGATTTCCTGGATTTATCCATCGATACAGTTTGTGGTGTGCCTCTGCCTATATGATGGTTTTCTCACAGTGATAGACTTGCATCACAATGCTCTCTTAGCTGACCTGGCCGTGTCTGCTGAGCTGCGGGCCAAGCTCAATTCTAAGTGCAGCATCTTTAGTGCACTTGGATCCATATCGGTGTTCCTGTCTTACTCTGTCTGGAACAAAGCGTCCCTGACTTCATTTCGCTGGTTCTGTACAGGACTAGCTATCTTCTCTTTGATTGGGTTTATTGTGAGCTGCCGAAAACTCCAGGATGCCATTTGCAACAGGAAGAAAAATGAAGACTACAATGAGACTGAAGTAAATAGGTGAGAATTCAGAATTCTGCATCTAAATTTAAGCTACACTCTGACAAGCAAATATATATCATACACGTACTGTTAAAGCAAAAGAGATTGTGCAGTACCAGAAGGGCAATAGTTTACTTCAGGCAATGCGATTTCCTCTGCTCTTTAACTTAACTGCTGAGGGATAAATGTTAAACTTTATGTCATTAAACACCAATCAAATATATAGATAAAGAAATAAATACATTGAATCAAAAGATCTGTTTTACGTTGATTCATCAATTTTGTGAAAAGTTGTAGTACTTTTTTGTTTCTGTAAAGATTCTACATGTAAAATTTGTCTTAATCTGGAATCATATTTATCGTTTATTTTAAAGGAAGCTTTTCTGTTTCACATTTGAACACTTACACCTAAGGTTCATGACGTAATGTCTTTGAAAATTGAATCCGTTATCATTGCAGAAGGGGTATAAATTATTTTTGGAAATTTTTGAAATGTTTTGAGAAAGTAAATTGCAACCTTGACATTTGATTTGGTTTTCTAATGCTCTGAATACGCGTACAAAAGTATTGATTATTCATGTGTTTTTATGAAATTTTGAACAGATTACAACACGCTGATGAATTCACAGAAGTGGACATATCAGAGAGACGGGCCCTCAAGAAATATGTCATAGAGCTATTTTCACACACTAATTTTTTATGGTTCTCACTGATGAATATAGTACAGGTAAAGTATGATATTTTAGTTTAACAATGTATGTATGTTTTAGTACATGCAAATGGTAGTGTCATTGTTCAGACAGGAAAAGGAGTGTGAAGTCAGACTTAGAGGGCAAATCAGTATTAGATTGTACAGACACATAATGACTTGGTGGAAATAAAAAGAATATTTAAAATTCACCTGATATACCATGCATATAGTTCAGTGCAAATGAATTAGCTGGGTTATCTAGTGGAGGAATTTTCTTTAAAAAATTTTCATCGCCAAAGGTTTAAAACTTCAAGTGTTTTGGCTCCATATTTAGAATATTAATTTCTTGGAATGATGTGGAAATATAATGGCCTTTGAATGCCTTAGAATTCTAAAGACACAGCATTTAATGAGCAATATTTTTTTTGATGTCATTATTCCACCATTTAACGATAATCCGCATGATTGATGCTCTCAGAAAAATGGCTTGGCTGAAGCAGTTTTCTGTTGGACACAAGTTTGGTGTTTCAGTTTACTGGTGTGTACATGTATGTAGATAATTCTGTAGGCCTTACACAAGTACCTTGGCTGGCCGTCCAAGTAAGATTTCAGGTAAAGATCAGAGTTTTTCACACCTTACATACACAACGAATGATCTCAAATCTGCTGTAGTGGTTTAAAATTTTTTAAAAATGGCTACATAAAGAGAAAGAAGAAAAGAGGACAGTGCAGGTATTGATGTTCAGGTAAGTTATGGTAGAGATTAACAGTCTAGATGCTGCGAAATGTATTTGGTGTGGACATAACCATATAGAGCAATATTCAAAAGATCAGTTAAGATTTTGTTACTATGTTGTCTTTTCTTTGTTTCAGGTGTTTCACTGTCATTTTAATAGCAACTTTTTCCCCCTGTTTTTGGAGAGTCTGCTGGGAAATGCAATCAGTCCGACTGTGAGCTCTATGATTATAGGTGATGCACCTGTTCATGTAAATGTTCAGGCATTGTGTTCTTAAAGCAAGCTCAAGGCAGCGATATTCCCATCTTGAAAGTAACTTTGAAGATAAATGTAGAAGAAATTAGATAATCAATAAAAATACGAGCCTACAGGCTAAGCGGAAAATAGTGGACCTCAGTTAATTACGTCTTGTCAAGTCCTTTAACCTCTGTATCTTTTAGTCATCTTTACTTGTTTATAGGTACGTCGTTTGTGGCCCCTCACATCAACAACCTGTACTTCCTGTCCCTGTGCAAGAAGTTTGGGCTGTACCGAGTTATACGATTCCTCTTCCTAGTCAAACTTCTCATCAGTCTGCTCATGATCTTCGCTGGACCCAATCATATATGGCTGATCTGTCTTTTCATAGCAAGGTGAGATCTCTACTGCACAGGGCATTAAAATGTATGTGGTATAACTTACACTAGTGTGTTGCGTGGGTATACAGGCTGGTATTTTGTCAAGAAGATCAGTATTTGCACGAGCAAAAGCATACTCGTCATTCACATGATTAGTAGAAGAGCCTTCTTAGGACATTTGTTGAGCTGAGAGAAAATGTTTGCCTTATGTGAACTGCTAGATAGTCATTGTCGATTCATTTTGCAAGGGTGTGCAATCTAGTTGTATCAGATCTGTGTTACACGTTGGTAGCTGCTGAATCATTAGAACTTAGCTGCTGAATCATAGTACTTAGCTGCTGAATCATAGTACTTAGCTGCAGAATCATGAGAACTTAGCTGCTGAATCATGAGAACTTAGCTGCTGAATCATGAGTACTTAGCTGCTGAATCATGAGTACTTAGCTGCTGAATCATTAGAACTTAGCTGCTGAATCATAGTACTTAGCTGCTGAATCATAGTACTTAGCTGCAGAATCATGAGAACTTAGCTGCTGAATCATGAGAACTTAGCTGCTGAATCATAGTACTTAGCTGCTGAGTCATGAGAACTTAGCTGCAGAATCATGAGAACTTAGCTGCTGAATCATGAGAATTTAGCTGCTGAATCATGATAACTTAGCTGCTGAATCATGAGAACGTAGCTGCTGAATTATGAGAACTTAGCTGCAGAATCATGAGAACTTAGCTGCTGAATCATGAGAACTTAGCTGCTGAATCATAGTACTTAGCTGCTGAATCATGAGAACTTAGCTGCTGAATCATAGAACTTAGCTGCTGAATCATTAGAAGTATTTTTAAAATGAAAGCAACTTAAGTGGTAATTTATCCATGGTGGATTGACCAGCCAGATGCCTAGAATTTTCTGTGAGTAAATATTGATTCATAATAGTGATTAGGTTGATAGATGGGTATCAAAGTTTTGTTGTTGTTATAATGAACGAGGTTGTTGATGGTATAATGATGTGTCAGGCATCTACATGTACGTGTACATGTAGGTGTCTCTGATATCTACTACATAGACAGGTAGACACTGGTATGAAGGTTTTCCAGGTGTCTGTATACATGTAGGTGTCACTGATATTTACTACATATGCAGGTAATCATGGGTATGAAGGTTTTCCAGCTGTCTGTATACATGTAGGTATCACTGATATCTACTTCATGTACAGGTAGATACTGGTATGAAGGTTTTCCAGGTGTATACATGTAGGTGTCACTAGTATCAAGATGGTTTTGGCGTCCACATCCACATGCAGGTGCCACTAATATCAAGATGGTTTTGGCGTCCACATCCACATGCAGGTGCCACTAGTATCAAGATGGTTTTGGCATCCACATCCACATGTAGGTGCCACTAGTATCAAGATGGTTTTGGTGTCCACATCCACATGCAGGTGCCACTAGTATCAAGATGGTTTTGGCATCCACATCCACATACAGGTGTCAGTAGTATCAAGATGGTTTTGGCGTCCACATCCACATGCAGGTGCCACTAGTATCAAGATGGTTTTGGCATCCACATCCACATGCAGGTGTCAGTAGTATCAAGATGGTTGTGGCGTCCACATCCTCATGTAGGTGCCACTAGTATCAAGATGGTTTTGGCGTCCACATCCACATGTAGGTGCCACTTGTATCAAGATGGTTTTGGCATCCACATCCACATGCAGGTGTCAGTAGTATCAAGATGGTTTTGGCGTCCACATCCACATGCAGGTGCCACTAGTATCAAGATGGTTTTGGCATCCACATCCACATGCAGGTGTCAGTAGTATCAAGATGGTTGTGGCGTCCACATCCTCATGCAGGTGCCACTAGTATCAAGATGGTTTTGGCGTCCACATCCACATGTAGGTGCCACTAGTATCAAGATGGTTTTGGCATCCACATACACATGCAGGTGTCAGGAGTATCAAGATGGTTTTGGCATCCACATCCATATGTAGGTGTCAGTAGTATCAAGATGGTTTTGGCATCCACATCCACATGCAGGTGTCAGTAGTATCAAGATGGTTTTGGCATCCACATCCACATGTAGGTGCCACTAGTATCAAGATGGTTTTGGTGTCCACATCCACATGCAGGTGCCACTAGTATCAAGATGGTTTTGGCATCCACATCCACATGCAGGTGTCAGTAGTATCAAGATGGTTTTGGCATCCACATCCACATGTAGGTGCCACTAGTATCAAGATGGTTTTGGCATCCACATCCACATGTAGGTGTCATTAGTATCAAGATGGTTTTGGCCTCTGGGAAGAGCAAATTGTTCAATTTGACAGAGCCCCCCTCTTTAAATAAAGGTTTCATTCATTCATATCTAGTTGATTTTGATATCTGGCTGTGACCAGTGTCTTGAAGTACATGTAGCAATGTAAAATTGTTTGTGTGTGTCAAGAACATCATATTTTTTTCTTCCAGTAATCGTGTGTTTACGGAAGGGACATGTAAACTACTTAACCTGGTTGTGAGTGATTTGGTGGACGAAGATTATGTCCTTCACAAGCGCACACAGGCTGTCTCTGCACTCATGTTTGGCATGACTGCTTTAGTGTCTAAACCAGGACAAACCATTGCCCCAATCCTGGGAACCTGGTTACTCGCATCTCAGACAGGTAAGCAGGTATAGGTGTCCAGGGGGATTCTAAGCCTAAGTTGATTGTAAATCACTCAGATTATGATCATATTCCTAACATACAAACAACACCCTGTTACACAAATGGATTTCCAGCTGTAATTGTTGTTTACTTACTGTGAACATTTATAATATGTAAATATTTTTAAACTGCCTCACAGTGTTCAGTACCGGTATAAAGACTGACCAGGATTAATTTAACCATGTGAACATTTGAGAATTTCACTCATGTGAGATCAGATTATACGGTTCACTTCACAGCACTTACTTACATGTGCTCTAAAATGGGACAAAAGTTTTTTCATGGACTTTGAATTTGTTTGATGATCTATTATTTAACGTCGTCTTAAATACATGTACCTTACAGTTTACAGCTCTCATTTCATGCTCTCAGACTGGGGCATTTTAACGTTTTGCAAACATTAGTAATTTGATTGGTTGATTGTTTAATGCTATACTCAGGAATTATTCACTTGTACAGTGGCGGTCAGTTGTATAGATGAAGGAAGCCAGTGTGGTAAACCACCGACCTTTAGCAAGTTCTTAAGCAACTTTTCCACTTGACGTACAGATCTGTGCGCTGTATTGGTGGGAAGACAAGTAGTGTTTAACAAACGGTAGACTGTGCAAATGAACACAGGAGAGTCGTCAGTTGCCAGTCACCAAGGTCACAGTGAGAAATTTCCCTCCATGGCCAAGTTTGAACTCAAAGCTTGTGTCCTACATGTGGCTGTTGAATGTAGATCATAAAGGCTCACCATCAGTTTTAGCAGGCAGAGGCATGTAAATGTGTTGTGGATCTATATAAAGCTCATCCCGTAATGTTTTGTGTTCTTAGGGCATGACATTTTCCAGTCTTCTGGAGATGGACCAGTTAACATGGACCTGGCTGGGATGAGCAGTCAGGAGGTAGCCAATCACCGCCTGGGGTGTTTCCACATGCTCGTGTATGTTCCCCTAGCCTGTGCCGTACTACAGCTGGTTACCTGGTCACGATTCTCTCTGCGTGGCAGACGACTCCTCTGGATCAAATCTGTGCGAGCTGGCTCTCAGTACTCAACCGTCTGACCCCTTCTGTGGGTTAATGGAATGTGTTTATTGATTGGTACCTTATTGTTCTCTGTGCATTTTCTGTTCTACTTTTGTTATGGCATTCCAGATGTGCTTTGTTACACATTTATAATATGTGCTGCAAATTTCTGAACATTCCTATGGTGCTATGACAACAAAAAAGTGAATTATGAGTATAGTTATGGGTATATTGTGTGATCATATGTTCAGAATAAATTTTACATTTTTAAATTATGCGTAAGTCTGTGGTTTCTTTGTACTAAGAATATGGGATCTGCAAAGCAAAGATCTTAATCAGTGCTATTAACCAACATAGAGAGGAATCAAGAAATGGAACCTGAATGGACATCAATGGAAAGAATACGTACTAAAACCAGCGAGTGACAATTAGCATTCATTCAATTACACCAGGATTTACACTCTTGTAGATCTATCAGTATGAAAAATTAAATTTGCATCTGTGAGAGAAAACAACAGGGCAGACATCTTATATAGAGACATGTAGTTTAATAATATTCTGTGACTCTGAACAAGGCTCAGTGGTCTTCCTGACCATACGAGTCAGATCACACAAGTCTGATCACAGGAGTCAGATCACACAAGTCTGATCACAGGAGTCAGATCACACAAGTCAGATCACACAAGTCTGATCACACAAGTCAGGTCACAAGTCAGTCCATCCCAGCTTTGGTTCACATGCTCTGCAAGCAGCACTTGTACTCCTTATGACATTTCAGTAATAATTAATAATTGGGAAATCATTCTAGTATTACTAAACAGTTAATTAAAACTTTAAATCTAGATCAGTATAAGACACTAATGATATCAACAGCTGAACATTCATACTGGAGTTGAACTTGCATGACCTTATAGGTCAAAGGTCAATCCACCAGAATGAATGAATGTGGTTTAATGCCACATTGGCAGTATCAAAGCCATATTGTCTCTAATACATCAATCTACAGGACCAACTCTAACAGAATCAAAAATGCAATTCTAGTACATGATTGGATCGATCTTCTAGTTATACATGTTACAGGTTGAACTACTACAAAGCAAGAGACTGTAATATTACTTAAATGGAGCAGACTACTGTCATTACTGACATGTTGCAATAATGTACCTTTTGCTGTGCAATGGTAACTCGGGGCGCAAGACAGATTGACCATGGTTGTCCTGCTATGAATGAGGAATACTACCATCAGTCTGATGCAGAACTCGTCATCACAGGGGGAGGAATGAACCATAGAGTACATGTACAGGGCTTAGGCCTGAGGTACTTAAAGCAGGAAAATGTTCTCATTATGTAACTAGAGGGCCCAGAAAATACTATACTGAACAAAAATATAAACGCACCAACCTATATATCCAAGTCAAACTGACCATTATTTGGAAATGGTCAAACCAGTGATATATTTGTTTAATGGGTCCTTCGTGTTGCACAACACAAGTGGTCCCATTGCAAATGACCATTCTGAGTGGGTATACTCGTATGCTGAAAAAGTCAACCCATGTGACCAATGGGGCGTGACAGTGCGATGGTCAGTGTGCGTGAGCAACACGCAGACATTCCTTACAGCTTGCTCAGTAAAAGGCCACCCCAAAGTGTGGATTTGTGCCACATGCCGACATGCCACAAATCATGAGGGAGCGTGCCATTGGCATGCTTAATGCTGGGTTATCTGTTACTGCTGTGGCAGCCCAACTGAATGTGCATCATTCCACTATCAGCCGCCTGAGGACTCGCTTCAGAGAGACTGGTACCACAGTCAACCGCGCACATGCCCGCCGGCCACGTGTGACCACGCCCGCACGAGACCAGCACATGCGGCTCCAACACCTGCGTGATCGGACCCGCCCAGCAACCAGAACTGCTGATGAGACTGTCGGTCTTCACAACAGGTGGATTTCAGCCCAGACAGTCAGGAACCGGCTGCGGGAGGCTCATCTCCGGTCACGTCGACCACACCAGGGCATCGACCTAACGGTAGCCCGATGTCGGACACGACTGGACTGGGCCAATATTCATGTGTGCTGGACACTTGCTCGTTGGAGGACTGTGCTCTTTAGTGACGAATCTCGCTTCCAGCTGCACCATGCTGATGGCAGAGTTCGGGTTTGGCGCCGTGCTGGTGAGCGGTATGCTGACGCTAATGTCCTGCGATGGGTGGCTTATGGTGGCGGAAGTGTCATGGTGTGGGCAGGCATTTGTCATGGACAGCGCACACGTCTGCATTTCAACAACGTTGCCGAGATGAAATCCTTAGACCTATTGTTGCCCCCTTTGTGGTGCTCCATCATTTGACTTTCCAACACGACAACGCCTGCCCACACACTGCCAGGATATGCAGGGACTTCCTTGAGGAGGAGGATATTCCTGTCCTCAACTGGCCGCCGTATTCACCAGACATGTCACCCATTGAACACCTCTGGGATGTTCTGGATAGGCGTGTCCGCCACCGGGTTCCAGTTCCCCAGAACATTCGCCAAATGCGAGTGGCACTCCAGGAGGACTGGGACAACATCCCCCAGCCCACAATTGACAACTTGGTGATATCCATGCGTCGCCGGTGTACAGCTCTACGCGAGGCTAATGGTGGTCACACGCGTTACTGACGTCTGTGAACTTGGCCCATTGACCCCCATTGTCCTCTTCCTGCCATTACTGCAGGACTATTGCTTGAGAATTGATTGCAATGCTCGCAAATTAAAGCTGAATTGTTCAGAAATATGTCCCATTGTTTTGGGATATGTACTATATTTTGTGACATAAAAATAACAGAAAATATTTGTTCGTGCGTTTATATTTTTGTTCAGTGTAGAATGGGTTGCTTATGATATAATGCTAATGACAACAGTAAAGGACTCCCATAAGAAAATCTTCATACACCATTCAGAATTCTGATTTCACAATTTCAAATGACATAGTGCTTTGGTTTTCAGCTTATTATGCATCACTCAGCCTGCATACCCGTACAGCTTTCAATTCCCAATTTTGTGAACATTTCTAACTCATGGACTGGCAAAAAGTGCATTAAACATACATATACCATGTCGCAAATACAAAACTAATGTCAAGGTATTTTTTTCCCCCACAAATGGTGACTTGGGTCCACGCTGAATTGTCCATAGTTTTCTTGTAATACACGAGTACTACTTTCCCACTTGTCTCTCAAAGGCAGGAATTACTTCAGGTGGGGTATAGGTCCCTACTGATACTTAGCAAGGCAAGCCAAATTTTATAAGGCTGTAAAGGCTAAATAATGATCCAAAGACATGTTAAAATTGGTTTTGTTCTCAAGATATAGGACAGATGTTACACGAGACATAACATAAGATATGATGGACATTCCAAAGAGACTAACATGTTCTGCACACCTGGCGAACAAGATATAACTGAATGATTATGTATAAATTGTGCTTATCACATATTACCCAAAGACTACAGGTACAGCTCTGAAAAGCTACATCCTGGCACCTCTTTAGAAATCACTGCCTGCAGAGACAAAAACTTTTCACTGACTCTTTTTAATAGCCCACTAAGCACTTATTTCATTAAGATTTACTCTGTACTTGAATGTTTCAGTTTCCTAACAGCTGCTTTTTTTTATATAGTTTCATGGGTGGAAGAAATTGCAGTGAACGACCACCCTTTGACAAGTAATGGACAAATTTCACTGCATGATGCACAGATTTTCATCTGAAGAGTGATTTCAAACTATGTCACATAAACAGCCATACAACTGGTGCCAAGCTTTATTTTGTCACCAATACCTCGGGAACTGGCAGCATGGATACCTTAGCACAACCTAGTGCATGTTCCATTTCACGTGCATTTTCAAAGCAGTTTAGAAAGAGTTTTGTATGTATGTATAAATGCTTGGGTTTTAACACTATACTTAATTAAGAGTTTTGTAATAAATTACATGTATTTCAATACACATGTAGTATATAATAAATTCAACAAGTAATACATGTAATTTTACCACTGAACAACGAATCACAATAAATAAACAATGTATATGCAGATACTTGTCATGCCCTTTTGTCTCTTCCAATGAAGGATTAAAATCTTTAAAATAATGTTACAGATAATGTAACAATTATCAAGTTAAAAAATAATTAACATTGAATAATCTAAAACAAAGCATTGAAAAAACATTAATTCCTAATCAGTTTTTAAAAGACTGACCTGGTGGGTCTGTGGCATAGGCATCTCTATAGGTAACTTGTGTCCATAGAGGTGTTTTCTTGAAACACTAACTTACATGTAAGTGGTTAGGGCTGAGATAACCTGGACTATTCCCAAACTATTGTCCATATTTGGTACATGTAAATAAACGGTTAATAAGTTAGATCAATATTAACCCAGGAGGAGACAGCTCCAGCTCATAAAGCGCTGAAGTCTGTTCACAGAACTGGAGTTCTGAGAAATCCCCAGTAGAAGGTGAGACGATTTTCCAGCAAATATATTGTGCATGGAGCCATGAAGTCATTGTTGAAAAGTTATGAGGGATTGCCAGTAAAACAAGAGGAGAGTTTCACCATGAAGTCAGTTCACAGTTTAGACGTTATGAGGAATCACCAGTAAAACAAGAGGAGTTTTGCCATGAGGTCTGTTCACAGTTTAGATAAAGCCATGAGGGATCACCAGTAAAACAAGAGGAGAGTTTTGCTATGAGGTCTGTTCACAGTTTAGATAAAGTTATGAGGGATCACCAGTAAAACAAGAGGAGAGTTTCCAGCGTGTAGACCCATGAAGTCTGAGAGCGAGCCAGGAGTCAATGTGCTGTACATGATTCATGTCAGAGTCCTCTACCTGACTATTCTGCAGGTTGGGGACTGATGGTCGGGTCTGTGAAGCAACCACCTCCAAACTGCCATGGGTGCTCTCTGAGTGTAGGCTGGAATCACAGTCTGTAGAGAGAAAAAAATCACAAAAATCACAAGAGATTACTCTTTTAGAGACTACAGATGAATGTTTTCAAATCAGGAACAACAGTTTGATACCTTTCAAGTGTTTGTCTGTTGCATGAAATGCACTCGAACGGAATTGCTTAAAAACTTCTAAACATCTTTAAATCTCAGACTATGGGCCTTACAGCAACCTAGGATATAAACCAGTTTCTTAAGCCTTTACCAATTTGAGACTCAAGGATGAGCTACACAAACGGTCCAATTAACAGCAGAACGCATTGTTTTCCCAATGATGCTGCATTGTGTGTGGACTACATATATGTTTTATGAGCACACACGCATTGATAATTGTGATGTGAAAAAGAACAAATGAGTTCACAACTCCGGACCATCTTCTTACATGTGGGAAGGAGTTTTATGACTTCCCATTTGCTTAGATAGTGGAAGATGAGATTAGACCCTGGCCGAAACCTTAAACGGCCATACAAAGCTGGATGAATTGTCAGTTGATGATACCACACGCTCTCCTTCAGTGACCGTTCACGGTGGTTATATCAGGCATGGGAACTGATGGTCAGAAAAAGCAAATAGGGAAGTTTCTCCAAAAAGCCTGAATAAAACTTACTATATCTCCAAATTACATTATTAATCCTTTTCTCATGAACCCAGCTGCTTTTTTGTTTCTCAAATTTCTAACAAAAAGTCTGAAATCAGTCAACTGGAGGAAAATTCTCACGCCAGCTATATTTACAATATATGTCACAATACACTGTATCTACATGTATGCTGTTTTGGCTGGGTGGGTGTTCATGGTGGATATCTATGCTGTTCTGGGTTGGTGGTTGTTCACAGTGGACATTTATGCTGTTCTGACTGGGTGGATGTTCATGGTGGATATGTGTACAGTTCTGGGTTGGTGGGTGTTCACAGTGGATATCTATGTTGGTCTGGATGGGTGGGTGTTCACAGCAAATATATGTACTGTCTTGGCTTGTTGGGTGTTCACAGTGGATACCTATGCTGTTCTGGATGGGTGGGTGTTCACAGTGGAGATCTATACTGTCCTGGTTGGGTGGGTGTTCACAGTGGATATCTATGCTGTTCTGGCTGGGTGGGTAATCACAGTGGAAATCTGTACTGTCCTGTCTGGGTGGGTGATCACAGTGGATATCTGTACTGCTCTGGCTTGGTGGGTGTTCAAGGTGGATATCTATACTGTCCTGGCTGGGTGGGTGTTCACAGTGGATATTTGTACTATCCTAGCTTGGTAGGTATTCACAGTGGATATCTAGGCTGTTCTGGCTGGGTGGGTGTTCACAGTGGAGATCTGCACTATCCTGGCTGGGTGGGTGTTCACAGTGGTTGTCTATGCTGTTCTGGCTAGGTGGGTGTTCACAGTCGATATCTGTACTGTTCTGGCTGGGTGGGTGTTCACAGTGGATATATATGCTGTTCTGCCTAGGTGGGTGTTCAAAGTCAATATCTGTACTGATCTGGCTGGGTGGGTGTTCACAGTGGATATCTATGCTGTTCGGGCTGGGTGGGTGTTCACAGTAGAGATCTATACTGTCCTGGTTGGGTGGGTGTTCACAGTGGATATCTAAGCTGTTCTGGCTAGATCATGATCATGACTGGCATATTGACTCAACAACACAAATTAATTGCAGGCTGACGGCGTAGAATATAGTCAAGATGCTATTTTCGTATGTTAAGTCATGATAAATTTAAGAGTATTTATTCAAGGAAGGGGGATAACTTACTAATATCATCAATAGAGCGAGTATCCTGAGATTTCTTTTTGGGTTGCTTCATCAACAGCTGTACGATTCCATTTAATTTACGAAATACGGTGAGTTCAAGGACACTTTGTCTGACCTCGTCGTTCGCAATGTACTCACTAAGCCAGGTGCGTACAAACCTGAAGTCTAATGCCAGTTGATAGGCTCCATCAACACTGAAACACAAATCCAACAGGGTTATATTGACTACAGACAGGTTTGTCAAATCAAAATGCCAGCTGACAGGCGCCATCCACACTGAAACACAAATCCTACAGGGTTATACTGACTACAGACAGGTTTGTCAAATCAAAATGCCAGCTGATAGATGCCATCCACACTGAAACACAAATCTTACAGGGTTATACTGACTATAGACAGGTTTGTCAAATCAAAATGCAAGCTGATAGATACCATCCACACTGAAACACAAATCCTACAGGGTTATACTGACTACAGACAGGTTTGTCAAATCAAAATGCCAGCTGATAGGCGCCATCCACACTGAAACACAAATCCTACAGGGTTATACTGACTACAGACAGGTTTGTCAAATCAAAATTCCAGCCGATAGGCGCCATCCACACTGAAACACAAATGCAACAACAAGTTAATGCCAGCTGAAAGTATTCTTTCATACTGACACTCAATTGGAACAACAACTTATACATGCTAGAGATATGCCAAGTCTTATGTTGCAGCCAGGTGATAGGCTTTGTCCACACTGAAACATTAATGCAGATATGTCCACAAAAATCAAATGCCACATTCTATATGAATCCAACAACAACACAGACTGAAGTTTACAGAACATCATGGTTAAACAGATCATAATGCAGGTTATTATGCCAATGTTCTATATTTTTATGTACACAGTCTAACAACTACATGCTGACATACACTGTCAATCAGATTTATGAACAAGAGCCACTTTGGTGTTACGACATTCCAAAATCCAAGGGGAACAAGCCATATAATATCCTCACTCTGTATTTACTCTGATAACTTTCAGTTTTAGATCAAAACCTTTGCCACTCATCTTTAACCTGTATCATAGAGTCCATGCAGTAGAAGTAAGACCCATAAACATAAATGTCCATGAATAAATACATCTATAATCTTACCTAAATTTGATTTTTTCTTTTAAGATGAATTCCGTCCATGCTTCACACATAGCCACTGTTGCAATGGAAATGACCCCTACTTGGGAAGTGGACTTTAATTTGTTGACACCTTCCAAGACAGGTTCAAGGATACAGTCTATTGCCTCTTCTACATAGGCACTGTGCTTGGTAGGATGCCCTGAAAAAGGCACAACACTCTTCATAAATTCAAGCTGGAGACAAAATTAGTAGTTTATAGCTAACTTGTACAGGTACAATAGACAGCTTAGTTGAGATGAAAATAGGAAATATACCCTTGGATAGTTTTTATTGTCTGATTCATTAGAATATTTCTGATAATTTAGATATTGTATACAAAGCTGGTCAAGAATACAGAAATATGAAGTGTTTGTTTTGAGAGAGCCTAGTTGCTGAAGTGTATAAAGATCACCACTCCTATCCCCTGGCAACACCACAATCCGCAAAGATCACCACTCTTATCCCCGGACAACACCACAATCTGCAAAGATCACCACTCCTATCCCCTGATAACACCACAATCCGCAAAGATCACCACTCCTATCCCCTGACAACACCACAATCCGCAAAGATCACCACTCTTATCCCCAGACAACACCACAATCTGCAAAGATCACCACTCCTATCCCCTGACAACACCACAATCCGCAAAGAATAACTGTACGTCTCCTTACCTTCCGATGTTCTCCTTTTCCATGTTTTGCCAGGAGGCATGACATCTTGGAATACCTGTGAAGATTTGCTGCGACACTTTTCCCCAAACAGCTTCATTGCAGCTCCTGACAGTGTCTGATAAAACAAACAACATACTATGAACAAATCAGAAGTCAAGTGGTAAAAGTAATGGGCGTATGTTACTATCAACACTTCTAATGTATTGAATTCAGAGTATAGATGTGGTGGCAAATGTATGTTTAAAAGACTGACTTTATTGCATGTTGCCTGAACAAAAAATAAAGATCAGCTATGAAACAAAAAAGACGTATATAATTACAAATTAGTTTATAATTACAACACATAATAAATGGTCTTAGTAACATCTTACTTTGAGACTGATATGATATGATAATCACACATGAGAACAACTTGTTCTAGCCACTGTCTGTGAAAGATGTATGTTTTTTTTTTTACACAAAAGGCTATCCCGAAGCCTGATGCTGGTGTACCTGTAGCTGACCACTGATGTCCTGAAGCTGCTGATTTAGAGAAGCCAGCTCTTGAGCCAGGGGATTCTGTAACGGGATGCCAGAGCTCCCGATGATCAGGTTTAACAAGGTCTGTGTGAGCCGAACTCCGTGTGCTGTCTCATCAGCCAACATCTGCAACACACAAACACCTCAACAGTCAACCAAACCTTTGTCTTGATGTCAGTGATTTGGTTCATTCTCAATTTGACAGAAATATGACAGAAGCACAAATACAAGAAAGAGAATACTTTGAGAAGAAAATGACTCAAGCATTTCCCCTGTGTTTGTTAACAATGATCTTTTTGTTTGTTGGTCATCAACAACAAAGATTTTGAAGAACAGTAAATCAAAGTGACAATAGCATATATATGTGAGAGTCTGTGAACGTCTTATTTTAGAGCAATCACATAAAGGCAGAGCATTTATATCTTGTACCACTCATAAAATGGATACTATACAACTTTCCAATAGTTTCAAGTTTAAAGTGTGCAAACATCCCCCCTATTTTATGCATGGAAACTTTGATACCAACAAAATCAAAGCTATCATCTTCTTAATCAAGAAGTGAGTGTCAAACACACAACTTCATGTGGTTGAACAGAAACTCTAACTTGCATTTATTATGTTTATGTATATATATAGTCATATATATATATGTTTATATTTATTTGTGTAAGATAGATGTGTTCAAAAAGTTTAAAAGATATCATTATGGTGCATCTGAAGTACATAAGAAGAGATCTATTTATATGTATGTATTTCTCAGCAATTGCACAGCAACTCTGATTGAAACAGATGGGTGTTTGTAGGTAATCTAACCTTGAGGTCAGTCTGGGTGACCAGCAGGAAGGAGCCTATAGACCAGGAAGCCAACAGTTGGTAGGTTTTGGAGTAACACCAGAGGTGGGCCGTGTGACATGTGGACAGCAGGCGAGATGCTAGCTTCACAACAACCCACAGGTCTGGTCGCGGCTTGGGTATGGCCCCTGGGCAACAACAACAACAGGATGACTCTGACTGACACAAGCACTGGTAGACAAACAGTTATAACTAATTAACATGAAAGGATTTACGCCCACCTGAAGTCATATAAACTTTACCTGAAAATGAAGAGCTAAAGTCTCATACAAATTAATGATAGGGATTGAAAGTCACATTGACATTGTTTTATCAGCCATGTCGTAATGATTAAATATTAAAAGTTAAAATTGTACATGTGCATATAAGGATGTACCCATGGTTCCTCTTTGAAGATTAAAATCTTGTAGGTTAAAAGTAGGATTTTCTTATCTACATACATGATATCTTCAAAATATTTGCTCAATAAAGCATGTTATACATGGCAAGACCTACAAGTTGTAGCATAGCGGTATGTGAAGATATACTGACCTTTACTGGTAAGTTTCTCCCCAACAGCCTGATCTGTCAGGGCACAGTGGAGGGGTTGGAATGTGTCCCGTAGCAGCATCCCTGTCTTTGTGCTGTAGTCGCCCGTCACCAGGGGGCAGGGGTAAAACTTGTCAGTCACAAATGATCCCAGGGCTCGACATAATCCTGTAAATAATATTGTAAAACTCCCTTGTATAGAGATATGATATCACGATAAACATGCAACTTCAGTCCTGACTTAATGCAAAAAGAAAGAACCTTTATCTAATGGATGTTTTATACAGAAATCAAGTTTACACTTAACAAATCACAGCCTGGAAAAAACACTTAAAACTATATTTAAATCTACTCTCTTTTTTATTTAGAATTGTTTTCAGTAAATTCCATGTTGTCAAATAAGTCAGCGATGTGAAACTGAATTCTATTTTCACCTATCATGGAATATGTTGTGCAAGTTGACTACAGTGTATATATGTTGTCACACCAGGTGTGGGTCAAAATAAATGTTTTGAATTACTGACTCTGAAAGTGGTCCCTTAAATCCAGCTTTAGGCCAAAATAACTCTAAATAATGTATTAAAGTCAATGTCGTTTCAGATATAGCTCACAGTGGTATTTCCAGCCACATTTCCGGTTTCCTTTCACCCTAGAGTAATAAAATTTTGTTTCCTTTTCCTGAAATACATGTAGACCTTAGTACAAGCATGAGAGAGATGAGGTTATAGTGATCCTGTGGCAATGAACCAGAGGTCAAGTTACAGGAGTGTCCATACCTGAGTGCCAGGCTGTGAAGGCAGAGGAATGAAGAAGGTCCCTTCTCACCGACATCAGAGGTGACACACATCCGGAAGGAAAATGATCTGGTAACCAAACAGACAAAACAAGGTGTCATAAACGATTCAAAGCACTTTCATGTAGGTTCCTGTTCACAAGTAAACGAAGTTGTCCCATGTATATTTATGAGAGCTCTCCTGGGCCTGTTTACACAGGATCTACATTGTCTTCCACCAATATGATGTCCATTTTTGTACATCACACCCGGGAAATTTGCTGACCACTTGCCAAAAGCAGGCCTTCAGTATGGGTTTATAATTTTGGAACATCATGCATTGTCATTTTGAACATTTTGGACTAGTCCAAGATTTAAAGGCATACTTTTACTCATACAGAGTATTTTCAATGAATCCTCTGGGCTGATCTTATTAAATTGCCAACATTGGGAGGTGAAATGAATACTGTTTTTTTTTTCAGGATCTCTGGATGGCTAATTTGGGCATTTTGTATTTTGAGAACACCCTTTACAATCACAGAAAAGATTGACAGATAAACCTTGGGCTACTGCCAGTATATTAAAGGATACAAGAAACGCTTGCCTTTTATTTCTTCATGCGTAGCATATGATTCAAATATTTCAGATCACTGACAGAAATATGCATAAAATAGAAGGGTTATTGAGAAATGTAAAATATGCCTCAGAAGTAAATTGTTTTCTCACTTTTTTGCATATCTTTCTTTATGTTTCTTAAAACCACACTCCTTGTTTCATAATATCTTTTCACATACAGTGTATCATTTAAACACAAAACACCCACCAAAATAAACAATTAGGCCTACTAATAAAGTCAGAGACGCGATCTTTTAGCTAATGTACATTGTAACACACCTTAAACTGATCATATCATGTACATGTGAGATGGGCAGAATGCTGATTCCTTAGCCGTTCTCTACATACACATTTATATGGTGACTATGAAAGCCCATACTAATGGATGCGCTAGCTACACAGATATGTACATGGACATACACTACCGGTATCTTAATTACATGAAACTACATGGCAGGGTTTTATTATATCTGTCTTAAACAACCAACTTAATCACAACCATGAGGCCATCACCACATCATCTTCCAGGCTATTTGTTATCTCACTGCTAACACTGAAATTCAATTTATGTTCTGATATTGCAGCAGGATGTAATGGCATTATCTGTCAGTGGCTGGGGATGGTTGACAGCAGAGTGGGTGATAAGATCAAGCCAGCCAGCCAGCCAGCCAGCCAGCAGGAAGGACCTTGGTCAATGGTAAATGGATGCATACATGTAGTGTACATGTCTGGTCTGGAGACCAGCTTACTGAGAAGCCTTCCAGGCAAAATAGTTGTGCAGTGGAATTCTTGCTGACAAGTAAGAATGCCATTAACAAAGAGGCCACCTCTGCCAGCTGGCAGAAATCCAAATGTACTGCATGTACTCTTAACCCCATTTGGTCATTCACAATGATTTCTAAGGTTCACAGCCTGTTTGAAGTTAGACATGTTACTGTAAGGTGGTTTCTATACTTGACTTGGTATGAAAGGCACTAGCGTTGTTCTGAGTCAAGCCTTCAAAACCCAATTGTGGATGCCAGGATTAAGGTACACCATAAGTGGAAACTGTGGTGGGAATGCCACCCAGAATTCTACAACAGCAGAAGTGTTAATGTGTAGGAGTTGGACATCAGGGTCAGACATGCCTTGGATTCAGAAGTACATGTATATCACTACACACAATAGTACTCTGTACCCCAAACTTGTAGGCATCCATACACTGGCATTATGACTTGTTGTCATATGGAGCCCATTGTCAACAAAACCTGATCTATAGGATTTTCTGTTCTTAACAATGTTTGTCTAGTCAAACTGCGTATCACCTTAGACACTGTGTATACTGTGCAATGTTCCCTTTTTCAATTTTTGTCAGTTTTTAAAATCCTTTTATGTCAAAATGTTAGCTGTATTTTTAATGTGGCTTTAGTTATTGTATATTGTATAATATTTTTCAGATCTGTGAATGGGCACATGTTGACCTTTGATGTGAATCAAAGGTCAACATGTAGGCCTACATGGTACACTAGGAGAGGTCTCACAACCTCTTGGACCCGTTCCAGTCCACTGACTGCACATATACATGTACATGCAGAGATACAATTGATAGAGCATGCACTTAATAACAAATTTGGACAGCATGGGAGAGACAGGGAAACAATCATGGATACCAACATTGGATGATTCTGGTCATGTGTGTCATGGAGACAACAGAAGAAATATGTCACATGTATATACATACACATGTTTGGGGCATTCTGTTCAAGTGAGTTCTAAACAGATAAATAGAGAAGAAAACATAAAAATGATGCCAATAATTAGAAAAAAACAGGGTGAAATCTTATTTGCAAATACGGTCTTTAATATTTTCTTTTCTTTTTTGTATGATGTTTATTTGGTACCACATATTGATTATACATGTATATCGTCTTTGCAATATAATGTTCTAAATAAGGATGTGAGGCATGTCTAATACACTTGTTTGAAGGTAAAACTGTTTATTTCCAAACACATGCATTTAATATGGATTATAATCATATCTGTAATCAAAATCAATGTTGGACACATTTGTTAGCTGAAAAGGTACAAATATACTTCTGGTACAAATATATTTACTAAACATGTGTGGCGTTCTCATTTATAACATTGTTACACAAAGACAATATATACCCATAGCCTCATATAGGTGGTCCCAAGTGCCAACCCTTGAAAAATCATTCTCAAGTGTATTTTTCTCTTTAAAGAAAAATCGAAAAAAACCATTAAAGATCACATGAACAACTAATTTTTTGCACTCTAGACTCCTGATCTTTTTGTAATTTTTATGTTTCCTCAACCTTTAAGCCAAACATGAATATTATAGCCACTGTAGGAACCTTTTGAATAGGATCCTGTGGAGAACCTGTGTCATGGACGGCACAGGGTAAATAGGTGCACTGGATCCTGTGAAGGTGTGACTTCTGTCATAGACCACACAGGAGGAACGTGGTGAATAGGATCATGTGGGGGTATGACCTGTGTCATGGACAGCCCAGGGGAAATGTGGTGCACTGGATCCTGTGAAGGTGTGACTTGTGTCGTGGACGGCACAGGGGAAATGTGGTGAATAGGATCCTGTGGGGGTATGACCTGTGTCATGGACAGCCCAGGGGAAATGTGGTGAATAGGATCCTGTGGAGGTGTGACTTGTGTCGTGGATGGCACAGGGGAAATGTGGTGAATAGGATCCTGTGGAGGTGTGACCTGTGTCATGGACGGCACAGGGGAAATGTGGTGAATACGATCCTGTGGAGGTGTGACCTGTGTCATGGACGGCACAGGGGAAATGTGGTGAATACGATCCTGCGGAGTTGTTCAGGTTCCATAGACTGCTCCTGCCTCATCACTCACATCAATCATTAATTTAAAAGTTAACTGTGACAATATATAACATATATGCTACATATTAGTTGAAATGGATTTCCATAGCAGCAATACCAGTAAAATCCTTGTTTTTAAGGGCAGAGGGCACATAATCCTGCTTACATTTACTGTACACAGTTTGTGTAAGGCAAAGCAGAATTAAGGAATTGAGCTCAGGTCCCAAGATCACAAAGCTGTCTTAGGCTTAAACTTAATTTAAATCTGTTATATTATTCATACACTTAGATTTGAATTTGAACAGCAATTTTCAATTCTGTCATGAAAGTCTAAGTTAACACTTTACTAAGATAATTTATTAGCATCTCTAAATTGCATTGAAACATTAGCACTTACATGTACATACAAAATACTCAGTACACATAAATTTGTGCCTGCCACAATAGGCTGGCAAAGACTGTAGAAAGATAGAGTACATACAGTGTAAATGCACATGTTAAGCTCACTACAGTCCATTCTTACCTTGAGCACAGGAATGGGCTATTAACTGACGTACAATCATCACAGTGGTTTCTCGGCAGAGGACAATACTGCCCAACTCTGTATCCACATAATCATCCTCCAGCCCCCATAAGCAATCCTTGAAAAACATATCCAGCTGAATCTGGAAGCCTTGCCACAGAGTCTCCATATATCTCGAGGCCACCTGCAATCTGACAGAATTGTCCACTGAGTCTCCCCAAGACACACATTTACGTTTTAAGTCTGATCTCAGCAACGCAGATTCGTCCACAGGCCCTCGTGGGGGTCGGGCGGGGCTCCTATACCCCTTAGACTTCCCACTTCCTCGATCAACAGAAGTTCCATTTTTGCGTAAAAGGTTTGTAGAACTAGAAGCAACATTTAAGAAACGACCAATGAAGTCTTGTTCCTGCTCAGCAAAGTCTATTAGAGGTGAATTCACAGAAAGATCTGGCATAGCCATATTGTGTATCTGAAAAAGTGGGGACACGAGATTTGGAGAGGCAACACTTGAGGTGGTGTAGTAGTCAGAAGTCTGCTGGTTCTCCGACTGAACTGAGCAACAGTTAGCTTGTTTTACAGATCGAATTCTTGAATCTTCTACTTTCCAGAAAAAATGCACCAAGTTTGTATTGTGTACCAATGTCACAAACCAATCACTAGTTGTGAAAAAACGATGAGCTTTCACAGCCGCATACTTCGCCCGCTCACCAGAAATGATGCCAAGTACCCTAGAAAATGAAATTGGTCGCAGAGAGCTTCCGATGTGAGGAATGCAGTTATTTCCCCTGGCTGTCAGCTGTAAAGACCTGTGTCTATTATGGCACTTCAGAGGAAACAGTGGCTGGCTGCCCTCCTTGCCTGGGGTATGATGAACACTGGTCACAATGGAGTTAAACTCCTCCATACCACGGCATATATTCCACAACATATCCTGAGTTACACTTTCCCCATCAGAGTTGCCGAACACCTCCAAACCAATCTTAATTAGCCTTTCGACCCACCAAATGGCACAGTCCTGCAGTTTGAACAAGACCTGCCGTACAAGATCCAGCTCAAAACTAAGCCTCTTCTGCGATGTCTTAAGCCAGCGATCTGTGTACAGCCTCTGTTTGATACAGTTCCAGTGATTAACATGGATGCGCAGGTCTTCACAGACCGTTGTCAGACAGAAAAGTTTGCTGTTAGGAGCATGAGTGAGGGAGTTATGCATGATACTGTACCATGTCTGGTATTCATTGTATACAAGGTTTTCTAAATCTTTCACAAAAGCGGTAAGTGCCTTTATGCGAAAAACGTAATCACGTACGAAGTCCAAAATGGCCTGCTCTTCCATCAGGTGACGCAGCTGAGCATACTGTCTGGCAATTGACATGCCATTTGTGCAATGAGTGAAGCTGGAACTGCTGTGCTCTGGTGTCTTCTTACAGACATGAGAACCAGGTTCCAGCACATGAAAACTGCGCTGTAGAAGCTTTGTAGCCAGCTCTCCATCATTCTGGCCAAACTTTCTCTGCTCTCTCTCTGGAAAAAATGACTGTTCACCAGGATATCCAACATCGGACTCCAATGAGAAGTAGAGAGTGTTGTCAACATCATCAAAAGTAGTAGTTCTGCCAATCGCCTGTAGAGGGGGCAGTCTGCCATGTGGATGCATCAGCCCTGTCAGCACCATGGGAGTGAAGTCACCCTCAAATCAACCTGAAAATGAGGAATAAACAGCAGGTTCATTACCAATTTAACATTTAACACCAATTTGAGGGTGTGAAGTCACCCTCAAATCAACCTGAAAATGAGGAATATACAGCAGGTTCATTACCAATTTAACATTTAACACCAATTTGAGGGTGTGAAGTCACCCTCAAATCAACCTGAAAATGAGGAATAAACAGCAGGTTCATTACCAATTTAACATTTAACACCAATTTGAGGGTGTGAAGTCACCCTCAAATCAACCTGAAAATGAGGAATAAACAGCAGGTTCATTACCAATTTAACATTTAACACCAATTTGAGGGTGTGAAGTCACCCTCAAATCAACCTGAAAATGAGGAATAAACAGCAGGTTCATTACCAATTTAACATTTAACACCAATTTGAGGGTGTGAAGTCACCCTCAAATCAACCTGAAAATGAGGAATAAACAGCAGGTTCATTACCAATTTAACACATGTATTCTATTGCTACACTTACTATTATAAAATGTCCAATGGTGACAGAAGATTCACTTTTGTATATAAAAGATTTGTGTATATGTACATGTAATTTGTGCACAAATACTGCCTGAGACAAAGTAGTAAGAGCTGACATATTCAGTTTTCATCTTGTATATATGTACAAGTGGATCTAGTAAAGAATTTACGTGTTATAGATCTTGACAACATGAATCTGGCTGAAAGTTAAAAATGATCTACTCAAGATTCCTGTGCCTTTGTCGCTCTCATGGCATAGATGGCAAAAAGCGATGAACAGCTCTCATGTGACTGTTAAATGTGCTTCACATGAATTTTCACCATTCCACCAATATGGTTTAGACATTGGGCTGGCTCTGTAGGCAAAATCCTGTCACATGAGGGAAAGTTGGTCAGATATTTGCCAAGGGCAAGTGGTTTACTAATGCCACTCCAGCTCCATCCATCCCTAAAACTGTATATATATATGAGTGAAATACTTTTGACTTCATCACTCAACTTCAAAAAGATATAAAAATAAACATGGTATTGCACTTGGGCAAGGGAGATCTCCAGTTTTATGGGTTGCTATTACCTTAATGGATAAAGCCTGTAAATCTTGTCCATGTAATTCTGTTTACACATTCTGTAAACCAGTGTATATGTATTGTACATGTGTACATGTGTATGTGTCATGAACAGTACCCATCTTAAGCATGTGTCCTCTCAAGTTTCTGCTAAAACACTTCATAATTTAGCAGGAGCTTATGTGTACTTTTATGTTGCTATTCTTGTATTTGTTGATTTATTTTATATCACCATGCTTTTAGCCCAGTTTTTATTTCAGGATGTATGGATGTGCATGTAGCTGTGTTAAGGCTACAGAAAAGTGAACACAGTGTTAAACACAGTTACATGTACAAACATTCCAGAACTATATAAAGGGAAAAAAAACACAAAAAAATTACAATTCCTGGTAGCTCAATCAGATATTTTTTGGTGCCTTTTTGGCAATCAAAAATTGTCTTTGTTGATAGCAGTAATATATACATGTAGACAGAGAGATGGATGGAAAAAGGAAAATGAGATATCTGAAAATAACTTTCCAGAATACTGTTTTTTTTTCACAAACACACTTGTGTCTTGTTTTGGTTATGCTTAGCATGGTTCATTACTAATTCACTCACACGTACATGTACACGGACACCAGCTCCACCAGTCCATTAGGTCACAGACCTATCCCCTAAATGCTCTGTATGTGTACATGAGAGACCTGTGAACCCTTCCTCCATGTCAGTGTTCCTGTATATTTCCTTTCCTGGCTTTAAAAGGGTTTACAGTTTCATTCCTTTCAAGATAGTTAAATTTGATTGAGGGCAACAGGCCTTGTTGACCAATTCATGTATGGCCTACTGACACCAACTCCATCAGCCCTGGGCCTATCCCCCAAAGGCTCTGTATATGTGATATATAACCATGATCTATAGCAATGGTTCTACCAGCACTTACACATGTAAGCAGTACTACATGAACATGTATGTATTATACATGGCCCACCATAGGTTTATAATCTAGTAATACTGTAAGTACTGGAATATACACCTATATAACCTGTTTCTTCTGCTGTTTGGGACACCCGGTCTGCTCTTTTTAGTCAAAATACATGTAACTCTAGCAGGAATATTTAGTTTCTTTTTTCTCACATGGTTAGGCCATCTAATGAACAACATACTCATATCTCAAAAAGCTGGGAAAGAAATGTAATATTCTGCTCTCAGCACTACTAATATCTATCCTAAATATTAGAAGAATTATGTTATGTAGTTGTACAAATGGCAGATTTGTTGTTAGATGATATTTGCTCTGATTTCAAAACTGGTGTAAAAACTGGGTTTAAATCTTCCTATATCCTTGTACATAACTCAGAGTAATGGGTCAGGTTCTGCACTCTGTCAGGATGTATGCATCATAATTACTGCCTCTTTTGCATAATCCCCAACCAGAATTCGAGGTTGGATTACAATGACACAAATCTCTCATCTCTAACCAAACTGGATGATTAACATATATGTAGATGTGCATCTGAACATGTATTGCATAATATACACTGCATAGATGTACCCTTGCTACACAAGCGACTAGAAGTTTTCAGTCATATGACGAGGAGTCCTCATTAGGTGTGTGCACATATACTGTGTCTTCTTGTGGCAGGGCAAGTCCATGCCACCAAAGTTCTGCCGTACCTGAAGTATCATGCCAAAGACACCAGACATCTCAGTCACATTATACTGACACCGGGCCAACCAGTCCTGTTCCTAGCTCTAACCTCTGAGTGCTGAGACCAAGCAAGGCAGCTAGTACCATTTTTAAAATCTTTGGTATGACCCGACCTGGGTTTGATCCAGGTGTATCCCTGCTTCAAGGCGGACGCTCTAACCATTAGACCAGATTTAAGCCTGATTTAAGCCAACAACATGGCTGGTCAGGGGTTAACTGGATAGAGCTAGAACAATACTGTATGCCAATGATCTAGCAAGATCCATTAATGTACATGTAATAACTTGTATCTTCATCTGTAATAAGTTATGGATGGTTCTAAGGGTTTCAGATGCAATACTGCACATGAAGTACGTTCAGCTGTAATAGGATGTGGATGGCTCTAAGGGTTTCAGACTGTAATGTACATGTTATTACATGTATATTGTACATATTTCTCCAAAGGATCTGTAGAAAGATTAACCATCAGAACCTTGAATGCATCTGTAAACAAATGGCTAAAATCAAGTTTTTTCAGGGTTGCATTTGCATCTAAACACAGTATTTTCAGTCTGTGTTGATGTATAAGTCTTGTAAACTCACAAGAGCTGGAATTGTCTTAACAGGCTCCAGTGCTGCAAGGTGATCACATTAGGCCTAGAACCAAGCCGGGTGAATAATTTAAACTGTCACAAGTCTCCTCCCAAAATAAACCATATGTTAGGCTAGCAACACACATGTGTATATCTGCTTACCAGAGCTGCATTTCTGAAGAAGGTATATGCACAGAGGGCATATAGACCTTACTGTGGTGAGGCTGAACTCACACTGGTTCATTTTCAACACACATACAATGCAGATTTACAATGCATGTACATTTAGAAAACAATCACAGGGCGCAGTTGTTCAAAACTGTTTTAAGACTTAATACCAGATTTAACTTTAGGCCAAGTGTTCAATTTTGTATTTAGTCTAAAGATAACTGCATAACAGCATATTAAATATGAAGTACATGTACATCAGTTGCTCTTATACACTGACTTTAGACAACTGTATTAGCTGCTGAGTTCGGCTAAAATTCTGAATTTAAAATTTGACTTAATACCAGTATTAGCTAATACACTCTTGAACAACTGGGCTCATGTGTATCTTTATTTGTATTACTAAACATGTAAGCTAATAACAGTGAATAGTGTATAAGAAATTTTACTACAAGAGAACTTGGTCCCATCCATGTATATGCATGTCCAAATGTACTATCTAATATCATTCCAAAATTTCTGACAAATTCCAAATTTTGCTCATCTGTCAAAAACAAAAGATACGATCTACTGGAAAATAAAACAGAAATACATGTACTTTCAAAATCTCATTATTCAGAATCTGCTATCATGACCTGAAACAATGAAAATAATAAATCAATAATAATATTGTATTATTGTACCCTGTTACAGTGAAACAAGGCACCAACATCTCACCTGGATATTAGCGTGTCAGCATGGTCAAACTGAGGAAATTACGTGGAATTATGCATCTCTATAACTTGATTCAGCTAAACAAGCAGTCTTCAGGATGCAGGACTTACATGTACTGTGTAGTAAGGTTACGATTTCGGTGCTACTAAGCACCTAAGTATAAGTGGAATTTTCAGCTGAACAGCTATATATAAGTGGAATTCTATGTACAAATAAATGTACATATATTTATTTATTTTGTCTCAAGAATATTTCACTTATTCTGGTATTATGGTGAAAGGAAACCCATGATCATCTGAGGTTGCTGGCAGACATTCTAATGTATGATCAGAGAGGCATATGATCAGCATTGGCTGGACTTGAACTCACAATGATCGCATTGGTTGGAGGCTCTAGAGTCACTGTGCTTCCATTCACTACATGGACTTTTGCAGTGTACAGCCGCATGCAGATTTCACATGTATCTTTTGTCCGCCTGTACATTTTTCAGATGGTCACAGATAACCCTGTGAAGCTTGGTAAATGAGTGTAAGTTTTCACATGTACTACATGAAACTATATAATAACGGATTAGGCAGCTCACCTGTAGAAGACACATAAATGCATACCTTCAGTTCAACAGATGAAGTACTGTACATGTGCAGACATTCCATAATTTACGATGAAAAAACAAAACAACTGCAAAAAATTCTACACATGCATAAAAATGTTGATATTAAAAGGTGTAAAGAGAAAAAAAGTACAAATATCCAAAACTACTTTAAGTATGAGAACCTGAAATAACATGTTATATATCATCACACAAATACACAGATATCTGGATATGGTACTGACCATGCTTAGTGTAGCAGTGCCAGTTGGATTAGTCAGGAATCCCCACATAGCACTGAGAGGTAAAACGGCTTGCACCTGTCATGCCTTAGCCTGACTGTACATGTACCCTGCTCATCAGACACTCCCACTGACTCCAGTTCTGTCCATACTACAAGCCTGACTCAAGGCTCATGAGCTCTCATAAATCCATCTGTACATGCATACACGTACATGTAACATATGTCCCTATTGCTGTATACGCATGCAAATTTGTGTTAGTTGTTTTTTAATACACACCATAAGCCCTCTTCTGTACATTAAGACTGAGGACCTTGAGGAAGGCAAATAAACTGTTAACCATGCTTTTAAACCATTGGAATACACCCTATTTTATTATTATTAGCAATACACTGAAAACCCTCAATGCTTGTTCTGCATATTATTAAACAGCTGACAGTCACCCTGAAACAGTCTACAGTTCAAAATTGAAGATAATCTTCTATAATTAACTTGAGTTGAATATTGTTTAACACCACACTCAAGAATTTTTCCCTTGAATCATGGTTACCAGCTTTATGGGTAGACAAAACTATTGTGCTCAGAGTGAACCAACAACTTCTTCTTTCTTACGTAAGAAAATTTTCTTGCATGTCACATATATCATATAGGTGGAATGACTGCTCTTAGTAAACTTCAAGTATAAAGACCACACCAGAATTTTGAATGGGATTGAGCTCAGACATGGGAGATCTCCGGTAACCTTGTGCACACTAATACCAATTGAACCAACTGATGGTTTATATGATCTTTCATATTTGGATGAATTCATCCGCTCTTAATATTCATGGGAACTTGCTGATAATATTAAGTGGTCAGCAACGCTTGTGTGGTCATTTGCACAGTTTAATTATTGTTTGTTAATGACCACTTACATTCCACGAATGTGGCACGCAAATCTGTACATCATATGTTGAAAAGGTCAACGGTTTAATTACCCCAGGCACTCTGGTTTCCACCATAAAAAAAAAACAAAAAAAAATAACCTCTTTAAGTGAAAAATTTATTTATTTATTTATTTGATTGGTGTTTTATGCCGTAATAAAGAATATTTCACTTATATGACGTCGGCCCGGATTATGGTGAGAGGAAATGGGCAGAGCTCAGGAAAAATCCACGACTATCCGTAGGTTGGTCGGATACTCAAAACTTTAAAGCACTGCCCTAAACAACGATCAAAAAAATATCTGGATGAGGTTACAGTCCACCGCATCACTTCATTGTTTATTTAAAGTGAATAATTTCAGCATTATTTCATTCATTCATATATCACAACAGTTTACACTGGACAAGGTTGGTAGCATGCCAGTCCCAGTGGCATTATACTAATAGTGCTGCCTTAATGGAAAGCCATTCTATAGACACTGTCACAAAAGTCACCAACACAATTAACTTGTCACAATATACTGATTTCAGGCTGACCAGTACTTGGCCTTTTGTTTCACACGTGAAACCATGTTTGGTAAGTAAACCAAGATAAAGTTTCTGTAGCAACATAACCTGACATGGCTAAGCAAGATCAGTATTTCATAAGACCTAATTTCTTCTTTCACCTGTTCCAATTCAGATTAAGAAGATACTTCATTTGTTCAGGCTACATGTACTTACACGTAAACGTACACGTAAGTGATATGATGACCACAGCATCTACATGTAACATTTAAGACGAAATTTCGTAAACATCAATATAGTGTGAAGTTGAAGAATATTTCGTACAAACATCAATATACGGTGAAGTTGAACAACATTTACTACAAACATCAATATAGTGCGAAGCTGATGTAAGGGATTCTAAACCATACTTTCTATGCTTGAGGTTTTATGTTTTACTGGAACATGACAATTTAGACATATGATGAGGAGGAGTCATTCGGTGTATGTACATACACTGTCTTCTTGTGGCAAAAGTGCAGATGCCACTGAAGTATTATACCAAACACACCAGACATATATGACACCTCACCCAGTCACATCATAATGACATCGGGCCAACCATGCAGTTAACCTCTCCTTGCCATAACCTCTCAGTGCTGAGTGCAAACAGAGGCAGCAACATGTTGCATTTTTTTCAAAGTCTTTGGTATGACCCAACCTGTCATCAAACTGCGATATCTTGTTACGCGCTGCTATGTTTATAATATTAGCCCTGTTATAAGCTCAATCGCCATTTCAGGGGTCTCAGGGTTCACGCAGATTAGCTAAAACAAGGTGGGAGATCTCGCAAATTACCGCGGCTTAAAGATGTGATTTGATGTTAGGTGCCGGCAACGTCGTCGACAGACAGGTGTGTATTCAATCTAGCAACTACCACAAAATAACACCTTTTATCTCTGTTAGTTTACGACAGCCACCACCTGGTCTCGCTGAGATCTGCATGAACTCGCGACCCTTGACATGCCAACTGGGCTTATTAGCCCAGGTACAACTCTGTACATGCATGGCCTTGTTAGTGCAAGGAACGATTGGAATTACTGATAATATACACAGATATATGTAACAAATTAATGTGCAGATACCAAAATCTCAGAATCTATCAATACCATAATCTCTCAGGCACCACGCTTCGGCTACCTGATAACGGTGACAATGACCAGTCTAATATCACTTAGCAAACACCGTAGCTCTGCTTTACCCGGTATGGGAAGGCCTACCGGCAAATAATGTAAAGAATAATGTAAAGGCAATAATCTCTCAATCTCTGTACTTAGTGTACAGCTTGCAACGATTTTAAATCAGCCCACTTGAACCATCACACAAGACATTGTATCAAAACCGAAACAGAACATGCTGCAAAGCACACACACGATAATGATCACTTACCTCCTTTTCTTAATAATTACAAACAAGATAATATTTCACCGTCGTCTACGCAACTGCGGAGATAAGGCTGCCATAGCCAAAGCCTGTCTGGGACCGTGTCAAACATGGGACTCATCAGCGAGTCATGACGTCACTGAAAATGGTGAGTACTATTCTAAGCCGCGTGCAAGTATTTGCAAAACTTCGTAGCTTTTATAAACATGGCCAAGCTTTAATGCAAATAACTAAAACTTTCCTGGAAATTAATATTGTAGAGTATTTTTTTTTATCTGAATCAGCCGTAGCTAGTAAAGTGATATTCAATATCTTTAATTAGATACTCAGATTGTCACTAAAACTGGGAAATATGGGAATGTACCCTAACCAGACTTTTCTGTACATCATGCAAATCCGTGCTCGGTATTT
The DNA here is from genome assembly GCF_032854445.1 of Liolophura sinensis. Classification (NCBI taxonomy): domain Eukaryota; kingdom Metazoa; phylum Mollusca; class Polyplacophora; order Chitonida; family Chitonidae; genus Liolophura; species Liolophura sinensis. The sequence goes on along the minus strand of NC_088300.1, from coordinate 6,233,194 downwards.
TTGTATTTAGACGGTGTTTATCTCGCTATATTGTGGAGTTAAAAAGCTGTACCACCAAACTTCTCTTTCACTCTCTTAACTACAAGAAGTACAGTCATTTTGGAACAAGTACTGTTGTGCAACTACAAAAAATTCATACTTAAAAGCTCTAAACGTCTCACTGAAGAACTGGACGCTCTAATACACGTACCGTGCAGGGATATATCTACTTGGGGTCCTCTTCTGGAGCGGTAGATCCAGGGTCAATCCTGGGTCAAGTCACACCTACGACCTTGAAAGCGGAAGTTGTAACTTCCTCGCTTGGCATTCAACATGAAGGGGATAGTGCAACGACTGGTTGACCCGTAATGGCTCGGGCGGGCAGTTTACTTGCCTTCGGTAAAGCGTCTCAGTGAAGCAACACTAGATAAAAGAGCGGTGTAAATCCGTCCTGCAACAAGGAGGCACATTACATACACCCTAAGGATTCCTTCGTCGTCACATGACTGAAAAATTGTTGAGTACGACGTTAAACTCCAAGCACCCACTCACTCTACTTGGGATTTCTCCACCTTTCCATGCTGCTGTTCCTCATACTAATTTAATAGATAGAATTTCATCACTAATTGCTTCGGTGTTGAATAAAACCGGTCACGGCTACATTTACGTCAGAAGTAACAAAGCTTTCTTAAGTTCCAACACATACAAGGATTACCTCTCATGGGATGTTTCCATGTTCATTGAGTTACTTGAATTTCTCATTAATAACATCTATGCCAAATTCAGGGAAACCATATGCCAACAGTGTATAGATATCCCGATGGGTACAAATTGTGCCCCCCCTTTGGACCAATCTATACCTGTTCTATATGAATATATGACTACATGTATATGCAGAAACCATTAAGGAGGAATCCTCACCAAACCCAATCTATCTCATCCACTAAACGGCATATTGATGATCTGCTAGATTTAAACAATCCATATATAGCAAAGGCTGTGAAAGATATTTACTCACCTTCACTGGATTTAAAGGAATCCAAAGATTCTGCGGATGGTACATCTTATCTGGACTTGTACAAAGACCAAAACCGTTTCCTCTCTCGCAAACTTTACGACAGGACGGACATTTTCAATTTTGACATTGTAAAGTATCCTTACTTGGACAGCAGCAACCGAAGGATCCTGCATATGGCCTGTACATATCTTACCTTGCAGCACTTGTTAGGCCCTGCGTGTTATGTGACGATTTCAATGATCGTCACAAGTTATTACCACAAAACAAAAAGAGTGTCAAGGTTATTCCATCAACGCCTACACTCCAAGTTTTAAAGTTTAACAATGAGTATAATTCTCTTGTAAGTAAATGTAGACAGAGTCCATAATCTCTGGCACTCGTGATTGTGTGCAATTCCGCTTAACCCGAGGCTACGGTCTGTATCTTCATCGTGTTGAATCATAGATCGCCACCCTGGATATTTCAACAGTTGCAAACAAAGCACAACTGAGATACATACCTCAGGAACTGGCCTCGCTATTATTGGCCTCGAACGTCCATATTGGTTGACGGCTGGTATACGAATGTTTCGACGTATCGAATAATGACACGTCATGAACATTCTACATGTATACCTTATTCATGCGCATTTACACAGTCGTATTTTGGTGCACTTAATGTAAAACGCCCATATTTTTCCACTTTATGGAATTGCGTGTTAGGCGCTGTACGTAAATGTATCTTGCCAAATCATCAGGCCTCGGTTGCATTGGCCGAAAGATCATCATGTAGGCCTACTGTGCATTCATTGTAGTCTACGGTATTTCGTTGCATGTTGTTTCCATGGTTGCAGACTAATAGCATATACTGTGAATGGAAGAGGGAACGGATACTTAAAATGAACAATCACAATAACACCAATAAAATATGTATCTGAAAGTACTGTAACCGAGACCAGAGTAATTTTTTAACTTACTTTTACTGAATTTTTATGGTGGATTTTGTGGAACATCTTGACATCTTGAAGATTGTTAAGGACAGTGACGTCACATCCATTTACTCTACTCATATACTCACCTTTGGATAAAATTGGATATTTCATTGCATTACACTCTTAGCAAAGGTAATTGCGATTTGTTCTTGATAAATCCTTTTCTATTAATTTAAGGTTTTAATGAAATTTAACCATTAACAAAGCACAATCATTACTTGTAATATTTATGTAGGATTCACAATTAGAGGTGTGCGTATGACATCCCTTTAACTTTAACTTGCAGACCCGTTAGGATCTGGTACATCTTAACAATGTGAAAGCCATAAAAATAACATTTCATTTTTATAATCGCTACATGTTTGTTGCAATATATACACGTTTATAAGTCCACCGATATTCGAACGACATCGCATAACTTTCTGTTACAAGACTTGTTAGGATTTGGTATATTTTAGTATGTGAAAACCATTGTATGATTTTCACTGCAGGGCTACGTAATATATGTGTAAATGTGTGAATCTTTCTATAAAGTTATACAGAAAGGATCAAAATGCATCGTGTACGGTAACTGGGCTTATATTTACGTGCTTCGTATAATGGAACAGTTGACAGATTTATAATTGGCGAAAGGATCCAGCCAATGTGATGTCGTAGACAAACGTAAGAGGAATTTGGCGTCGATGACGCAGCGCTTCAGTGTCAACCGTAGACGAACACGCATATTTATTTATTTGTTTGATGGGGCCTCCGTGGCTCAGTCGGTTAGCGCGCTAGCGCAGCGTAATAACCCAGGAGCCTCTCACCAATGCGGTCGCTGTGAGTTCAAGTCCAGCTCATGCTGGCTTCCTCCCCGGCCGTAAGTGGGAAGGTCTGACAGCAACCTGCGGATGGTCGTGGGTTTCCCCCGGGCTGTGCCCGGTTTCCACCCACCATAATGCTGGCCGCCGTCGTATAAGTGAAATATTCTTGAGTACGGAGTAAAACACCAATCAAATAAATAAATAAATAAATATTTGTTTGATAGGTGTTTTACACCGTACTCATGAATATTTTACTTATACGACGGCGGCCGGCATTATGATGGGGGAAACCCACGACCATGGGCTTATTCGGTCTTGATGTTTTCAATGTAATGAAAACATCGAGGCTAGCTTTGTCAGTATACCGAAGATATTGGTTTGTAAATGCAGCATAATTTTGATCGCGTTTGTGACCATAGAAGATCTGCGAAACGTAAAACAATAAAAGTCTGCTTTCTCGCCTTAGGTCTCAAGTGTACCTGTAGTGTCGTGGCTTAAGAAGTATATGCTGCGGACGGTCGTGGGGTTCCCCCGGGCTGTGCCCGGTTTCCACCCACCATAATGCTGGCCACCGTCGTATAAGTGAAATATTCTTGAGTACGGCGTAAAACACCAATCAAATAAATAAATAAATAAATAAGAAGTATATGGGCTTACGTATATGTTTTTGTGGAGACACCAGCGTCCCTATGACCATATGTTATATGAATATTGAAGATGGAATTCTATATCGGGAATAAATTTCTCGTAAACAAATATTTATACCAACATGTAGCTTCATTGTTGTTTTAGTGGCCATTCTGATAGAATATTTCATACCTCACGAGAATCTATGCAGGTAAATTCACAAAAATGAGTCCTAGTATGCTGAAAAAGCCGTAATTTAGGTGAAATAAGTTATGTAATATGCACTGTCGTTTTTACATACATATGATTTTAGTATGATTTTGAATTTAAGATTATCTTTATTTAATTCTTATTTTGATCATACGTGTTGAATTTACTTTTCTTTCCTCTAATTGCCCTTTTTTCTCAACTTTTCGTTCAAACTTGTGGTCATTATTGTCATCTTGAAATAATTGTTGCATTTTCAAATAACCTAAGATGCAGAACAATGTAACTAAAATGGAAAACACCGAATTTTCGGGTTTTTCTAATGCAGTGGTGGCTACAGAAGCAAGACATTTTTAGGGGCTAGCTCATTGCACTTCACTAGTACCACCCATTAGGTGGTAAATGGGACATGCCCATCCCGGGAGTTTGTTGACGTTTCTCAACAGCCTGTATGGAAATTCTCTAATAAAAATGAGCTCTGCTACAATTTGCAGTCATTTTTCTCAGATCTGTTATCTAATTACACTCACTTAGTCCAGTAGTCTTTTCATCATGGTTTCTATTTCATCACGAGATACGCTATGCATACGTGATGCAGCGGTGACCTCCATGGTCCAGAGTACGGCCGCCAAACCAGAAAGTTCAGCTCATCGCTTGGAAAGGACGTGCCACTCCCAACCGCTTGCATTCCAACAACTCCGTCACCGATCACCTTCAAACGCCTGCAAATTTTCCATTTATTTTTTCTCTCTAAAATTGTTATCGCACGATGACGTTGTTTTTGATTAGTATTATTTATTGGTTGACTATGCTGGTTCCAGTCAGCGCTGGATTGACTGCCCGGGAGTGGGGCATTCGCGCTCAGTGTCATGCGGCTTGTTTAAAAAAGGTAAGTTTTGCCGGTCCCAGAGCTCATAATATTTCAGTACTATACCAATAAACAAGATGTGGCAGTTGTAAAGACTACAGTGACCCTATTGCTGGTCTATGAGCAATAAACAAGATGTGGCAGTTGTAAAGACTACAGTGACCCTATTGCTGGTCAATAAGCCTCTTCTTACATGTTCATTGTGAAACTGATATCACTTTACCCCGTGACCACACCCTCAAGTTTAAAAATCCCGCATTGTGTAGACAGTATTCCGAGGACTGTTTCAACCGCATTTATATTGTTTTGAAACCGAGATTTTGGATGGATATGTAGCCTTAAAAGGTCAAATGTTTTTTTTGTGTGTGTATTACTGATACGGTTGTTTACTGCTACAAAATGTTCTGCATTGTCTGATGAGTATGTACCCAAAAATTTAAGGCCCGTGCTTCCAAAATGATGGCAAAACCCACCAGAAGACCTATAGTTTCACAGAACTGCAGTAAGATTCCATCTGTGGCGCTAGAATAGCTGTTTCCCACATGTAAGACGACACAACCCAAAAAATATCCCTCCCTGTGTTTCATTGGTTACTATAACAACCCGCTCTAGAAATAGCTTTACAATACATGTAGAATAGGTAAGTCCATGGATAAGTCCATAGATAAGTCCATAGATGGCTTGACATTCTGCATTTTGAGGGAAAAAAAGACACAAGAATGAACATTCAGTCAAGCCTTTATCGGACAGAAAAACTCCTTTCTTTAACATTTTGACATTTCCAACCGGCTGATGTTTCAGTTTGGCAGTGTGCGAACCAATCCAGTGAGTCACATTTATGACTTGTACCGTGTTCACAAATGTTCCAGTGACATGTGTAAACAGGTAAGTGGAGGTACATAGCTTACTTTGTCGAACATTGCTGTCTTGAGCACATCTGGTGTTGGTCATATCGGCTGTCGTGGGTATATCTAGTGTTGGTCATATCGGCTGTCGTGTGCATGTGTGCTGTTGGTTATAATGGTTGTCTTGCGCATGTGTGCTGTTGGCCATGTGTATGTGCGAGTAGAATATTAGAGCTAGACACTCCAAGACGTGAGTTCGAGTCTCAATGGAGCCAGTATTTTCACTGGTCTGGAGATAGTTATTTCAGTCTCGGAAATTTAATAGATACTAATTAAATTATCAGAATCACCGATTAAATGTAGTGAAGACATCCATCAAAACGTTCCCTTTTTCTTCAGTATATATGATTTGAATGGGCCTTGGGTAATGTTATTGTTTACATAACGCTTGTATGAGCAAGAAAGTTGAAGCCAAATTTTTATCTCTACTGTCATTTTGTTCTTGTCCTCATCAGTGGATTTACTTATTTGCAGTGTCTGAACCCATGTAACTGGATTTTGTCTACCCCAACAATTTGTCAAAGACAGTGTGTAAGTATAACATTCAAATTCTCCATGTCCCCTGTCTGGTGTTCCTTAGCTACAGTGTGACACAGTGACGAACTTCTAGGTATATTGAAATGACCAAAGAGCTGTGGATAGTTACACCTGGTCTGGTGCGGGGAAAGTTTGTGAACGTAAAGCTATTGATAGCCTAGTAGGAACAGGACTTCACCATATATGATATGATTGCTAAACATCTTCTAGTCTGCAGCTAGGAGTATGTTATAGAGCGGTTGGTCTTAATATTATAGAACACCACGAATTGTCTCCGACAGGTAACGTGCACTATACATGGAAGTCACAACTTGGTTAAGTGAGACAATAACTACAATAACCTTGGTTTACCACTGATTACGACAAAAAACACACCAATCAAATCTACAAAAGTGATTAGTTAAAAGATATGGACTTTAAGGTATTTACGTACTGAACTGGATTTAAATATCAGAATTTTCCTTCAGGTGACCGATGGGTGCAAAGACAGTTGCAAATTGTTGTATGACCTGCACGACAAGATAAACACAGCAAAAGGTATTGTTAATGTATTTTTTTTTATCAAATCTATCTGCACTATCGGACATTCTATTGTTGCCCGTCAATGTGAGGCACTCTAATCTGTGCTATTTTTGGGTCCGGTATTATAATCTATGAAGGGAGCTTAATTACAGGGGCCCTAGTGCTGTGGTACGCCCACGTGGTTCGTTGATTGTCGGTTTGATATTTAAGCTTCATGATTGTTTACTCAATATCTCCTAGCGACATCTCCCTAGTAGTAGTTTGTCTAAGTACTACCTCCATAACAGTTTATCTCCAATGCTCGTCTACACAACAGTATCCCTATTACACTGTCTATGGAGTATCTATCTGTTAATCAGTATTTTGCCTTTTGTCCAGAAATTACCTACTTTGGTGTATATTTGCATTCTGTTGAAGGTAAGAAAACCCGAATTTCCAGATCAACTTAATCTTGTCCTGTTTTATACAACTGTCATAAATCTGAACACGTGGCTTCCGATTTTTCCTTCGTGCAGCTGAAGACAATTCATGCCTTTGTTTTTCACAGAAGTTAATCGTTCACCAAAGCAGCTCCGCCTGGATTCTCCGGTTGTGGTTTGCAAGGAAACCCCTCCCAGACTACCCTTCAGCGGACCAGACTTAGGCCAACTGTTCATCCGTTGGAATGTCCGGGAGCTCGATGGAAATTCAACCTTTGCCCCAGTTGTATTTATAATTGCCGTGAAAGGTCAACAGCACGGAGATGCCCAACAACATTGGACAGTTCTGGGAAAGGTATCATTTCTTTTGTTCAACAGATCTGCTACCGGTTTTATTCTTCCCAGCTTAGCTTTGAGAAATGCGGATTTGTATTGTTCCACTCAATAACCTGGAACTGTCTTTTTGGTTGTACTGTCATCAACATGTCAAAACTGTACTCTACAAAACATGTTTCCTTTAATCCTACAATAATTCTGACTTTACATAATCTAGTTATTCGTGAATGATAAAAGACCTGAACGTAACAGTTAACAGTGCAAATGTACACGTCGAAAGCAAGCCAAAGTTTGCTAACCCCCATTTTTGACAAGTCTGCCGCACTCGTCATTGTCATTGGTGAAAAGATAAACTCGTGGAACGTTTGGATTGAAACCACAGCGATGACACCATTAAAATGACCACTGACAACCCATCTGGAAATCTAAGCATTAAATTTTGGTTTAATAATAGAGGTAACTATAATTAACTGTTATGAAAACGGTGATCTTAATTTTCGGAAGAAAAGCAGTCCACCTTAGTCCCCTGATGCGAAAATGTCCTTTAAAGTTCAGATACAGTTCAGGTGCCGTCACAGGGGTTGCGTCGGTTACCTACGTGTTATTTGCGAACCATATGTTAGTATTCTCTTATAACGAGGTGATATGGATCGGAATTACATTGAGATCGCGGGAAACCCGTTTTCGTCCCGTACAGCTTTAACATTTTGAGAGTGACGTAGTCGTCAGGACAGAGTTCTAGTTTGGTGAAAGTAACGATTCAGAGCGGCTAATGTGGATGCTTAGCTGGAACATGGTCAACCGGTCTCACAGCTACCTATTCATATACACTACAACAGAATGCCCCCCCCCCACAAACACAGGACTTGCTTCTATTGACTTGGATGTAGGAAGTGTTGTAGTCCAAAACTCAGACCATGAATCCTTAATATTCCTCCGCTTTCACTGCTAGCGGGGCCTTGATTCCCTATGGATAGAACTTACTGACGTCTAAGTGAAACATTCTTGAAAAACACCAGTGAAATAAAAACATTTGCCAAGTCGATCGCCGTAAGTGGAATATATTTTTCAAACTTGTTCAAAGCACAATCAAGTATAGCTAATTTCCATTCCATTTCGAGCCAAAGGACGTGATACATTCTACAGCCAGCATGCATAAGAGAAAACCCAGCTTGGATGAGACTAAATGTGAAATTGTCGTACACACATGTATTTCAGATGACAATATATGTGACCAGACAGTAATTACCACAGTTGTCGCTTTGCGTTAACTCCCTTCTCATTACGTTTTTCTGTACTAAATATGTTTACTGATTTGAAAGAAACTGAGGCCTTCGTGGCTCAGTTGGTTAGCGCTCTAGCGCAGCGTAATGACCCAGGAATCTCTCACCAACGCGGCCGCTGTGAGTTCAAGTCCAGCTCATGCTGGCTTCCTCTCCGGCCGTAAGTTGGAAGGTCTTTCAGCAACCTGCGGATGGTCGTGGGTTTCCCCCGGGCTGTGCTCGGTTTCCACCCACCATAGTGCTGGCCACCGTCCTATAAGTGAAATATTCTTGAGTACGGAGTAAAACACCAATCAAATAAATAAATAAATTGAAAGAAACTGGTTTAACAACGCATACAAGACCTGTTATCAAGTCGGTGTTGAATACTGCTAATGTTGGTTTATCAAGTCTATGTTTAATGCTGATCATGTACTAACAAAGCCACTCAGTCTGTTGCTTACAGTGTTGAATTTGCTGAATGGTTGAGATATCCGTGCGTTAACTGCTGTCAGTAAAAGCCGAAGTTCAGTTTTCTGAAGCATTCTGTGCCACGAAACCACGAATTAACCACATAGGCAGAGTAATTTTTCTGTAATTACTTTTACAATACTATTTTCATTTTCTACTTGTAGACGAATTACGCTTTCTTGCCGATCCAGAATTTGTCAGCAGGAGCGACCTACAAATTTCAGGTGACGGCGGTGACCGATGACGGAGTTGTGGATGAGCCCAGGGAAACGGAGTGGACAACGACGTTAGCCGGTAGGGCTGGACAACGACGTTAGCCGGTAGGGTTGGGCAAGGCCGTTAGCCGGTAGGGCTGGCCGATAGGGCTGGGCAAGGACGTCAGGCGGTAGGGCCGGGCAAGGACGTTAGCCGGTAGGGACAACGACGTCAAATGATAAATATAGATATGAACGTAAACCGGCAAGTCTGGACAGCCCTTGACGGCAGAGGTCGACTGGAATGCCTAGACGTTAGATATGAAATATCAGGCCTTTACAACAATGTTCGCTGGTACGTTTGCCAACAGTTTCAGCCAGTGATCATTGTAGCATCCAAACTATCATGCTAGTTTGCGCTTGGACGCAGAGTAACAAGTTCATGAATGTATTGGATAATTTGTTATTTATTGGACCTGAAGGTAGTTGAAGGTGTGCATGTATTTAGTATGTGAACGTAAGAACATTGAGGACGTTGAAGAAAACATTGAGATACGGTCTTTATTTATTGTCAGAGGGTGCGGTGGGTGATCCGCCACAAGACATTCGTCTGCTGGAGCAAAATATTGATGGTAAATCGATGACGGCTGTTGTGGAATGGACACATGGCAGAGGCAAGTTCAAAGTCTAGGGGATTTATTTTCAACTTGGATGGATGTTTATAAAACTTACTGTATTAAGATGCACTGAAATCTAAGGGTTAAAGGATTAGCTTCAATATCCATTTGTTCAAGATTTGTCCGATCACGCAAATGGTTTTCTGGGGTTCCCGCTAACCTAAAACGCTTTTTGCTTCTGATCATTCATAAGTGGTGGGTGGGTTTCCCCAGATCTCTGCTAGTCCCCAGATCCCCCAATATCTACCAGTTTTTCTGTCGATCTTTACTAGTCCCTTCCCCCCGGTCTCTACCAGTTTCCCCCCTGATCTCTACCGGTTTTCCCGCCTATCTCTACCAGTTTCTCCCCTGATCTCTACCAGTCCCTTTCTCCGATCTCTACCAGTTTTTCTCCGGCCTTACTACTAGCCAAGGTTATATAGAGTTGAAACACCTTTGTAAAGTTTGAATAATTGATCCGTGTAAATTTATTTTGTCCAGACCCAGCATGTTATTTCAAGATGTATTGGATGACAACTGGCGAAACTCAGTACAACCAGGAAGAAGTACGTGAGGTGAGCGGATTCTAAGTGATACAGGGCAAACACAAATCTAACTTTTGACAATTGAGGAAATACAAGAGCTGACAAATGTAAGATTAAGTTTAAAACTTGCTGGAGGGTTGAATCCGTTATTTGTCGATGTTTTGATATTTACAACCATCGTGCAGTCATGAGAATGAAACGTGGCGTAGAGAACTTTCAAGTTAATTGCCTCTGTGTAAGAATGAATTTTGCCTTAGCACCACGAGAGTATATCTCTAGTATTGATTGAGAAAGCTTGAATCGACAAGAAAATAATCTGAAAGAGGTATAAAGTCATGTTAGAACGATCTACATTAAAGCTGGAGAAAAAAGATTCGATGTTAAACCGTTGATATTCGCTTGTTCATCGATTCCCAGCCATTACCGGAGCCCAAGCTACAGCTGTCAGGCCTGCAGTTTGACAGTAATTACACGGTGCATGCGTATGCCTTTGATAGGGAGTTCAAGCGGTCAGCATCGACAGGAAAGGGCTGGTTTGTCACAGCCAAGTGCCTGCAAGCGACGGGCGGAAATTTCAGTATTTGTTGTAAGTATGCTTTACACCAGTTTGTTTTCATGATGTTTTCTCTTCCTCTTTCTACTCAAATTAGCTGAGAAATAATGCATAGGGGGCATGTTTTTCCCACTGTTTAAATTCTAAATTCGCATTGCCTTACAATTACACTGATCCCCGATAACGGGTGCATGGTATTATAGCTCGTCGCTTTCCATCTTTCAGCACCAGGTCTTGTAAAGAAACTTTCCCACCGTATTGTTGGATGGCATCGTGCAGATCAATTAGTGGATGTATCTCTACAGTGGATGGCACCAGAGTTCAGTTCCGATCATAACCGGATTTTGTCCTACACAATAGAGTGGAGAAAAATGCCTGCACTTCATTCTGTTCTGTCCCTGGACCCCCCTCACATGAACGGGACAACGGTGGCAGGGGTAAGCGGGTTTAATGTAGATATGTAAAACACCAATCAAATAAATAACGAAACGAGGATATGGTGTGAAGTTGGGGTTCAAACTCGACTAATTGCTTGAGTATCATCGGTGACAGTTGACGACGGCACTGTAGGTACAGTTGACGACGGCACTGTAGGTACAGTTGACGACGGCACTGTAGGTACAGTTGACGACGGCACTCTAGGTACAGTTTGCCGTGTTGGTTGAAAACGCACATTTTTCACTGACACTGGACCTCTTCGATGGCCTAATGGTTTGAATGAAGTCAGGAGACAAGGGATCAAACCCGGGTCGGGTCAGACCAAAGACTTTAAAATGACACTTGTTGCTGCTTCGCTTGACCTCAGCACTCAGAGGTTAGGAAACCCGATTGATTGGCCCGGTGTCAGTATAATCTGACTAAATGGGGTGTCATGTCTGTCTTCGACATGATAGTTCAGTGGGGGCAGCACTTTGGCGGCATGGACTCGCCCTGCCACAAGAAGACACAGTATATGTGCACACTTATTGACTCCTCGTCATGTGACTGAAAAACTGTTAAGTACGACACAAAACCCCAAGCATTCATTCTTTCATTGATAAGTATGGCGTTTAACGACAATTAAATAAACGAGTAAATTTTCTGTGTACGTTCCTGGCATGAACTTTAGAGTATTCCACAAATGTGAGTAGAATTCCAAGGAAGAATTTCTTCAAGCATTCCTCACCTCTTAATCTTGCAGAATCAGACTTCTTTAATAATTCGAGGAGTTCATATGAACAGTATGTATTCCGTCTGGGTTCGGGCCCAGACGCTTGGAGGTACCAGTCTCCCCAGTAAACTTGTCCTGCCAATAGGTAAGAATGTTGATGGCTGTTTCATCAAATCTAGCGCAAAATCTATTTCATAAACATTTTATATTTTTGAACAACACGATAACATAAATTCAATTCCAACATTCCATGCATTGAACATATATTCCAAGCAGTGATTTCGCACTTGTCCAAAAGGTTTGATCTACCAATGCATTTTATTGGTAGACCTATTGGGATTCGTGTAAAAAATGTTTCTTAACCTTTGGAAAATACTTTTCCATTTCACAGGTGGGGAAAATTCTTTTCACCTTGGCGCGTCTAAACAATATGATAACTCACCAAGTAAGTCGATAAGTTCGTTGTATAACCGAGTGTAAATGTTGATTTCTTTGCATTACTTAGTAGACCTAGATGCGTTTAGATTATGACGTTGCTCAGTCGGTTAAAGCGCTAGTGTAGCGTAATGACCCAGGAGTCTCTCACCAATGCGGTCGCTGTGAGTTAAAGTCCAGCTCATGCTGGCTTCCTCTCCGGCCGTACGTGAGAAGGTCAGCCAGCAACCTGGGGATGGGCGTGGGTTTCCCCCGGGAACTGCCCGGTTTCCACCCATCATAATGCTGGCCGCCGTCGTATAAGTGAAATATTCTTGAGTATGGAGTAAAACACCAATCAAATAAATCTTTCTCTTTCCTGTAGACCTGTATCCATTTTGATATTCGAGGAGGACAAACAGTCTAATGGTTTTAAGATATATTTCAATGAGCTTTTTATAATACTGTCCCAAGTTAACATTTTTACTAAATTTCGTTGAATTATTTTATGTTAATTATCTTAATGAATATTAATTACACGTCACAAATGGTACTTTACCTTGATCACCAGTCCAGTCATGAGCAAACTCTCTGCTTCACCGTGACTATAGATGCATGTAAGCAAGGGACAAGTATAACTTTTAAAGACAGATCTTTCAGCCTTGTATTCTGTTTGTTGCAGATTCTACCGATCTGAGTAATACCACGTACATTATTTCTCTAGTAGTTGGACCAGTGGTATTGTCCTCCGTGGTTCTGGTTATTGTGCTTTTAATACGGTGGAGGAGGAAGCAGATTTCGGAGGTGGGACAGCAGAAATTTACCTGTTTGCGGGTAAGTTCTTCTTCGAGAACGATGTGTACATCTTCAGACCTTTTTTGTTCGACATTTTTACTCATATCACAACAAGAAAGCCAGGGTTTAACAACCGCTAAAGTATTAAGTCTTAAATTACCGCTTTAACTTTCATTTTCAGGAGGTAAATCCTCTGTATGGGTTTGAGGACATCCCGGAAATAGTGATAGACTACCCGTGTTTAGTGAGGGACGGGTATGAAGTACGCTGGGAGGACATTAGTCTCCTCGAGCTGATCGGGGAAGGGGCGTTCGGTAGAGTCATGAAAGCCCAGCTTCTTAATGGACCCATCAAGATTTCTGACGACTTTGTGGCGATAAAAATGACTCGAGGTATTAGCAAACCTACTGTGCCTATACTAATCATAATTTTAACGAAGACCATCAATTCCATATCTGCATCGTCGTATAAACTTTATTGCCGTATTGACGTTTCTTTATAAGCAGCTACCAGTGGCAATCTGGGCAACTTAAAATACTATTCCGACAAAACTGTTGTTCCAGATAAGAAACACAGCCAATGGATTCACAAAACTGACACTCTTAATGTAGTCCAAACAACCCACCTTAATATCTGACATTGATGCACAATAGATAGTTGGAATACACCTGTAAGCTATTCAGGTTCCCTTAAGATTTTGTACCCTTTATCGCTTATTTTGCGATCTTTATCACTTGTTCTGCCATCTTTATAATTTGTTCTGCCATCTTTATAATTTGTTCTGCATCTTTATAATTTGTTCTGCCATCTTTATAATTTGTTCTGCATCTTTATAATTTGTTCTGCCATCTTTATAATTTGTTCTGCCATCTTTATAATTTGTTCTGCCATCTTTATAATTTGTTCTGCCATCTTTATAATTTGTTCTGCCATCTTTATCACTTGTTCTGCATGGCGCTATGAAGAGCATCTAGCGTCTGAGGACGAAAAGCGAGACCTGTTGTTGGAGATCGACCTTATGAAGGAGATAGGTTATCATCCCAATGTGGTGAGCATGCTGGGTTGCTGTACACAGGGTCCGAATATCTGCCTAATCATGGACTACTGCCCACTTGGGGACCTTCGCAATTACCTGAAGAAACATAGACCGGAAGTAAGCCATATACCAGTTGTGAAATATTACCTGCTCATATTGCAACCGCCAAGCTTTTTTTCGCACGTGAAGGGGTCTATCTTTACATCGCGTGGAACTGACCATTGTTTAAGGATTTATTTTTGTACGATTTATTCAGCCAGCTGAAACATGAAAATAGTTGTAAGTTACAATTTAATGCGGCTTGGAACCAATGGCCTTGTTTATATATTAATAGGTGTATTGTGACCTTCCCCGCTCCAGTGAGGGAGACCAGAGCTCCCATGGGGACAGTGGATTCGGACCTAGCAAAGGTCCTGTCCCTCCTTACGACGACCGCTGTCGAAAAGCGCGCCAAGGTTTGTATGCATGTATCATTGGGATATAACATATTTCAACATCTTAAAATGCAACTCCTTTATCCCAGACCATATGTTGTTTGATATCACCTGTAACACGTGGAAAAGAGCGCCACTTACTTGCCAAAATTTTTGCCCGAGTTTTCTCCTTGTAACTAATGAAACTAGCCCCCAAAAGTGTAGCTGAAATATTCTTGAATGAAGCACTTAAAAAGATTCTCTGGAATAGAAATATTGAAGCCTGTTCATTAAGCTGTTTGGTTGGAGTTTCGATTTTTTTAAAATATAGGATCTGACAGTTTTCCTTCTTCTGAGAGCGACAAGGAAGTCCATTGTTACACGAATCCCAGTTTGGATGCTACAGTTCAGATTTCTGGTAAGACGAAGTACTTGTTGAAAAGAAATACATGAACATTAAGAAATTCCAGACCAAAATTCACAGATGACCAGCAGATATTTCCCAGTCTTGTGAATCATTACCCTTCTATGTACTGTACTCATTAAGCTTACCACAAGAGCTTCCATTCACTTTCCTCATAAGATTCCCTCTGTTGATAAAGGCGGTAGCCACAAGACACAGTGCATGTTAGAATGCTTGCATGTTAGCATACATGCTAGCACGCATACATGTTAGAACGCATGCACACGTTAGCACACGTTAGCACGCGCGCATGCTGGCACACGTTAGCACGCACGCATGCTGGCACACGTTAACATGCACACATGTTAGCACGCAAGCACTCACACGTCAGCACGCACGCACACGTCAGCAAGCACGCACGCATGTCAGTACGCACACATGATAGCACACACGCACGCACGCACACATGTTAGCACGCACGCACACACATACATCACACATAAGCTTACTGTTTCAGGCGATACCGAACCTGGAGAAAATGATGTAACCGACACCCAGTTATTGTCCTACGCTTGGCAGATTGCAGGAGGAATGGTGAGAAATGATAAAGATAATCATAATACAGGCGTTGTTATAAGCTCACATTTATGGATAACAATACAGAGTTAAAGGAATCGATTTAAGATGCTGAACATATGAAAGTCATACAGTGCATATTGCCGGCTTCGCAAACAACACCATTTTATTTCCTCCGCCAAAGAAGTTTCGTTTTACCGGTTGTAATTTATGTCTGCGGCTTTATGTAACAATATCTATCGTTATTAGGGATTACTTAAGGGTTATTCAAAATCTCCTTTCTAAATTACATCTAGTAATCTAGTTACTTAAATCCACATTCTACTGAACATTTACCAATCTCACAGCAAATTTACGGAAAAAACCATGCACTGATTTGGATGAAATAAAGATAATTATAAATGCTAAACCTACACCTGTGCCCTTAATTGTAGGAGTATCTTGGTCAGCAGAAGTATGTACACCGTGATTTAGCTGCGAGAAATGTGTTGATGTACACGGACAAATGTGTGAAAATATCGGATTTCGGCCTAACGAGAGATGTTTACGAGACAAGTGTGTACACTCCGACGGCGGGGAAGAAGATTCCTGTCAAGTGGATGCCTCTGGAAGCCATCTTTGATCAGACATTCACCAGTAAAAGTGACGTGTAAGTTGTCGGGAGAAAGAGAGACGTATGTTACCATTAAACAAACCTGTAAATTGCCGTAACAGTGACGTGTAGGTTACCATAAAAGTGGTACGAGAAGCATTAAATTAACCAAAAATGTGAAGACTGGAAAACCGGATAATAACTCTGCTACTAACTATCTCCGATCCTTGGTTTAGTATGCCCCAAATCAACTGGAATGGAAAGCTTAACTCGTTTGTACATGTAGGTTGATGTATAGGCTCACGAGAATTCAGTCTTAAGCAACATTGTGTTTGCCGAAGAAGGTTTTTGTATTGTATGGTAATCAGATGGAATATGTGTTTACTTTTTGCTCACAGTTGGTCCTTCGGTGTCGTTCTCTGGGAAATCCTGATGATGGGTTCCACGCCTTACCCTGGCGTTGATCCACGGGAACTTCTGTCCTTGTTGAAAAGCGGCTATCGCATGTCGCAGCCTGATAACTGTAAAGACGAAGTGTAAGTTTTAGTGAACATTGATTTTGGAGGGACCTGTCAAAAATTTGAATTTGCCGCTGAGGAAATGAGTTATTTTACTTACCAAGTTGCTACATTTATTAGTTAGAATAATAGATCTGAACTGAGGTAAATTTGATGGTTAACAAAGAGTCAGCTATCGCACTGTGATCACAGCTCTAATTGTACTCTTCCATGTAGCATTTCGTATCATTTTTATTTGAAACAATTCTGGAATGAAACTTTTGGCCTCGGTTACATCTATACAAGCAGAAATTGCTATCTGTATACTTGGCGCCTTTAAATAAAGGTATGTGCGATGATGTTCGAACACAATTTTGTTTGTAGGTATGAGCTGATGTTGAAATGTTGGCGAGAAAAACCAGCAGATCGACCAACCTTTTCCAGTATTCGCGAAACGCTGGAGAAAATAATGGAGCTGGATCAGTCCTACATGGACCTGCAGGGGGAGCCGGACCTATCGGAAACTGAGACAGGGGAGGCGGGACGACCCGGACAGGCAGATTGTTCACCCTGCTTCCGGACGTGTCTGACGCCAACGGCGGATACAGTATTGACAGGAGACGGTGCTGACTGGGCGAAAGTCCCAGTAGCATGTTGTGTTGACAACCCTGCAATGGACTCTGATGTCACCATTGATCAACACATCTCGGCTTACGACACAGCTTGTACTCCAAAGTTTCACTGTTTGGGGAACTCGTATAAACAGCAACCATAGCCGTATATTTGCCATTCAAAAATGTCCCTGTGGTTGTGTTTTTATGTATTTTTTTTCATTTTTAAAAATTTTGATAGCATAATTAGGGAACTCTTGGGAATTCCAGTTTGTATTAGTCCTAATTAATTGAAGTAATTGTCAATGGACAGGAAAGTAACATAATTCAGCCTTGTGTGTTGGTGGTATACGTTGACTGAAAAATGCTATTTGTGTTAAGTCATTTGTCATTTATGTTGCATTTTCCATGAAGTGGAGCGTATTTTGAGGTTGGATTTTAGAGTCTGAGAAAAAAGGATATTTTTGGCTGCACAATTCTTGCAAGGGACTGTTTAGTGTAAAGGAATGGATGATTTTTTTTAAATGTGTAAACAAGTCTTTCTAAATTAAACATATGTATTGTGGAGGACTAGGAACAGTCTAATGGGCAAAAGGGATGCCTCAAGTGAGAAAGCCGTTTATTTCTGATCTTTGAATAAATATGGTGTATAGGTCTGTATACGTAATGATGACGTGCGCAAAACATTTGGCTAGACGAGTCATTCAAATGTGCTAAGGTGATAGAAGACCTATTTTGTGTGGGCATGCGTTTGAATATAGAACAATCTAGCACTATGGTGGAGAGAAGTTTTACCTGGCTAGTTTCCTCTCAGGTTGATATTTGGTGTATGTAACTTAGTTTTGTGTAGAATGCCTACAAGGAGGGGCATGTTTTTGGGAATGTGAATCATTCTATATTGGATCTTTGAGGGAACAATAGGATCAAATAGTTCAGTAATGGCTGCACCTTATCGGGATGAGTTAATGGTGCTGCCTAAGTGCAGAAGGTTGCTTTGACCCATTATCTTAAGTGAAATGTTCTGGATTCATTGGTCTTCATAATCAGATTTCTAAAGGAAGTTGTGCACAATCTGTAGTTAATGCCGTTCAGGGCTGAACAGAAAATACCCCCCTATCGTCCTGTGGTTCGTCCTGTGGTTCGTCCTGTGGTTCGGATTGTAATAGATTTACATATTAATGGTTGTATGATTTGTGATCTAGTCCTCTCTTGTTTTCGTGTTCATTTGAGCAGAAGTTTTATTGGTATCTTGGTGCTTTTTGATTAGATGTTGATAAAACCCTGTAGTATTGACAGTGCTGCGGTGGTGTTCGGAATACTTTGGTATATTAGTGCTATTACTGTACAAGGCCTGATGAAGTAAGGTACTGTGCATCAAATCAACAACCGGTGGTATGTACTTCTTCCACTTTGCACGGTGGAATTGATGTGACTGACAAATAAGGCTAGACTGTCGACAACTGCAAACTATTTGTTTGGGGCTAAACACCGACTGTAGCAACTGCCCAATCATAAACTTCAAACAGGAGCATGCGAAGTCGAGGAATGCACTGTGATAGTGCTCACGAGTGGTGGGAGCAGACCTTCGTTTGACAGTAACATAACACTCCACTGAGATGCGTGCTGATATGGCTAAACAATGTTTGGAGATGTAATAATTTAAGTTTGTCATCTTATAAGTCATGAAGCTTCACTGAAGCACTAAGTGGGTTATAACATTTTAGACGGCTTCAGCTGATTGTAGCTGCCCAGTTCCTGTGGTGGAATTGTGATTGTAGAGGATGTATTGGCAGGTGGAAGCGACAAGGTGTGGTTTTTAAAACGGGCTTCTGTAATGAAGGTTTATAGTTTTAATGATCCGATGTTCACATACACACAGCTTCATATGCTGCATGAGTGAAGATTTTTCGTAGATTAAGGAATTTTTATCTAACGTGTCGTTCACTCAAACTTTGTGAAAACAATCACTGCAGGCAAAGTCATGGGATACCGTTTTAGTATTTAAATGATTTAATCACAGGGAAGGCATGTAGATGTGCATAACATTTCTAACTAGTTTTCTATATGGTCACATTTAAAACGTGAGAAAGGAGCTATGTTTAATAGGACATGTTTTGCTGATGATTTTCTGCAAGTCGTGAAATTTTATCTTTTTGGTTGTGAATATTTTTTGTGCCTTAACTGGTTATTTTGCCATCGTTGCAAAGTTTTATTTAGTGAGATGTTTCCGGGCAAAGCATTGTTCATAGCGTTTCATGTGAATGTCATTTAATGCACTGAATAATATATTTTCTTATAACCTATTAATAAACCGAATTTTTTACATATCTTAAGTATCCAGTTATTTTTTCTGTAACTCTGAAATAATGTCGAGAATAACCAGCATAATTATCCGTATATCGATCTGTCCCCCCTTGCAAACATGCATATTGACAATGTCTAATATTTTGTCTATCAGGTTCACTGAATCGTTTCTTCAGTGATTCCACCGTATGCTAACTAACATGACGTGTGTATTTAATGAAAACCATCTTTATTAAGGAAACATTGGCCGTTGCAAATTAAAAAAAATCCACCTGTCAAAACCAAAATAACGGGAAGCAACGCCTGCTCCCAGTCAACTGAATTGAAGTACCACTACCATTTTATACACAGAGAAACAATCCTCTCTAAAATCCCGTGCCGAATAAACATGGGTGCCGCATTACGATAAAATTTTACATCCTTTTGGGGTCCTAGACAATATAATGCAAGGAGTCTTCAAAAATTTTTTAAATGGAATCGATAAGCAGGGGTAAAGATAACCCACTCTATTAGCGCCTGACATTTTTGTGTTTCATCAGGAACAAATTTAGATTTGTTAGATTTATTTGTGTTCAAGTTCAAAGAAATAATGTTGATCAGTGAAGTGGTTGAAAAGTATACGGTGTCAAGACCAAACTCAATTTTGATGTATTTATTGATCTTTTTGACTGATACTTAATGCGGTGCTCAAGAATTTTTCACTTATGAGGTCGGTTCCGTATTAGGGTGAAGGTGAAGAAAAGCACCGCCACTGACTACTGTACCTCTGAAAATCAGGACTTTAAACCGCACACGAAGCAGAGAGCGAGATTCGATAACGCGATCTCACTGGTCAATGATTGGGCAAGCACTGAATCAGAATCCAAGCGGGAGACGGTCTTCAACTGTCATTCAGATCAAATGGTGTGACGACAGTTCACATCCTCGACATTTTACTCCAGTACCAAAGAATAACGCTACACAGTGGGATAAGTTAGTTCTATGTACTGAAATGTTACAGAAAACCAAAAGCATACATACATACATTGACATTACACATCGATTTTCACGCACCACGATGAGGGGAATAACAATAGTAATGTATAGTAATGCTGTTATATTCATTCGGTCCCAGATATTGACGCGGATGTCGATTGGACATTTTGTACACTGTCTTCTACAATAAACCATCTGTCCATTAAAGTGCATAACATATGTTCGCTAAGCGACACCTCATTTAAAATCTACTGAAGGCTGAGCTCATGAATGACGCTTCTCACAAAGAGTGTCCTTTATAATTGGAACAATATCTCAAAATTGGACCAAGTGTTTCACTTAAGTTTCATGCAGATTCCTATATTCACATAGCTTGAGCACTTGGGCAAGTTACAGTACAAATGTGTAATAATTGTTTGTATGCTCCCTGCAATTATCTAGATAAAGCAAAATGAGTACATTATTCTGCCCTTAAGCAGTAACCACGTCAGAATATATAAATATAACAAAAATGTTAAAACCAGTGGCCTCTGAAAGGTAAACTTGTGATGTCAGAGCCACAACTGTTGTTGCCTCGTGAGTGATTTACAGCATCTAAATGATTCCAAGGGTCCTCGCTTGCCGAGTGGACTAATGACCTCTGTAGGGAGTACAATAAATCATCGCCAATTAGGTAGCAGGCTGGTTTATTGTGCACTGCGTACGAAAAAGGTAAATGTTTGATACTCAACATGGTAGGGCTAATCCCCCCCCCCCCCCCAATATAATAACTGAACTCTGTATATAGGCAAACTATGAGTAAAAGCTTGACCACGTTATAGGCGATGCTGAAATGTTTAAAAGATACTTTTAAGCTAAAAGCTAAATACACAAGAATAAGTATATTAATAATTAGTTTAAGGTTACTGTTTAAGAACTATATTTAATGTAACTCACGAATTTTTACTGCTGTGTGTTTATTGTAGGTGGTTTTAAAAAGAGTTACTTCTTTGCTCTGATTTTGAATATTATCATTCTCGAGTCGAAAGACAATTGTGTCCTCGTTCTGACAAGCTCTTGTCACAATACAGCTGGAATTCTGCCGATATGGCGTTAAACGATAATCAGTCATTCATTCACCTATATGAAATCAGCTAGCTTCAGTTACAAACTTTTTCTTGGTACATATACGGGAAATCTAACCTGCACCTGTTGGCAGCGGCCGGAACTACGCCAATAAACAGTCAATGCTTATAATCAATAAAGCATTCTGATTTGTTGTTAGCACTATTTACACTCTGCATAAATATCTGCAACCATCCATCGAATGTTCTCGAGACATATCTACCACACAGTCGGTTGGCAGGGGCGACGCCATGTTTAAACTGAAATCACTAATGTGGGTTATTATTTTTGTCACCAGTATATGGTTAATAACATATTCAGAGAAAGTGCTTTTGAATACTGATTTTCTATTCGAAGTGGTGGCGTCACAGACAATAATCACCGTCGAAAACAGGACTGAAGCCAGACTGCAGGCGAAACCAGTGCACTTTGAGACTTCCATCAAGGTCAAAACCGCGATCTCTAATAAGACAAAAAAGAAGTCAAATTCGTCCAATTCGCCTGACCTCATTGGTCATCCCGTTGTAACACATGTGGACTGCAACGCTTTGATACGAGGAGACATAAAGGAGAAAATAAAAGCACAAGATGTTATGAAACGGGAAGCCCGGAAGACACTTTCTGGTGAAGATTACCTCAAACTTAGCAGGAACTGCACCGAGTTTAAGTTGTTCAGAGGATATGCAACTGACCCTCTAAGTTCCGCAGAGGAAGAATTCCCGATAGCCTTCAGCGTCCTGATGTACAAAGACATCGAACAATCTGAGCGACTTCTGAGAGCCATTTATCAGCCACAGAATCATTACTGCATACATGTGGATAAAAAGTCACCGCAGATCCTTCACGAGGGAATGTCGGCCATAGCCCGCTGCTTTCACAACGTGTTCATCGTCCGGAATCCTGTCACAGTTCGCTGGGGATGTTCCACCGTGCTGGAGCCAGACCTGCTCTGTATGAGGCAACTCTGGCCGTACAAAAACTGGAAATATTTCATAAACTTGACTGGACAAGAGTTCCCACTGAGAACGAACCTGGAATTGGTGGAGATTCTTAAGGCGTACAAAGGAGCCAATAACATCGAAGGGACAAGGAAAAGGTAATTGCACTTAAAGCTTCAAGACACAGCACAGTCGCAATGCATTTGGTTTACAGGCTTGGTATTTAACGCAATTTGAAGCGGAACGTTACATTTTTATTAAGTGAAATGAAAACTGAGCATAATTACCATATTCAGTTACTGGCCATAGCCATGATTTTCCACGTCACCTTTTCCGTATTACTGGCCATGACGAAAAAAATCCGACGAATTATATGAGGAAAACGAAAATATCGAACAGAACTGACCTTCTGTACAGCATTTTAGGGGCACTCGATTTTATTTGTTCAATGTCGCTTACCTTTCGCTGTCATTTGATTGATTGATTGGTGTTTAGTTGTCAGTTACATGACTTACATTACAT
The DNA here is from genome assembly GCF_032854445.1 of Liolophura sinensis. Classification (NCBI taxonomy): domain Eukaryota; kingdom Metazoa; phylum Mollusca; class Polyplacophora; order Chitonida; family Chitonidae; genus Liolophura; species Liolophura sinensis. The sequence goes on along the minus strand of NC_088300.1, from coordinate 6,209,992 downwards.
TCTATGAAGTATAGCCGGAGGAAACCGGAATGCCTAGAGGAAACCGGAGTGCCTAGAAGAAACTTCGGGCCTTGGCCAGGTACCTAGCAAGCCTCTTGACTTAAATCGAGCACTTCGGCCATCTGTCATCATTTAAACATGCGCTTTGTACCATAAATGCTTCATGAAAGGCAATAAACGCGTAAGATTTCCGAAATAAAAAGAATCAGAAAGCTTCGTACAATCAGCTTCCGAAAGTAGCTTCACCGAGCTTCCGACAGTACAATCCTCAGCGTCGGTGTCTGTAATGTTACATACAGTTATATCCCTTCTCTCTCAGTCTTTAACCTTTGCATTTCAATTTCAGTACAACACCCCCATTTATGTATTTTCACAGGGCGAGAGCTAAACGCTGGCAAAAGCACCTGCCAGCACCTCAAGGGATCATTCCAAGCCAGGGTAATGTTCACATCACCGCGTCCCGGGGTTACGTTAATTACATACTTCACAACCAGACGGCTTTGTGTTTTCTGGATTGGGTCAATGGAACGAGGGTGCCGGACGAGACCTTCTTCTCAACGTTAAATCACAACCCTCACCTGGGAGTTCCCGGTTCCTATAGAGGTGAGTCTGGCCTTTATATCCGAACATGGAATTCATTACACATTTATCATACGTATTCGTATAAAGAAATATGTTTATTTCTTTATTTCTTTTTTTTTTAGTACTGTATTCGCACTTTAATTCACGACATACTGAGCCATCGGGAACTCGATTTAAACAGGCGCTACCATTATCCTTTGGTTAATTTATTTACTTGATGTTTTCCGCAGTACTCAAGAATATTTCACTTATACGATAGCGGCCAGCATTATAGTGGGATTAAATGTTTTCGGGGCAATGTACGCCATAGGTCTTTTCTAACTGCTTAACAGCAGAAATATGTTTATATTTCTTTGTATTTAAATGCTTAAATAATAACAAATTACACGCCCTGGCCTAAACAGAACTAAGCTGAGTCATTCCCCCGTTCTTGTCAAACCCGGAAAGACATCTGGTTTTTGAAAAACTTTTGACTGGGTTAATAATATTAAAAACAATTTTATACGTAATAAATACAAATACAGTCTTTAAGAATAATCTATATACGTCACTATAACCATACCAGATAACGATGGAGACAAACTTATACGTAAACGAAACTGCGTATGCATAACGTGTGACTGAGATGTAAAGGGTACTTTGGGAGTAAAACATGAGCGAAACATGGAAAGTGTGATCTTACCTCTTTCGGGGCCTCCGTGGCTCAGTTGGTTAGCGCGCTAGCGCAGCGTAATGAGCGGGAAGGTCTGCCAGCTACCTGCGGATGGTCGTGGGTTTCCCCCGGGTTCTGACCGGTTTCCACCCACCATAATGCTGGCCGCCGTCGTATAAGTGAAATATTCTTGAGTACGGCGTAAAACACCAATCAAAAAAAAAAAAAAATCTTACCTCTTTCGTACTTGCATGTTTCAGGTGAACCCGAAAGCAACGCGATGACGTATCCATATTTAACTCGGTATATTTCATGGTCACATGAGGGCAAACCCTGTCACGGGAAATTCGTCCGTAAAGTGTGCATCTTTGGTGTTTTTGATTTGCCTTATCTGACTTCTCTTCCGCATCTTTTTGTCAACAAGTTTCACTGGGATTACCAACATTTTGCCAGGGACTGTTTAGAAGAATGGCATTTCAACCGAACAGTTGGAAAGCATTTTCTGGGAACGAACTTTAATGTGTCTTATTACGGACAATGGGACTTTGTTTGGAATAAGGTAAACATGTAAGAAAGCACATTTCTGGAACTGTCTTCAGTGTTTCCTCAACTACAGATCTGTCTAAAAAGGCAAGCCTAACACCCCCCTCATTAACATTTGGATCTGTGGAAAGTGTGTGGACTCCCAGTCATACTGCAGCTCTCATTTAACACAAAGTTTAAGTGAACATAAAGTCTGCCACTGTATATACATAGAAAAAAGGATATAGGACACCGTTATCACAGAAAAAATATGAAAAAATTTCTATAGTTTTGAAAGCCGAGAAGGTGAAGTTCAATGTTGGAGATACGGCACTGACGGACAATTCGCTCCGAGTAGGCATTTTGTAAAAGCCTTTCTGAACATGGCCAATAACTGCCGCTGAAAGTGTCACGTGATAATTGGCTGTCACGTCAAAAAACCTACTAGCTCTCGATTGTCAGTGTGGTTTCTTATAGTGGATAGCCATACATCGATGCAATAATCTGTTGCATTTTGGACCACAAATTTATGAGCAGGGAACTGAAAACGGCTGCCTACGTGTTAGACAGGAGACTACAGTAACTTGTCAGTGTGAGCTAGCAAGAAAACCGAGTCATTGCTTGAAGAAAAATTATTGTGAGTTTGTATTATTTTTCCTTAGCAAAGTCTTATTACGAAAATATCTTCCAAAAACCAGAAAGAAAGTCTGTTAAAATCAGAGGGCCCTGCTGGTAAATTCCCTGATAGCCTAATGCTTACACCCATGCACGACGAGGACAAGCAGGACCGCTAAAACACGACGCTGGTGTCCACGAGCATCGCCCTGACCGATCGCTAAACTAAAACAAACCTCGACCATTTGAACACGGCACAGAGCTGATGCCCTTTGGTTGGATACCAGGCGTTTTTGTTTGTATTTTCTCGTCACATTGTTTAATACCGATGGTATGGGAGAGCTCCTAGCTTTTGTGACGTCACTCTTGATAGTTATAACATGGCAAAATGGCGTCACCAAATGAGTGGCTAGATACTGACGATTGTTTGCTATTTATTTTGTTGATAAAATATTTTTAAAATATTTTTAGAACATTTCTAAAATACTTCTTTGTTAATTAATTCAGATTTAGCGGTTGACTTTATGTTCACTTTGAATTTTCGCCGACTGAACTACATTACAGTTCATGTACAACCAATATCGCCATGGCCATATGTTCTCGGTCCAAGTAAGATTATTCTGTAATGTCTTTATTTATTTATTTGGTTGGAGTTTTACGCCACACTCAAGAATATTTTACATATACCACTGCGACCAGCATTATGGTGGGAGGAAACCGGGTAGAGCCCGGAGGGAACCAACGGCAATCCACAAGTTGCCGGTAGATACTTTAGGAGGATGAGCTTCTTTCGTATTGATAACAGGTGCAGATTTCCCAAGAGTCTGTGGTACAGTATTATTGTATGATTTTCAATTTCTGTCAAACATTGCCACATACACAACAATCGGCAGCCCAACACGCACGCATACCGAATAACCGGTAAGCCATATAAGTTGCCCATTGAATGAACATAGTATTGGACTATTAACAGTTTGTATTATTTCAGCTTCTAGTATATACGCTTCCTGACAACTGAAGTGCCGCGATTGTAATATATAGTACAAACCTTTATTAGCAAGATATCAGAAAATCCAATCCATCCAATATGTTTTAGTTAGCTCCATATTGACTAAAAAAATGTTAAATATGTGCTTTTAACCTTTTTCTTACAATATTTATGGTGCTACCCAGTTAATTGCGAGAATCGTAATGCGTTTGTCGCGATGTATTGCAATAGTACAATAATAGCACACTGAGTTCCCCAAATTTTGGAGGATTTTGAATACATTTTACATCGTTATTGTATGGGGCCTCAAACTGTCAAATTAGTTAACAAAACTAAATTAACAAGAGAGAGGGATCAGTCAGGTCATGAGATAAATCAGCGAACAGCAACTACCTCATTTAATTCCTGTCATCAAATATCAGTTTGTTTTCTCTCCCTCCATTCCAAAGTTACAGGAAAACATGACCACAGTATTGTCAGCAACTGAAGTCTTTCTTAACAATCATTCGTAGCAGTTTCGTGAATTTTATCAAACAAGAAGGTTTTCGCAAACTTACGGCCGTAGCGGTTTAAGACGGTGATTCGCTAAAAAGCACACCCTCTTAAAAAGTGCAGTCGGTTCAAAACACGTACAATCAGCTGGCTACATGAAGTATAATCTACAACGTGTCACAAAAACAGCTGCAAATACCTGGCTAACTAATGTATATGATTAAAGCATGGTATGAGAAAGATGATCAATGAAACATGTGCGACAGGTTCATTCATTCTTTACATTTATCACTGAACATTTGTTCGCCAATGCCTGCTAAGCTATTATTGTACTTGTAACAGTATATGACTGAACTAGTCACGCAGGCACTATTGATCCGCCTACATGTAATTCAAATATGGTAACTATGCTATAGTGCCGCCAAACGATAGTTGAATAGATACTTTAATTTTTTATTTTTAGAAAACAATTTCAATATTTTAGGTCGACATAATCTAAACCGATTTACATCTCAGATTTGGAAAATATTTAACTTGAAAATATCTTATAAAATGACACGGAAAAAGAATAATTAAACTGGTTTTCGTGTATATCGAAATTTTGTTTGCAATATGCTTTTTTATCTGCTCTTTATTAACAGATGCACCGGAAATGCTCTACTTTTGCTGTCAGAATTCTCATCAAAATCAAATAAGATTTACACTGCATTTTAGATGTCCTCTTGTGTCAATAACAATCGTACTATCTTTGCCCTACGGGCTTGGCAAACAAAGGCGAGTGTCGTTAATGAAGATATTCTCAGCTCTTGTAGTACTTGAATCATTGATTGACTGTGTTCTAGTAATCTGTATTAAGATACAATATCCTTCAGGTGGAAATGCCTGTGCGATGACAATGTGCAGTATTTGACACCCCTCACACTACAATCTGAAATGTTTTCCCCCAAATCTTTGTGGAGTTATTCCCCCTGTACCACTGGAGCTCTTAAGTAAGGTGAGCTGGTTTTGTACGATCTCTCTTTGCCTAGTTTTGATGACCTTGCATCGAAATGATTAGTGATCATTCATTCGGGTCATAAACCTGATATATCCCGCCTCCGTGAAAAAACGTAGGGAAAACACATTCTATAGCCCAAACCAAAGAAGGACAAATGCTCGTTCAAGATTACAACTACAAGTATTAAACTAATAGGAGGGTTTCGAGTTCGAACGCTTTTGTTTCTAGAGGTTAAACATGGTCCTCATACATCATGTAAATGTTGGGTAACCTTCAGTGTTGAGAAGGTTACAGTACCCTATTACAACTTCCGCCGAATGTAATTATGTGTATTTTAGGGTGTAAATTCTTTTTTCGCTGCCAGCCTACCATTTTCGGTGTACAGGTGCATGCTTTGTATCAAAATGATGGAAATTGTCAGGTATTTTTGCAGGTATGAATTTTAATTATGAAAGTTTGAAATGCTGAGCGAGAGGACACAAGGAGACAGGTGGTAATGAGGCTGTGAGTGACGTTCCCTTGGCGTTGCTAGGCACCCCTCCCACCTGCCGGCATAGAAAAGTCCAGATTTTGACGGTCAAGCTATGTCAAGATTTTTATAGCTTCTTTCTCACAGGCTGGGATTGGCCACGGAATGTTTGGGACTCAGCTACAGTGCTAAACGTTAACACTGTCGCTTATGGAAAAGCAATGGGGGGTCTATGGCCAGAATTGTTGACCGCGTTCCCGCGGCACACTGACGTCTCGTTCCTTCAGGAACTTCTTGACAAACTTTCAGCTCGATTTTCGTCATCGTTGGTCTACCCAAAATAACTTTTTGTCAGATGCCCTTGTTATTGTAAATGTGATCAAATGTGCCTCTATTTTTGACAGCTCACATAACACAATGGGCGTTTTTCATCTTCAGGGAGAAAAGATTTAAAACTCGAAGCTCTTCTGTTCACTTAAAACAGTTACTCATCGACACCGTTCTTCGTTATTAAGGGCGACCTTGGCTACTAAGGAATTACCTTTTTATTAAGTAGTTACCTTTGGTAGTAAGGAAGTATATTTGTTATTGATGAACTGCTTTTGGTGAAAAGGAATTACCTTTGCTAGTTAGGAATTACCAGTTTTCTATCCTGACAAATATGTACATCTGCTTGTGATCTGATCAAGATAAAATCACATTTATTTCTGAAAATTATCTGTGCCGCTGTATTGCCACCTGTATTAAGATGTGTCAGTGGGCTTATCAAATGTGTTGACAACACGTCATTTGAGTAATTCTAGAGAAATCGTTGTGTACAACAGTCCCTCTGCCAACGTATTCTTATTTTGGAACCGGCGATCTTTCTCTACCGCCGATCAGTTTATTCGTTTTTGATTTTTTGTACACAGTATATTGGCATTTATATAAAGACGGTATGTACAGAATGTACTACTGTATTTTCATGCAATCGTACCACGAGTTCTATACACTCGTAACCCTGCCTGCCTTTATATAAATGCCAGTATATTGTGTAGGAATCACCAATAAACGGGCTGGATACGAAACATTTCAGTTGACCGACGGCGCTTATTTCAATAGATTGCGGGCACCACATTCCAGAGGGAAACCACGTACTATGGACTGAGGCAAGTTACTGACTATCTGCCCTATGCTAAATTTTAGGTATGGTACGTTTATTCAACCGTGACCAAGGCTGCAACATTTATCCCAGGGAACCCTACCTCGGCTGTCAACAATTCGATTCTGTATCCTTTTAAAGAGTACAAAGCTGGAAAAAGATTAATAGCGAGGGACCGGGTGAGGGTGGGTAGGTGGTAGTTAAACAGTCTATCCCAACACATTAGGTGAGGGTCCAGGGGCAGCGTAAGCCCCGGAATCTCCACGACCCTAAATTGTATATTCGAGTTTTCAGTCATTCAATGTTGAGTTCGGAGCTGAAAACTGACAAAAGTTTAAAAGACTTTTTTAATGTCTGTTGCGGCCCCAACTTCTATATTCCAGCCACAGATGTATGTCTTTGAATTTTTTTTTCACTATGTTGAAGGCTTCGTAAAAGAGTCTTACCTGATCAATGGATAATAAAGAATTTCAAAATTCTTAATTAATTTTGAATACTTTCTCATTTGACGTTATTTATGAAAAGAAAAAGCGAATGTATTTAAAAAATGTAGGCCTATAATAGTGGCCAATGTTGTGAATTAAGCAGGCGCAATTATTGATAAATAAGAATCAATCATGTAGGCGCTTAATCTGTTTGAAGAAGGATCATTTTAATCTAACCATTTATATGTCGCACAGTAATTAAACTCACACCCGGATTATGTTGTACCCCTACGTAAAACGGCAATAATATACCATACTTTCTGCAGAAGTCAAAGCTTCTGGCGGATAACAACACAAAAATTGCGATGTGTTAGTAACTATAGTCTATTTCTTTTAGAGACTCGCCTGTATTCCGCGCTCTGTGAGATCAGTCATTCTCGATACCAGAATTGCCTTTAGTACATGACACGCAACAACACAAGCTCCACGCATGGATGTGTTGGAAGTCCATATTCTTGCAACGAAAATCAAATTATAACACTTTTTCCGTTCATACTGTTAAACTGCATAAAAGCTCAGTTTCGACGCCAAGAACGCATTGGATCGGGTGGCGTCATAATTATTTAAAAAAAAAGTGGCATGCAGCGGAATGGGCGTGGAGAGTGCTTTGTTTTACAATAGCTGCACCAACATATGGTGGGAAGAAATTGCACGCAGTAACACATCTACAATACACTCTCAGCGAATAGACTACATTGTGCTTTATCAAAAAATTTTCTAATATCCAGCTTTAAAACCACACTGTCATGAGATCGTATACTGCAAGAGATAAAATAAAATTCGTTTATCAAAGTTATAGAATACTAAACGTGTTAACAATTTCAAATATGACAGTGTTAGAAACAGGATTTACAGTAAAACCAATAGCAGTTCAGGTAACTGGAGTCGACCTTAGTGAAAAAATGTTGAACTCCGCCCAATATCCAGCATGCCAGTGGTTTTTGACGTTACCCGAGGAAATGGGCTCTTGCCGTCGAAACCGGGCTTAAGGACTTTAACATTATGAATTAGAAAAAGTGTTCTAGCTTCATTTTCATTGCAATGATATGGACGTTCAACATATCAATGCATAGAGCTTTATATTGTTACGTGTGAATGACTAAAGGCAATTTTGGTAGTGAGTATGGATGAGTTTACAAACCGCTGAATGTGGGTGACTCTCTAAAAGAAATATATAGATCATAAGTGCAACGGGTCTATCGGCTATACAATAAGGAAGAGAATTTTGATACCACCTTTTCCCGCATTATGTTCGAGAAACAGGCTACATCGATAGATAGGCTATTTCATGCAGATACAGATACATGTACAGCAGTTTAATGCTATATCGTGTTCAAAGTTGTGCACTCGATGACTGTGAAAACTCTCGGAAAGTACAACGGGGTCCTGGCCGTCCCTGAAAAGTATATATAATGTTGAATAATAAAAAAAGGCAAATTCTGCATTTAGAACAATTTTTTGATGTTATATTCTATTTCTTCTGGTGTAAATCCATTATAATTTTGTTTTTTCGTCGCAGCTCTCGAGGGCGTTTGGGGGGGGGGGGGGGGCTGACACTCCCTCCTCCCTGTAGATCCGCCCCTGCTATAGGTTGTAATGGGCTTAAATGAAGTTTCCTGACAGTTTAAAGGGTGGGTTTAAGCGAATTCTGTTTAAAAACTTAAAAAGGCGTTAGTAACTTTTTTATCGATAGATAAAGAAAGCGTTCATGGGCTTGAAGTCTTTAAGGTAAAAACGGTGCTATCCACACATAAAACTGACCGTCATCAATCATAATGGAAGTACATTTGCACATAGATTACGAATAGCTTGAAAGATTACACTAACTGACCCACTGGTACGTTTAGCCCGGCCCAAAAATACGTAATTGTGCAGATTTTCTAGCTGAAAAGTATGAACCCCACCCCCCACTATGCCTCGTGCCATCAGGAGTTCTGATTACTCTTTACCATGATCCGTATCAGTTAAAATATTACACTGCTCTCCAACAATTTTTTCGCTTTGTTCGTCTGCTACTTGAAATAACTACATTCATGTTTGGTTCATAAACATTCTAGAATATAGACACATTTATATAGAATTTGTCAATGAATTACAGTTGGAGTTAGCTTGAGGCAGGTCCAGTCATTGAAGACCTTTCCTCGTGCTCAGCACTTTTCCAGTAACGGAATAGCTAACGGCTACGGAAGAGGGTTCTATCTAAAATATCGTCTGTGGTGAAAATATTCGAGCAGCTCCATGTCACATGCATCAGTGACATTTCCTAAATTTGGTGCGTGTGTACGAACCTAGGCCCTACTCCAGTAAGGCAACGGACAAAACCCTTTGTTTCGGAGAAGTGGAATCATATATAGCTGTGATATCTGCTTTGCTGTAGCTCATGTGATGCACTTTCTTTATACTTTGGGAAATTGTATCCTATGTACAAATTGTACTGAAAAGCCTTAGATTCATAGCTTAACCATGGGGCGTACTATTTCTGAAGCTCAATATTCCTAGCAACAAACATTCCTCTCTACAAGGAAACCGATACCACATGTTTGTCAATAAATAACTGATCGATATCAGTAAGTGATTGATAGACACTGATTCCTGATTAATAGATATAGAATAATATTGTGTTTTGATTTTTTATGAGTGACGAGGTTAAAACAAGACCATGTTAAATCGTTTCAATTGTTGTAATGCGTACGAAAGTAGTGTGCTATATGCGACCTAATGGTAAGCTATGACGTCAACTTTTTTTATTCCACCAGTAAATGTATATACATGACTGTTTAACCAGTTGCCAACTTCTTGTACGTTTTTTATGTTGGAGTTAAGATCACAGAGAAAAAATCTGCAAACATCTTTTAAATCAAAGCATAGACGAATCCTAAGCAACATGGCTTCTAACCATGTTGATTTTGAGCTTTTGTTATTTACGGTGCAAGTTCACTGCGTAGCGATAAATCCAATTTCATACTTGAATATGAAGTTAAAATCCAGAAAAGCGACACACCTTTATTCATAATTGAGTGACACAAACCGTCTCTATATCCCTGTTAGGGTCATTTCTAAAATATTGGGATTTTTCTCGACGAGCTCATGGTTATAAGGTGGTGTGATTTAGGAGAAAGGTTACGAGCAATTGATTACGATCTTCTGTGAAGGTGAATCATAGCTGTTTTTCAGAATATCTACTCTCTGCTATTGGTAATTCGTGAGAAAAGACTCGTATATTCTCCAACTACTTAAGCACAAGAATGTGTTGTCTGAACACATTAAGCAAATGTCGCTATTAACGGATCAGCCTGAAGAATTGGAAGATTTCAAATGTCTTTACAGCTGACAAATCGCTATATGTACTACGCTTAGCAAAACGTTGATGCATGTTCTTAGTTTTTCTTCCGCGTCACGATGATTAACCGAATACATTGCTTCACACTCCAAGCAGTGGCCTGTGACGTGATTGGCTTTTCAGCTGTCAAAATATATCGACAGTTTTATGATGTACAGACGGGAAAAGTGGGTTAAACACACTCAAGCGTTCGCGGTTGTAAAATGAGGCAAATGCACAGACTAGCGAGCTTTTATGAAGACAATCACTCATGGCTGGGAAACTCGCTCTGCCAAGACTGTGTCAGAACGATTTATTGTATCACTGTCCTTATTGCAGATGGTTAAATCTTATAAACGCCCTGTTAGGCTCACGGCGAACCTTTTCCCTCTGAATTAGCATGGAAAAATCCACGAGCGACGGCCACTTCCAAGCCTTGGCTATAGATACACACTCCGTGCAATGTTTTCTTAGAGTAAACGGTTCCTAATGCACAAAACACTGTTCTCATATGTAGCTGGTCAGTATTGCCATGGGTAAATGGTAGCTACAAATATTTTTAAGAGCCTCACCCTGTTATACAAATGCCAATGGCCCTGTTTTATTGCGAATGTCTTCTACAGTGTAGCTCTCCTCATCTATCCACAGCTGGTTGATACAACGTTGACAGCCTTATCCCAACTGTTGATTAATGTGCGAAATGTCACCTGTTGGGGGTGTTGGGAGTAACAATCGCTTGTATCTTAGCCATTTTCTAAACAGATATTCACTGATAGTAACTCCAGGCAAGTGGGATATCCGTTGTTTTGTCTATTCCGGTTCAGAAGGCAGTGGCCCGCATCATCTGCAATCCTATTCTAGATGGCCTCTCGCAGGTCAACCTAATTACCAGGCCTGAACAGCGCGTGAGTAAGCAGCCAAAATCACAAATCTCGCAATAGCACGTTCTCCTACAATCTGATGGTCAGTTATACACTCTTAGAAGGATATCCTATTTGTTCAGTGCGGTCAAACAAAATCAAACGACTATTCCATTTCTGTTACGGATAAGTCAGCTAAGAACCACTGAAAGTAGCATAACCCTGTTCATTATTTCGTAAAATTGAATGCAGTCGTAATGTCAGAATTTTGGTGTGGGGTTCATGGACTGTCGTAATAATTTATTAACGTCTACCTCTCCACCTGTGTCCGGTAACTCGGGGTTTTAGTAATTTGCAGAATGAAGTCTTCGTGATCTTGTGGCCTATTCCGATAATGGCTAATTGTTTTTAAACCAAAAGTGTCAAATACTGGATTGCTCACGTTAAAATAATTGGGTCGCCTGACAGCACTGCATGGACTGCATGGTGTTCTGGCAAGGACATATTCACTGTTTACCTTCGGGAATACCGTCAAAATATAATCGATGACAAGATTCCTAGAGCGAAGTCACAGCCAGCAATAGGGTGGATTCAAACAGGAAACTTATTAATCTAGATTCGAGGCCACATCCTAAAAATTAGGTGGATTCAAACATACAGCCTCACAGATCCATAGATGAAACCACATTATACCTAGAAGGAGATTAATTCAAACACGCAAATTTCACTGATATAGAGCTAAAACCACACCCTATCAGTGAAGAGATGAACTCAAACAAGACAAATTTCACTGTTTTAGAATTGAAGCTACAGCGTATTGGTGAAGAAGCCGCCGTCATCTAAGTGAAATACTCTAGTGAACGGCGTAAAAAAAGAATCAAATAAATAAATAGTTGTGAATTCAAACACACAACTTCACTAATGTAGAACTGAAGCCCCAGGCTAAGGATGAGGTGGATTCAAAGACGTAACTTCAGTTATCGCTATGGAGCGACGGCCTAGCAACGAAGAGATAAATTCAAACACGCAACTTCAGTTGTCGACATGAAACCACAACCTAACAATGGAGAGCTGGATTAGCAATGTGCTCAGGCTGGTGTTGATGGTGTACCGTATCCCGTCATGGTTTTGGTTCGGCCATTTAGCGGGAACCTATAAAGATTTATAACTTTATAAGATCGTGGGAAATCGTTGTACTTTGGAAAGGTAAATTAAAATTATGATTTATTTAGGCGTGCAATATGACAAAATACTAGACTATTGTGGAAAGATGGTGGAAAGAAGCTAAAATCGCTTTACATTGACCGCTTACCAGTGTATTGACTAAAACGTGAAGGAGAAATGGGATATATTCTACTAGTAATTTCATAGTCAATAACCAAATCCCCATGGGTGTTTTACTTTACACGTTTGAAATACGCCAGTGTGTGGGCGAACAGCTGGTTTAAACCTGTCGGTCAGAGAGCTAATTTCTTGACACTTGTTTCTGGAGAACTTCTTTGTTGTTTAGACGCCATGGACACACCACTCACAGTATTCCTGTGCGTGGGGTGGAAAAATTAAGGCGTCCATAATGAAAGTAGCTCTTGTTTGAATTGGAAACCCTCTATACACCAACGTTAAAGACTGGTCAAGCTTTTTCCTTCTGCGCACAAATCGAGGTTTTCGCTTTCTTAAAAGCCATATCTGCGATTGACCTGGAAACGTAAGTTATTGCACCCTTCATTTTCTGTGTCGTTTGGTGGATACTTTTAAACGTTTGACGAGTGCGGTGGTTGATTGACACGAGGCGTCACAGATTCAGCGAAAAGCTTCCATGAAAGTTATCAAGATTGAACTGGAATGTTTAATATATCTGCGATTTGTGATCCCGAATCTGATAAACCCACGGGTCTTTTAACAACGCACTGCTCTGTCTGCAGCACATGGCAATGGCGTGACCCGCAGCTCCTGTCATGCCTTCAGATTTAATTTTGCTGTCAGTTGGGTCAATAAGGCTAAATCGTGAACTTTGTGGGGAAGCAGATAGACAGTTCAAACCCTGATCCCTTCTGCTCAGAGCAATACAGACGGAGCAGTGCTGACGAAGTTAGTGTTGCATCCCAATCTTCAGCATCAAACGAGCTACGCGTAAACGGTGTAGATGGTCAGCTTGTTCTAAAACAACTTGCAATTAGTGGACATTGGTTGATGCTGGGTTGTATCCATTGGTGAAAAATGCTATACTGGCAACCATTACTACTACAGCCGTGAGGAGCATAAATATTTTTACCCTGATGTAGTCCAGCTCATAAGAATGACCGTGCTGTCAACATACTGGGTCTATAGCTGTCAGTATACTCGATCATACTCGATGACGGTGCTGTCAACATACTCGATCTATAAAATCCCTGTTTTGAATAACACGTATTTTACTGATCGTTAATTGTACACAGTACTAACGTTATTCGTAAGCACTAGGACTATGTAAATGTTCACCAAACAGACTTGAAATTAGAGACATTACAGGCATGCAGACAGTATGTTCACAAAGGCAGGTACATTTTGTGTCCACATATCAACATTGTGTTTAATAATGCATGTACGCATTTACATAACAGACAATAGAAAATTGCTTGTTACTCTTCGCAAGATAAACCCAAATTTTACTGTATTTACGTAATGGATTAGCCAAAAGAAAAATCTGTACCTTATGCAAACTTACACATTTCTCCAATTTATTTATTTATTTATTAATTTATTTGATTGGTGTTTTACGCCGTGCTCAAGAATATTTCACTTATACCACGGCGGCCAGCATTATGGTGGGAGGAAACCGGGAGAGCCCGGGCGAAATCCACGACCATCCCCAGGTTGTTGGAAGACCTTCCCACTTATGGCCGGAGAGGAAGCCAGCATGAGCTTGACTTGAACTCACAGCGACCGCATTGGTGAGAGGCTTCTGGATCATAACCATCTGAGCCACGGAGGCCCCATTCTTCAATTTATGAACTAAGGAGAAAGAAGTTACTCCATTCGAAGTTGTGCGGGTATTTCTTTGTTCTCTACTGTCTTATCTACGGGCGTGTCTTTGGTAGAGGTAAGATAATTGAGCAAAACAAAACAAAACAAAAACAACAACAAAAACAAAACAAAACAAAAAAAAATATCTGACTGATGGTCAAACTGAACCTGTGAAATACGACCTTTTGCCAGTTTACATCTGTCTGGGTTTTATCCTAGCTGTCCATGTAAATGTACAAATAGTAGTAAAATAGATGTCCCATAGCACCTAAGCAGAATTAAGTAAAAAATGCAGTGATGTTAATTGCAGTTTATCGTACATCAAAAGGTAGTATGCCAAAACTTTTACAAAACGAACGACCGTCCGGTCGACAGACACGGAGACAAACGCACTGACAGGCTACTTACAGGGCTGCAGGCTACACTCAGAAGCAGTTATTGGTTCTTCTCGATGAAGTTCTGTGGTAATATACATGGCGCCACACTTCACACTGGTTTGTCCATTCAACGACTTTAACAGCCCTGTCTATCAACACAAATCATACCGTGAATGTCAAACTTTGACATTTTCTGAAATCTGTTCTTTAATTTGGTATTTTTGAAACATTTAATCGACGTTTTCACCCATTTTGGAAGCTAAATTGATCATGCCCGTTTCCTAAGATATCCAAAAATTGTTCATGTCTACTGTTATAAGACATTACCCAATGATTACGTTTCGTGTCTTGACTTCGAATTGCCAGAGATACAAGAGAAGATATTGGTAATTCATATGGGCATTTTGCCGTTCATCATTATACACATGGGCTAAATTTGTCGGCTGGAAAGCATTCTTGTGAAAGATTTGGGCTGATAACATCCTGTCCGATTCATGGGTTATGCCCTCGAATATAACACCGCTCCCCCAAATGGTTCTCTTGTGGCCTTAACTATGTCCGCCAAACCATTCTCTCCCAGAGTCTAGGTTATCAGTTGGGTCAGCAGACAAATTTTTTTCAATAAAAACAGTTTCTAACACTTATCATCAACCGCCATGACAACCCTATCTATTTTACCCAAATTAGAATTCCAATTAGAGCTACTATATTTTGTCTCCTTTGTCAGAGTGAAAACCTCTAAGTCACAGTCTTTCCGACGTTTTATCTTCCTCTCTTTCCACCATTTCTGGACAGCTTTCTACAATATCTGTAATAGACAACCCTATATCCATTTGTACGGCCATTATATAGTATCAGCCATTAGTTGCAGAACAATGACGCTAAAGGCAACCTTTGTCTTCATCACCTTCGCCTGAGCTTTACCCTTGACTTGGGCCCATATTCAAGCCTGTTACTGCCGATTGTGCATTTAGAATAATAAACTGAAATAAAGACGAGGTACTATTGCCGAAAGGAATTTCGTATCAAATACAAGAAATGTTCAGAAATGTGGTTGTTAATGCCTTGTGTTTCTGGCCATTTACTTAACGTGTCACTTAAATAGTTTTGTAAACAGCTAAAGAAAAAACTGTTGGATAACAGCAACAATTCTCGTTCATGTATGAATGGTTGTTATAGTCATGACCAGGGCTTTTATAAGTGTGTGCTTAAACAGAATTGCAGTTTCAAGAATACTTTACTTCTTCGACTGCGACCAGCATTATAGCGGGAGGAAACCGAGCCGAGGGTAACCCTAGATCATCCACAGGTTACTGGCAGGCCTTCCTACGTCCGGCCGAAGAGGACGCCAGCATGAGCTAGACTTGAACTCACCACCTCTACCATGAATGACAATGAGCCATTGAAGGCGACCGTGTGGTTGTTTGTGCTGTTTAACGATCGTTTAAGGATGTTTTCAATAAATGTGGCACGCAAATCTATGTCACGCGTTTGGATGTTTACCAGTAACTTGCCAAAGGCAGGTGGTTTGCTCCGGGAACTCCGGCTACCTCCACCCGTAAAACTGTCAGCCACCGGTCAAGTGAAACATTTTTGAATATGGTGTTAAACATCAATCAAAAGTTGATAATTAATTTCAAATAAAAGTTATATACTCATTAAAGTGATTCATGAACAAGAAATGTCTTCAATGGACACCGCACAGCGTTTGCTGGGAAGTCAGAGCGTGTGTCTCTTAAACAATGGTGGAATTTTACTAAGTTCTACCTTCTGATAATCCTTCAACCATTTTTTTGTTAGCGGAGGATTCGTTTGGGAACACATGCGAAACTCCCACCAGCCGTCGTGAAGGAGGTTGGAGTCTTATCATGGTTCTGAGTAAGGCTATTTCCGCTGAGTATATGATCTGACCTTATATCTCTGCCGGCAGTCACACCATTTCAGGCCATCTGCCCACTACCGCATAGTATGGAATAGAGATATCTTGGTGCGCGCTCTGATAGTGAACAAAACATTCACACTGACGGGAAATGGCCAGTAATTTCTCGCACAAGGCGATAAGGTGTCAGCTGCCATTGTAGAGCGGTGTTGGGGATTGGCTATGTCTCCCTTTGTGCCGGTCATTCACAGCTATGGAGCTTTTCGCTATTGACTTATGACCAACTGTTTCACGTCTTATTAATTTCGTTAGCGATTCTGATCCAATCAAACTTCTGAATGTTGAGCGCTTAAGGTCATTCGTCAAACGGCAAACCATTTGTCTCCAATGTTTTTACAACAGTTATTCCAAAATCCTTCTTATAATGGTAAGATATGATAAAAAAGATTACAGCTTAGAGAGCAAGATTAGATGACTGACGACAGGATGATAGTTGGTCACAGCTATGTTAATAACACTTACATGGTGACTCTACGCGTAAGTTAATTACACTCACATGGTGACAATACATGTAGGTTAATTACACTCATAGGGTGACAATACATGTGAGATAATTACACTCACACGATTACTATACTTGTGGGTTAATTACGCTCACACGGTGACAATATATGTGGGTTAACTACACTCATAGGGTGAGAATACATGTGAGTTAATTACACTCACACGATTAGTATACTTACACTCACATGGTGACAATACATACGGGTTAATTACACTCACACGGTGACAATACACGTGGGTTAATTACACTCACACGGTGACAATACATGTGGGTTAATTACACTCACACGGTGACAATACACGTGGGTTAATTACACCAACACGATTACTATAATACACGTGGGTTAATTACACTCACATGGTGACAATACACGTGGGTTAATTACACTCACAGGGTGACAATACATATGGGTTAATTACATTCACAGGGTGACAATACATGTGGGTTAATTACTCTCACATGGTGACAATACATGTGGGTTAATTACACTCACAGGGTGACAATACATATGGGTTAATTACACCCACACGATTACTATACACGTGGGTTAATTACACTCACAGGGTGACAATACATGTGGGTTAATTACACTCACAGGGTGACAATACACGTGGGTTAATTACACCAACACGGTGACTATAAGTAGGCAGCGAAGTTTCTTTTTTATTTGGTCTTAAAGTGTGCAAGCCATGGACTGGGAATATGGAGATTGATTTATAGTCTACATGTCTTTCCTACAAACCTGAAAATTGCTAACGACAACAGGCTACCAGACGGTATGACTCGTATGTTTTCGGAGTGCACCTAATACAGACGAAGGAGTCCGTCTGGTTGTCCATTATTTATGGCACTTTTATGGCCTGGAAGATTGGAGGAACATCATAAACAACCACATCAACTCTCCACGTCTACGCCCAGACAATGTTCCTCGAAAAGCCCTGCAACTGAGTGATATAGCGTTGCAAATGTTGGTATATAGAATCTCATGACACATTCAACCAGTGCTTTAACCTCGTCTCTTCTTTCAGTACAGAAAGACAGAGTAACTAAGTGAAGTAATAAACCAAAGCAACGCAGCCGTTGGTCATGATTATTGGCATTATGCTGAACTTTTGCTATTTTATGTTAACACACCAGGGCAGACAAGAGGTTCAATCACCTTAAAGCTAATATAACCTGACGTCTTGGTTGATTAACACTTTCTAACAGTAGACCATTCCCCATGTCACCAATAAAGACTTAAGGAGGCCATTTAAGGCCATGTCCATTTGTCTTCAGCAGACTCTAAAACATCAATGATATCGAATGTTGGACATCAGGGGCTAGATCTGGATTCTCCATCCCAGAGATGAGATATTAACAGAATATCAGAGATAGCAGATGTTCAGAACCTCAACAGTATCACCTGATGTCAAAGTAGATTATCATAAAGGAAATATAAGACACTCAATTTTTCCCTATGACAATAAAGAAAAACTATGTTATACACAGAACTAAACGTTTGGTGTTAAGCATAAAGCGTCAGGTATTATTGTTTGTGACAGGGTTCGATAGTTTTCTCACTTGACATATATCTCCCTTGGGCCACTGTCAGTATCCATTCCGTCAGTCATTGTAACTTATTACGATGTTAGGCCTGTTTGGTAGAGAACAAAGATGTCAATTGATATTAAAGAAATAAGTTTTATGTGTCAAAGATTATGAAATGTTTCGCTAATGTCAAAATGCTGATATATGTTCGGTCCTTTTAATGCAGTGATAGCGTTTTGTTGACCTTATTCATCTTCTTAGCAAATCTATTTGGAAGTTGATAGTTTTGGACAAACTCAAACTTTTCCATCCCTAAACATGACTGTGTACAAAAGTGATAATTACTAAAGCTGATTAGTTCCTTGGGAAAATAATGTTATTCATTGATTTTACTTAATAAGATAATATCATATTTATGGTCATGGGTTTCAACCTGACTGATGCCGCTTTCCTCTCACCATAATGCTGACCACCTTCGTATAAGTGAAATATTCTTGAGTACGACCTAAAGCACCAATGAAATAAATAATTCCAAAAATTTCTGGACATAGATATACATAGATAGCTTTTCAAAAATATAATACTGATTAGGTGTAGGCTTTTCAAAAACATGATACTGGAAAGTTCTACACTGTTCAAACACATTACATTTGTAGGCATAACTTGAGAGCTTTATAAGCATTTACTTAGCAGTTCGAATGAAATCTTAACAGAATTAAATTGGTCTGGGTTAATTTATTTGATTGTGTTTTAAAATCAGACTAAGTCGTTCACTTATGTGATTGCGGAGGAGCGAGACGTGGTGTATAGTGGTTCAAACCCGGCCTGCGACAGGATATTTATTACATTCACTCTCTATCACTGCTTGTGGAATCTTGGTATTTTTCACTAATGCATAAAATCCTTATGAATCAAAGCACCTAGGATATAAGTTTTCACTGTATCCTTGTATGTTGACAGCGCTTCATGCGGCGACACTAAAATAGATGACCATGGCACATCTACTGTGTCGGTGCATAAAGCTACAATGTATAGATGGTGTGATGGTTTTATTACGGCTATCTTTTGTTTTATTACACATTATACATGTAATAAAACTGGGATGCTGTTCAACCTTCCTGCCAATTGTGCAGGTTCCAGAATGGAACATTTCTGCGCATTATTACGCCAGTCGTACATACCATGGTTATCCTATGTAAGACGGAAGATTCCTCCGTGCCCTGGAGATGGTTTGGAATCCTTTGCCAGGGAATATCATGACAGACACCAGATCATAAGCGCCAGAAAATATGGCATGCATACAAAACAAATAAATAATAAATCACGGACAGTAATTCTTAAGCAGCCAAGTACTTGCAGGCGCATCCAAATTCCCCACTATCTGGATCATGCTTTGGATCGTGAAGTAACATTTAAATAAAGAAAGAGGCAACCTGACAATTATTTATCGGAAATGGCCATTTAATCAGTCTTCCCATGGCCCAGAGTGGAATTGACGTCGTATCTCTTAATTTAACAGAATTTGTCTGGCGTTCTCACGTAGGAGGTACCAGTGCACACAGTCTGACCGATCAGCCAATAAAACAGGGTCTCTTAGGGTCAGCGTCATTCCGTGGTCAACAGGCCAGAGAACCTCCATTTTGTCATCTCTGTGAGTGCAGCTTAGCAGAGTACAGCGATCGTCATCGACCCGCTTGACCAGGACCTTAGTCAGCAATCTGACATAAGTGGAGAATTTCTGCTGGGTTACAGCGAGAAAAATCCCCTAAAGTTTTCCAGGGATCGAGATGAATCTGTTTAGATGATAATGTTATCTATCTGAAGGAGTACACTTTTCTATTTGTAAAAATACAAACTGTTTTCGGTACGTTCATCGCGTAGAAAAAGGTTGTCACGTTGGAAATCTATGTTAACAGTTATCAACAAAGCGAAAATGAGATACATATTTTGACCTATGACAACCTAGGAACTAGCATGTACACGATTTGGATACGGCTTCATTGGTCTTAAACATTTCTTCAGTCTTTCCGTCTTTTCTGAAATTTGTTGACTGCTTTCCTGTTCATAAATGCCGTCATAATATCTAAATTCACATACTTTCTCAGTTTTTGGAAGTTAATGTTTAACGCTGCTTTGGTGATTGATCTTTCGCTGATTGAACTGGAACTTCCGACTGACAGCTGGTATACGAATGTCTGTTTCGACGCCTGGGTAGCTGTCCCACCGCCTTTACAACATGAGTGATAGTTTTAGATTTAACATTGGTAATTATCCTTACTTGGATAGCAATGCACACAAGGTCCTGCATCTATAAAGTGTACGCATTGTGCCTTGTAGCATTTACTAGATCATGTGTGGTGTGCGACGATTTCACTCAACGTCAATTAAACTTAAAGTTTCAAAAACTATTTTATCAAAGATATTACATCAAGCCGTCGTCCC
The DNA here is from genome assembly GCF_032854445.1 of Liolophura sinensis. Taxonomy (NCBI): domain Eukaryota; kingdom Metazoa; phylum Mollusca; class Polyplacophora; order Chitonida; family Chitonidae; genus Liolophura; species Liolophura sinensis. The sequence goes on along the minus strand of NC_088300.1, from coordinate 6,189,074 downwards.
TCTAATATTTTAAATTTTCTAGTGAGTATAATTCTCTTGTGAGTCCAGAATCTGTCGTTTTCCCCATAACTGTGTTTAATAAAACACCCACGTTACATGTATATATGAACAGCCACCATAAAAGGGCAGATCAGACACGTCATTCTGATTAACAACAAATTATTAACCAACAAGGTTGATGCTTTTGATACTATTTCATGACTCAAATTGTTTTGCTTAGTGCCTTAGTTATTTGGTACATATTTTTTGTTGAACATTGTTTAGGAAATAGGTCTTGCGTTTATTGCCCTGAAACATCGATAAAATACAACATCAATATTTATTAACAGGTGCAGTTTCCTTTTCTGAATGGCAACTTTACAGGTAAATATCGTGTTGTTTAGTTTATAATTTTGTTCTGTCATTCATATGTTCAAATGTTTTCATAAAAATAGTTTTCTTTACTTTTCATGTTTATTCTCTTGAAGTTTGATTTTTCACGCTGATATTATGAAGTATAGAAGCGAAATGACATGATTTCTTTTGCTTGTTACTGGCAATACGTTTTTATTTACAATTCGACAAGAAAAGAAATACCTTAAACATGAAATAAAAATTGTCCACAGTTATGTTTTCAAAAGATTGCTACGAACTATGGGACAAATGTATATCGATTTTAAACCGTGGAAAGCATTGCAGATCCACAGTACCTATTAGACCAGAAGCTGATCATTTTCGGTATTTGTTTACATTTGAGAAATCAATGTTCTAGTGTAGTACTTCTTATACCTTCTTTGGCGGAAATTTGTGTTTATCTCATATATTATGATACATTAACATAAACGGTTCATATAGCATGCATTTATCATGAAACTATTTAAATGTATTGGAAAAAATATGCACTGAACGGTCTAGGGATGTGAAATTTGTTGACATGCTTTTGCTTGTGGATATATTTAGGTTTGTGAAGTCATCCCTCGTTTGACAATTTCATCCATGCTTCCTAACATAGTAGATTCTGTCATTTTACAATTAAATTCCCGAAATCTTACGCTCAATGTGCCTTTCAGATATTTCCTTGTCCTCATTAAAGAGGATTTGCTATTTCAACCTGGTTTGAAGATTTTTCTAATTTATAGATCAGGGTTAAGTGTCAAAGCACGTTCCTGACACATTCTCCACTGATCGCCAACCATTCCAAATCAGAACTCATGGTTGTTTAATTGAGTGTGTTACCACATGTGTGGGTCAACTCTAAAATCAGGATGAGTACGAATTCCCTACCCCATGATTGATTTAGACGATTGCGTGTTCTTTGACATGGTGCTCATACATAACTCTCCTAATCATTGAAATGAATGTTAGCTTCAGACCTCGTGAGGTCGCCGAGCTATTCGAGGACGCATCCTATTTTCTTGGGTTTGACAACTGTGATACTGAACAAAGACCAACATTGACAGGTGTTGCACATGGTCTGGTTTCAGGAGCTCTCCTCTAATCGTGCTGTCATCTAGATTTTCCAACTGTTCCAGATCTGCCTGGTGTAACGTTGCGCAGGCCTCTCATACAACATCCACTGTAATTCTGGTCTGGAAACTATAATACAGGAAAATAATGTAGACAGTCCTGTCACCTTCAAACCTCTAGTGACCAACTGTATATTTTACGCCAAGCATAGATCATATTTGTCGTGGGTGTTGTTTTCTGATTAAAGACGTACAGCATAGAGAGTAAAACCAGAGCAACAACGACCGTGTGACAGCTGACAAATTGTCACGCGTAATCGGTGAAATACTTGTCAGTTTACCTCAGTCATGGTTTTATTCTAACTGTTCATGTAAATGCATAAATAGTAGCAATTTACACGCCCCCTAGCACCATGACTTGAGCAGAATTAGGTAATGAAAAACCCATCGATGTTGCAATGTATTAGACGTTACTGATCTAGAATTGCTCAAAACGCTGTGTTGTCATCACAGTTAACATACAATCACATTAAAACAATGCAAAGGGACCAGGTCTCTTGGATGCTTAGTCCACCAGCAGAATCCTGGTTTGTGCAGGAATACAATATAATTTAAAGACATACAGCATTGGCTATAGGGTCTGTTACAAAGGAAGGGATGCTTCATTAATAGGTCTGTGTGTACTGTTCTGAATTTTTTTTATCTGTGGCTTGACTTTACCGAATAGGATTAACTTGTTAGGGCGACAGCAAACTGTGTACTGGAACTCTTTCACTCTCAGTCTCCATCTGGCAAGACCTCAATTTAGACTTAATCTTTTTAACGTCACTAAAGGATTTGATTCAGACGTGAAAGTAAATTTAGCGCCTAGTTACTTTCTGGAGTAAGAATAGATGATACCAAAGACTAAAAATTCTACTTCTTGTCTCGCTTGACGCTCAGCATGAGAGGTTAGGACCAGGAAGCAGAATTGGTTGGTCTGATGTCAGTATATATTGTGGCTGGGTGAGGTGTCATGTCTGTTGTCTTCGGCATGATACTTCAGTGATGGCAGCATTTTGGCGGCATGGACCCGTTCTGCTACAAGAAGAAGCCATATATGTACACTCACCTAACGATTCCTTGTTTTCAAATGACTGTAAAGTTGTTAAGTACGACCTTAAACCCCAAGCATACAGACATACACACACACACGGGCTGGGCATTTTTTTCTCTGACAACTCATATGGCACTCATGAGTCAATTGCAGTTGTGGTTGCGTGCAGTTCCGTCAACTTCAAAATGATATACACGCACGTTTCCTCGCGTAAAAGTTAGAAAGCTTCGTGACCTGGAGAACCTGCACAATAACAGTATGGTGTCACCTTCAGTGGGTTCTGCAATGCTATTCTTATTGTTTTTCTTCTTGTTGTATTACCCTCAGCAGATTGGACCAACTAATCTAGATTAAGGTATTGTACACCGCTAGACCACCAGGTTCTTACTTAAAAGTTTTGGCTTTTTTAGTACAACTATTGTTGTCTGGAGCAAAATAATGCAATTAACACAGCTGAAAAACACTACAGTTTAACCGTTAAAGAAAAGAAAACAAGCGTAATATAATAGTTACTCGCTGTGTTCGATGTTTTTCCGGATGAAGGTAGGGGTTTTCAACACACGGGGAATGGAGATGTGAAAATGACGTCTACTTTGATTACTGAGACAATCTCACCAAGACAGAAGAAAACAATAGCGGAGAGAAAAGAATATCCCATGTTGTCTCAATGTCAATATTTGTCCGAGTTGTGCTTCTGGTTCATGAACTATATATGTTCTTCATTAATCTTTTATGCCGAGAGTAGTTTTAGATGAATCTGTCCTGGCGCCATGTAGCGCCATGTGATGCGCTTTTTAAAAATGCAAATGCGATAATTTAATCAGTTAAATCTGGTTTCATTGACCCATGTAGAGCCAAGCGTTGTAATCTCAGTACCCCGTGTGGAGTCAGCCATTCGGATTACTGTTTACGCAGACAATCAGAACACAAATAAAATGGAATTAGTTTTTGTGGAATCTAACATCATCCAATAGGGCAGTCCGAATTTAGAAAGAGCCTCACACATATATACTCCTGCAATGAATTCGTTTCTGTTCAATCATAAAAATTGCTATGACTCAATCCCATGTTACATAGTTCGTTAACAATTTAATTCAGTTCAATTAGAATAGAGGCATAACAACCAATTAATTTTGAAATTCAGATATATACCTGTATATATGATGCCACCTGTAACTGGCATGCCCTTGCATATAAGAAACCTTATGCGCGTATACATTATTTATGAAATTTCCAAACGGAACTTTTGTGCCTTTATTTTTTTTATTTATTTATTGGATTGGCGTTTTTCGCCGTACTCAAGAATATTTCACATATACGACAGCCACCAGCATTATGGTGGGAGGAAACCGGGAAGAGCCCGAAGGAAACCCACGACCATCCGCAAGTTGCTGGAGACCTTCCCACGTACGGCCGGAGAGGAAGCCCTCGTGCCTTTAAATTGATATCAGAAGCCACTCTAAGGCCATATGAACTGAGTCCAACCAGTTACGGGATGAAAAGGCATTTTATCCAGAACTACCAGTATCATTCCACATAAGCTAGCTAGTAACTATGCAGTTACTTTTGTTACAAACTAGCAGACTTTTACGAGTGATTTAGGACCAAATATTGAACTGATATGAAGTATGTGACAATATGTGCGTCTGAGAGATTAGTGAGACAGTGTATACGAATCGCTTTTCACGCTGTTACCAAACGCGATAATTGTCTTCGTCTCAGGCTAACGTCAATACGATATCCCGGGAGTTCAGGGTGGTAATAAGCCAGCCTCTTGGGGAACCCAGGGAATCGATGGTAGAACCCACTGCTGGATGACTGTTAGGGATTCCCAGGCTGACCTCAGCCTATTCATTCCGCATGTTCGGCACATATGCGTATGCTTCGTCTATACTTATACATATATATAATCATCGCGCAAAGAACGATGGCTGATATATCCAAGGTTCGGCTTTCTTTTTGGCCAGTTTAAAGAAGATTCCTAATTACTTATATTCCTTATTGAAAGTGTTGTTCTAAAGTAATTAGTAGCTTGATTGAGTGGATAACTGCCAGAAAACAACATTAAAAATTCTTTTGTTTTAAATTTATATTTTTATTATCTTTGCCAAAGATCGGACCTCTTTATACAGCTTGATTATTAAAAGTCTCTTTCATCTGTATTGGACTGCGTTCACGATTGTCAATGTTGTAGAGAGCGACTATAATACATTAGCGTTGACAATCTTTCTGGCATAACATCTTTACGCATTTTGGTCAAAAGCAAACATCGTGGGCAACATACCCTTTAAAGGTACCTTGGCACCATTGTGTGGCATTGTTGTTCTGGAGCTGTTTCATGCAGAATGTCTATTTTCACATTTCTACACTCCCTCTTAATAATCAAGGAATATTTTAATATTAGTTTACACCAGGAGCACAGAAAGTGGAAGTTGAGTAAATTGGAAGAGAAAAATGGTCCCCTTTGTTTCTTCTGGTGAGGTTTGTCAAAGGTTTCGACTCCCGACAAATACTCATGCACTGGTGGTCCATGGATCATGCATAAATAACGTAATTTCGGACACCGATTTGTACAGGCCCGACAAATACTCATAGACAGGCGGCCCATGAATCATGTATAAACACCGTAACCTCAGACATCCATTTGTACAGGCCCGACACATACTCATGGACTGGTGACACATGAAACATGTATAAACATTGTAGCCCCAGACATCCATTTGCACAGGACCGACAAATACTCATGGACTGGTGGCCCATGGATCATGTTTAACATCGTAACCCCAGACATCCATTTGTACAGGCCCAACACATACTCATGGACTGGTGACACATGAAACATGTTTAACATCGTAACCCCAGACATCAATTTGTACAGACCCGACACATACTCATGGACTGGTGACGCATGAAACATGTATAAACATTGTAACCCCAGACATCCATTTGCACAGGACCGACAAATACTCATGGACTGGTGGCCCATGGATCATGTTTAACATCGTAACCCCAGACATCAATTTGTACAGGCCCGACACATACTCATGGACTGGTGACGCATGAAACATGTATAAACACTGTAACCCCAGTCATCCATTTGCACAGGACCGACACATACTCATGGACTGGTGGCCCATGGATCATGTTTAAACATCGTAACCCCAGACATCCATTTGTCCAGACTCCGCAAATACTCATAGATTCCCATTCCTCTTTCATAGGACATTTTTCATGCTGCTCTTGACGTTTAACCTTACTTCACTGACTCATTTGCAACAATTCAGACGTACAACAACTTGCCATAAATAACAGATGGTAGTATTTGTTTATTGTTACATCAACATCAGTAAAGTGCAACACTTTATGTTTTTTAACCAACAGTATCCTCTAAACCCATATTTCCAACAGGTTATTATTTTACATTGTTTTTGTGACATTGCCCGACCATCTACATTGTCTATGATAGAAGTCATTTCATTACAGAAATATATCTGTAAAACTGTAATAAACATGTACATTAGAAAAATACGACAAGAGGAACATGTAATACTGTTGCACCATTCTTGAGGCGCACAGAGATCATCTCTTGAGAATTTTTATAAGACCGAGATAATCTATCACCCCGAAATTTAAATGACTCAAAACCAAAACTTGCGTGTTGTCATCTCTCCTTCATCAAGTGTGAAGACGTCTGTGAGTTCAAATCTGAGACCAGCCCTCTTAATGGAACGTGTAAACAGATCTGTGCATAAACCATACGCGTTAAACGTTTCTAGGTTAATGGGACGTTTGACTGAAGGTCAGTTACTGGTAACTAACTCAGCTGTTGGACTGTCGGAAAGATTTGTGCCCCCATTGATCTGCTTAATTTCTCCCATTTCGATGTCAGCAGTGATGGTTTTGTTTACGGACGAATTGCATTTCGTAGAATCCTTTGACGGTTCATCATTTATCAAGATGTCTGGTATTGCAAATCGACAAATCTGGCGCGCCTCGGCGTCTGCTCTGCTACAGCCGCTGCGCTTCTTGACCAGCACCGCGTTGACGTAATCCTCGTCGGCAGCAAAACTGCTAGGACTGACCCTGCTGTAGCGCGCATCGTCGTCGTCCCAGGACGGGGACGATCTCGTCTGCTTACAGAATCTCACAGAGCAGTCCGACTTGTTATCGTCCGAACAGTTGGAAAGACTGATACATTCATCGTCGCTGGTGAAACTCGAAGGAGATCGTGGAAACTTGCGATTGTTCTGATAGCGCATTAAAGATTGTAAAGGAGAGTCTAAAGGAGATCGGAAGCGAGGATAACCACAGCTTTGCTTCGACAGTAGCTCCGACTGCTCATCCAGTATCACCGGAGGCCTACTTTTTTTACTTTTTCTCTTGCTGCCCTCAATTCTATGGTTATTACCGACCGGACTCCTCGACACAGAGCCGTCGGCTCGACTAGAGTTCTGACCCATTCTCTTCAGATCCATTGTGGACGTCGCCACACTCTGCTCTTCCAAGAACACTCTGGGACGACGCCGGAACCTGCAGCCGAGGATTCTTTTGAAAGCTCGCTGGTACTCTTTGTGCGAACAAGCGTATATAATAGGGTTCATTAATGAGTTACAATACCCGAGCCAGAAGATGATTTGAAAAAGGATGGGAGGGATGTAACAGTGTGGACACAAGGCAGCTGAAACAGAAAGAAAAGCAAACGTTTTACAACAAAACATGTAAACTCTTTTCACCACGGATGTTAATTCCAACTTTACAGCCCTAGGGGAAGCGTGTCAGTGATGTGAAAACATCTTGGACAGGTCATTATAATTTTGGTCCTAGTCAACGTAACACAGAGTATTATTTATAACCAAAGTTTATCCACGGAACATTTTGCCTATAAAATATAGGTGCATTTGGCGCAAGGAGGTCTTCACAACAGTCTATCAAACTTGTTGCATTCTTTCATTCAAGTACCACATGGTCGTTCCAAACTTCTGCATTGCGCACTTTAGTAAATTTTTAGTACGCATTTAAAGGTAAAAAGTTTCATTTACAAAGAAATCACCAAACGATATTTATATGTTCTGTGCAGATCTAATTTCGTTGAGAATGAGGTCTCTATTTGATGGGTAAATCAGTCTTCAGATCGGGAAATTTCACACTAGACTTGGGTCTTGCCAGCAATAAATGCCTAGTTGTTCACTAAAATATCAAAAACAAAAATCGTTCCTTCAGCTTAACAACAATAACTCTGAAAAAAACTTAGACTAACATCCACACCATAGGTTCTAATTAAACAGGGATTTGATCGAATATAAAACTGAATTAGATTGGATTAGCATAATGCAAGTTAACAGTTCTCAAAAGGGATGGTTGATAGAAGTCATCCTTACTATGATGAATTTGAAGTAAAAGCTTAATCATCCATTCATTTATTCAAAGTTGCAAGAAAAAAATCCATCCTCTACCTCTCTCCCCTGTGTGCTATACCTACACAGATGTTAACAGCCACGTCGGTCACCGTTCTCCTTTAATTACTAGGAAAATATGCATCAAAGAAATGTGTCATTTTGTAATGTTGTGATTAATTGGAGATAACTTGTTTTACACCGATGTCATGAGATATGGGCGTATGATAAGCCGTATGCTCTTCCCAGCTCTTGGTTATGGTATACAGTATATATAAAGTTGCTTTATAAAGCAAGCTTACATTAACAAATCTCAATAAGGACGACTCACATTTTATATATAACAGTCCTATCGTTATTTTAGGACTACACTTCTGGGCATAGCGCCTATTGCTGCAAACCTACTGATACCATTCCCCTCTCAAGACTCTCATGAAAGTAGGAGATCTTTAGACTTTACTGCGAACATGCATCAGCCATCTGATGATGGAACGACACAGCCCACAACATATGGCCAATGTATGTTCGCCGTAAAGTCGACCGTGCACATACCTGCTATTTTTATGAGGGACCTGTAGGACGAATAGTCTTGACGGTTGAAATGATTTGCTAGCAATTAGATGACTAACTCTCTCCTTTCATGACACAGTGTGTTTATAATACGAGTAACAGTATGTTCCCACGTGTGTGCCCTTAACATTCTATCAGTGATGAGGAAATAACAGATGGTGCAACGAAACAAGTTTCCGTTATTTAAGACGTTTCAGCACACTCTATGTTTGCTAACGCATTTTTTCCCTGTGCATATTATTCGTCCACACATATAGAGCATTAGCAAGAAAGAAACAATAATTGTATTGTAAATCCCCTAATCAAGAACATACGAAAAATAATTCATAAAGCTTATTCAGGTTAGTCAACACTTTGAAAGCTAATTTACAAACGTACAAGCATTTCATAAACGGACGCTTTGACAAGCAGAAATCGCCACTCTCTTGACATCAACTGAAAAAATATGTTTCAAGGTTACCCTAGGAGTTAAATTATAAAGAAGAGCAATTATTGTAATGCCGTATAATGCTGAGATGCTGAGATTTGTTTCCGCGGCTTATTCCTGTACTAAGCACACGCCAAGTCTTAAGAGTACAAACATCTGTCTGATGTGCTCGAAACTATTAGTCTGTAGAGCGTGGCTTTCTTACAATCAGGAAGTATCTGGAACCCTACAGCAGACGACAGCCGCAGGTGAAATGTCATGTTAGGTGAACATAGTACTACCGACAGCCTCACCAACGTCCCCGTGCAACTTCTATGACCGCCGGAAATCACAGGATAGAGGCACAAGTCAATTTTTCTGGCGGCGACCGGTCAAGTCTATCTGTATCGTCACTGCTCAAGATGATTTAAGGCCTGGGTATCGGCAACACCCCTGGTCATACGAGAATTCTCATTCGTCGATACTTTCTGGCAGATCCATCGGTGCCTTCCCGACTACGTGTACATGAGAACCAGCCTCCAGTTTGCTTGTTGATTCCAGAGAACGGTAAAACTATCTGATAATGTAATTTTCTTGAGACAAAAAAAAAAGAGAACCGACGCTAAAAATCGCAGACAATTATTACCACTCATGATGTCGTGGCGACACCATTTCTGCCCTTCTTGTCGGGAGATGCCCCTTGTCGTTACTTGTGGGAGATCTGTCTATTTATGTCTGCCACCAGCAAATGATAGTGAGTCTGATATGCCGGAACAATATTTCCTATATTACATCGTCTTCCACTCCTACCTGCTTATTGTGATTTACAAAAAAAGCAACAAAAAAAAAACAAAAACAAAAAAGAAAAAGAAAACAGTTCACACAGCAAGAGGAAATTAAACTCCACCTCAAAATCAAAAAATTGAATCTACAGTGAAGTTAAACAAAAATGTTTTGTTAAAATCGTGTTCACTAGTAAAACAAGAATGATTGCATTAACTGCTTAAAACATCGAGCGGAAAGATGAGGAATTAATTCTAGCGTTTTAAGTTGATTTCACTTTTGATTTTGCATTTAAGTCTTCGTTGTAAAGAGTTATACATTGAGAGAGTTCTGGAGTCGTTCAACGTCAGTTCTAGAAGGCGTCTCCGTATAGTCTCTGGCGACAGAAATTCCTTGATTTGTTTACACTGAACTCCACTATTGTGTGGAATGAACGACTTTGAGAGATGGTTAGGTGGCCGAGTTCTGAATAAACCATGTTACTTAATACAACATGACGATTAAACGTGACCTTTCCTCATCAAGTGTTTTTATCAAACCTAACAATAAATGCATAAAATTCACCTTATTTAGCACGCACCAAATGGCATGCTCCTGAAGGGGTGGATCTGCAAGTTATGGCAGATTTGCATATCTGAGGTTGTGTGCCTGGGAATAACGGACCAGATCTTCCCAAAATCGAGTGTTCTGTGTTCTGGGTTGATGATATGCTTCTATAAAATGTATTTCATGCACTCTATACAATGCGTAATATTGAATTGATGTGCCACTTCATAAAAAAATAGATTTTATGCATGGCTGTCGCAAAAAAATAATTCATTTAGTTTAGTTTTTAAAGAAATGACTAAATGGCTGATTAAGACTGTATGTGATGCTCAAATTCCTAAGTTTAAACACGGCAGTGATAGCAAATAATCATAAATAACATAATTGGTACCTTTAATACATACTCTTTGCCATGAAAACCCCTGGATTTAGCTATAACAAATCTTGCTCTGGGAATCACGTAGCAAAACTAAACTAATGGTAAACACGTATGCAGCCTCACAGATTTCCATTTTGTGGCTGTTTAAGACACTCCTAACTCAGAAACGAAGAGCAACCTAAATCGCAGGAGATGATGAAATTTATATGCGAAAAAACATGTTTGTGAAGAACTGAATAATAAACGAATGACCGTGACTTTCGATGCTTAGAGAAGAATTTCAGACAAAACCAGTGGGAAATTTTCGTTTATTTCTGAGTCTGTATCTTTCGGGAGGGCAAAATCCACATATCGACCTAACTCTGTCGTATAAACAGAATATTCTCCCACGAATGAATGAAATAAACAAAGCCAATGCAAACATTTTGAAGGTATCTAATAATCGTGCTTTTTTAAACTTCACAAACAGTGATGATCATTGCGTGAATTGTCCCTTTTAGCTGGACAAAGTGATTGATGACATCAAATTCTCTTGGGCTTCCTAATATAAAACTTGATGTATGGGATGCAGTACAAAAATGGCATCCTTTGACACATACTGTTATGTACACAATAACAACATTCACATAATCAATCGCCACTTGTTATCTTCTATTTCACTCTTTAATAACCGGCCCTAGGTCTTGGCAAGTGACCGTGAACTTTCAGACGGCTCTGTTGTTTGTTCTAGGTCATGAAATGTCATGTTTTCTCCTGTGTGAGCCTGGTCATGTTCACAGCTTCAGCTACAATCCTTAACCCAGCTGTATATGCATTATTGTCTGTATGGCTCAACCGACTAAATACCCTGCGGATAAGTTCTGATTAAGCATTGGAAAGTGACGGGGAAATGTTTATCACCCAATGGGAACTACGTGCCTTACTTCAAAGACAAACTGTACAAACAAAATCGCGGATATAAAAATTATCCCAGAAATATCTTTTATTTTATGAAAGTAAATTAAGTACTAAATTCCATTATATTTTATTTTCCGACAGATAAAATCAGATTTATTTTAAAACGCTGGATTAATGTAAATTCATTATTGTTTCCAGTGAGCTCGGCTGACAAACATGCAATGGATCAATTGTTCAACCTGATATGCCGTTACGTGATAATGAAATCACTCTGTTATCTGATAAGACCAGACCGGGTGTCATAGAGATTGAAAAGGAATGGCAAATAAGGTGGGCGAATTGGATGGGGGCGATACATGGTGTGGCTAATGGAAAATCGCTTAGTATAAATGACATACAAGACACGTCCAACACGCTCTCGGAAATTTGCAGTTTGATCAGAACTTTGCAAGTATCAACTACCTTGTTTTAAGAACTTCCTCGCACTGTAAGTTTCCTAGGGAGCAAAAGGCGAAATACTTTACGTTGTATCCATTTCTTTGTTTGGAACAAAAACAACAGAGAAAAAGAGTGGAAAAGTTTAGTCCTACCAAAGCACCTACCTTACCAGCCGTAAGCGTATCTTTCAAACTGCACAGCAAAATGCTTGTTTCAACTAGTCCACTCATATTACTCACAAATGCCCGTATAAACTTTATCTAATATTTATTGACCATGGGTCTGTAATTCCAGACAGGTACTTACGTTACTTTATCATCATCTGGTATATGTCATCACATCGTTGAAGAATGACATTGTACAAAGGTGTTAAATTGAAATAGGTCTAATGTTCAGAATCCGTTCCCAGAAAGAGGTTTCAGGAGAACTGGAGGGGAAGGTTAGAAATATTTAGATCACCTGCAAACGCAATTTAATTTTAGTTAGCTGGGTCCATTCGTTTCTTATCAGTGTCATTTTCTGACAGTTTTGTACTTTGCCTTCATTTCAAACAGACCAAATGTTGCCAGTATGAGACAAAGTGTCATCTTAATTCTCTTAGGCAGAAATATGAAAGCCAAAACAGAGTTTGTAGTAAGGTGAACTGGTGGGCTTAGTTGTGGCATTCCGATTACGAACATTTTGGATATCTCCAGGCACTGACATGTCAATGTACTATCAGATTTCGTCAGATTATTTGTAAGCTTCAATCAATACACAATAATCTTACACACCCAGTGTATGCTCAAATAGTAACCTACATAGTGTGCAACGGACTGAGCTTTCACTGGCTAACGCTGTTACAATAAAACTTCGTGTAACACCGTCACGAAAAATCAACCATCCTACGTATTATTTTCAACTATGCAAATATTGCCAAAAGGCATTCATTGACGTTAACTGTGATGTAGCGTATTTTTATTATTTGCTTGAAATTACACCGTTTCCCTAATACATAACAAATCTTAAACAGGATTTGCACACAATTCTACACTCGAATGTTGTTTAAAATTGTATGACAATCTTCATGCTGGCCCTAGCCAAGTCTGTATACCACATTACGTTATCATCTTGAAAACTAAAACAAGTCAAGTTTTTGAAACATCGTGGAAACAACTAATTCGAACAACGTAAGGCCACAAATCCAAATGAACGGAAGGTATATAGATCGCCAAAATAAATTTCTTCGAAGCTACTTTGCTTATTTATTATGTTAATCTGTTCAGTGGATTTGTTGTCTTAATGTTTCACAAACATGTATGAACCGTGAACGTCGTTTATTAGGCTAAATTATAGCTTGTGCCCCACAACGTGTTTCGTGAAAATATATATACATCTATAGACAGAAGAAGTTCAAATGATCTTCTGGACATGCTTTTGAACATTACCGAAGAGCTGTAACAAGAAGAGCTGTACCTAGGAGAGCTGTAACGAAACATTAATTATTTTAAATATATAAGTGATAATTTTATTTGTCTCTACAGCCATCTTATTTAATTTACTGTGTCGCAGCTCTAGCAATACTCTGTAAGTATTTCGTTAGAATACTCTCAGATTAATTCATCTGGATTATGTAAAAAGATTTATCAGGGTCGTTTAACTCAAATACACCCCCTCCGCCCACAGAAACATCAGTTTTCAGATTCCGCGGGGTATATGTCATGACTCCTACCAATACAGGGTCTGTGCTGTGATTACATTCCTTCTACGCTTAAAGGACATATACTCCAGTCATGTATAACTAATACATCTGTCTTAAAGCTAACGGCACATTGCACCAAAGTGAACTATTAGTATAGGCAAGATAATTATATGTTTACATAAATTGGACTCACGAAGGATAAATACCCCAAGGGAAATAATTCTATCCGATCATTTTACATCTGTGTTGTGAAAGCAGAGAGCATAGTAGTAGTACGTCTGCAAGCTCTTGGAAACGTGATTGGATGGTCAACTTCAAAGATGTGGGAAGCCATCAAATCATAGTTCCACGTCGACCTCGGGCGGCAATTTAAGTATTTGACGGTTCCTAAGGATTGGCGATGTCTGAGAATTACCTTCTGTATAATCAATTACATCGAATGAATGGCTTTTAGACAAGCCTTGGCTTCAAGATCTCTCCACGTGTCCACGAATTCTGTTCAGATTGACCGAACATGTGGCTCTAAAGCAGAACACCTAATTGTCCACAAGAAGGTCTTGTTAGGGTTAAAGCCAGGGTCAAGCGGTCAGGGACTGAAACAATGCAGACTCATCCTCTATAAACCAACACCCCATACCAAGGCCTACACTATGATAAAAGAAAAATGAAAAACGGGTTCAGCTGCTATGGATTTAGGCATTAATATTGAATCTTATGAAGACAGCCGTTTGTGTGAGGGTCGCAGCTAGTTTATTCACCTGCACAGTTCTTAAAATCCCCTGGTGAGAAACGTCACGCGGTTCGGTATAGAGGAAAATCCTATGCTTATCCCAGTTGCCCATGTGGCTGTGGATCTTTACGTATTTAATCTGACATGTTGTTTTTGGATTTGGTAATCGTCAGGACAGCGTTATAAGTTTTCGCTTTGCAAAGGATAGAAAGAACCTGGTTAAGGTTTCTCCTCATGCCGAAGACCGCACATTTTTGGCATTCATGTATTGTTTAGGCCAAGGCCATTTGTTCTCTCTAAGGGAATCCAGTTCGAATGTAAAAAATCGGATTACTTGAAGAACTAGAATTCTTGGGTGCATTCATCCCCTTTGGCATACTGAATGGCACAGTTAACTAGATACCGGTACCGATTTCTCGCTTAGCCCACAAATTGTTTCTGGACGGCTAATAAATTTTTTAGTTAAATGACACGACTGTTGAACATTCATACATGCATAGTTGTACAGTGGTACATCCATAGCACTGGAAACGCGAACAGTGACGACTGTAAAAGTAAACACTGCTAGAATAGGGCTCTTAAAGGCGGAATACAACAGGGTTAATAACAGTTGGACTAATACGTTTACTTCAACATAGTCAACATGGGAAATGTACCGTACGTATCCAGGACATCATTTTGAATCATGAACAATAAAACAGAGTAAAACTTACTGGATACTGTTTGTGTAAGGACATAAGGCTGACTGGATTTATTTATTTATTCGATTGGTGTTCATTGTCTGCCCGGCATCATTGAAAACTGATGACCGCTTCTCTCTTGTGTGTTACCGACTTTATTTCTTATTTGTATAATTTCTTACATACCTTTGTCTTCGGGAGTTAGTGTTAAACGTTGTTGTGGAAATGGTTCGACATGGAACTCCCTTTACGGACTACGAATGGTATACGAATGTCGGACTTGACGCTTATATTTACGCCGTACTCAAGACTATTTCCCTTATACAACGGCGGCCAGCATTATGGTGGGAGGAAACCGGGCAGAGCCCGGGAGAAAGATGGATTTAAATTTTGTTCAACGCACAATAGCGGTGAATTAGATGGCGCGTTATTTGACAAGTATAAATCTACTTGAATTTTGAGTGAATGAGGACAGACGAGTTAGGCAGTAGGCGAGCGCAGACTTTTGTAATCGTCAAGCTGATCGACTTCTTTTGCTGCGTAATCTAAGGTACAAATGTTGTCTGAAATTACACCTTCACAAGTGTTTAAGGAACTCTAAAAAAAAATCGAAAACATAATTACATGTTCTTTACCCCCCTTTTCATTACGTTCATTAAGATCCCCTGTAACCCTGTTTTGTCAAGACTAAATGATTTTCTTTCGGATTCATTAATCGTATAATACACAAGGAATAGACTTCTGTTGATGGACTTAAGCTACAGCTTTGTTTCTTTTCAATATACCACAACTGAAACAGGCAACCCGAGAGGAAGACGGATCTGTATGACCCATGAACCCTGGGCTCAGACCCAGTCTTATTTGGCCATACAGAAAATTAACTGCACCGCAACATTTTCATTATCATCAACAAGATATGTAACCTTGGGCCGCTCGAATGATCGAAACCAGGCAAGCCGATAATCGGTCTCGGAAAAGGTAGGATTAAAGTGGAATTTTGGAACAGAAGCAAAAGGTTCTCAGACAGCAAGTTCGCCTCTCCCTCAACGTCATAGAAAACAGGCCGTCAGAGAGTTCGAACATTTATGTTAAAGGGGATACCTTGAGCAAGATGTTATTCTTATTTTTTTTTCACTTCATAGAAAGCCATGAAGTAGTACAAAATCAGCCTGCCTAGATGTACACAACCATACGTCGTATTCTTATTCACTCCCAAGGCTTTTTAAAGTTGTTATTTAAAGAAGGGATTGAGACATTGTCACCAGTGTGGATCTTTACGTTGAAACAGACGTTCGTATACCACTCATCAACCAAAGCGGATGTACCAGGTCAATAATCGCAAAGGACAATTACTCAAAACGGCGTTTAACGCTCACCACCAAAGAACTAAGAAAGTATATAAAGTACGAAATTAGGACGGAATAATGCAAAGAGAAGCATAATCTTCAATGATGTTGGAAAGGGGCAAGGAATGCTCTAGACAAATGAATGGAATCAGTATTTAAATCGTGTACCATGCTAGTGTATAAGATGTCCATAATGAACTGTGTCTGTCAGTTGCGCTCTGATTACAACTGTTCATATATCCAACTTGACGATCCAGCCCCGGGTTAAGCGGAATTAGACACACTCATGGAGCAGTGTACCAAACATTCTGGACACTCTGCCTATATGTATTTTAATACAAGAAAATTATACTCAATGTAAAACATTAAAAAATTTACAGAAACCCTTTAGATCTTAGTAAAAATATAAGTCCAGATAAGATGTATCACCTGAAGAGTGTGGTTTCCTTTAAATCCAGTGAAGGTGGAGGTATATCTGTCGCAACCTTTATTATGTATGGATGGATTGTTTAAAGCTAAGAAGTCAGCAATATACCGTTCAGTAAATGAGAAAGATCGTGACAGACCGTAACAGTTATCTACAATGAATCAGATAAAATACACATTTGATTAAACATGATTGCTCAACTCAGATTTTCCGGGCCCTTTCTGGTTTCCTCCCACAGTAATGCTGGCCGCCGTCGTATATGTGAAATATTCCAGGGTACGGGGTAAAATACCAATCAAATAAATAAATCAACTCAGATTTCTAAAAACACAAAATTTACATGGTGTAAGTGTTGAATCTCCAAGAACAATACGGGCTTGGAACGAAGAAGGTGATCAAAGATACCCGCCGCAATCAGGAACGATCCTTTAACAGCGTCATCAGAGGATTTCGGTTCATTTAGTGTGAACCCAGAGTGAGACACAAGCATATTGTAAGCAGAAAGAATTGAGTGGGAGTCTTTTTTTGATTTGACGATTTATAGAGAGTTAAGATAACGCTTTCCCGAAGAAACTTAATATGACAAGCTTTTATAATGTAAAAGAAGACAATCCACCTAACTACAGAACCGCGGATCTACCCTTATTTTCCATACGGGAATATTTTGTGGGCAAACACGTACAAGTCTCACTTGCAACCTCTGCAAATATAGCAAAAACCCTCTGTTCGAATTGTGACTAAGTCTAAGTCCCTAGAACACACAAAACCACATTTTTTCTACTAGTATGATACTGCATAAATTTTTTAATCACCCCGAAGTATTACCACCTGGCTTTAATAATGTACCTTGACGTACGTCACTATGACATAAAACGTCGGCCATTAGATATTTTTCGAACCCCCTTTAAAAGTAGTATGTTCTATCGTTCACTCGAAGTAACTGGCACTCGTGAATGGAACAAACTGCCTTCATACTTACGCAATATTCAGTGAATTGCCTTATTCAAATCTAAACTGAAATCGTAAATGCTGCAGCACTTATTCTCCGTTTAGTCTAACACACAATAATATACTTTATAGTCGTTACCATAAGCACCTGTATATATTATTTATTTATTTACTTTTTTTCACAGGAACAGATAATCACCATGGTTATAATCACCATAGTTTACATACCTGTATTATACACAAATTGTATGTTAATAGCTCTATTCACGCCAGTATGTTTGTGTATGTTTATATGATTCTTATGTTTTGTATATTATGTTGGTGAATAAACAAACAAGCAACAAACAAACAAGCAACGGCGCGGAAAGTAACCAACTGGTGAAAATGCTGATATTTGAAATAATAGTTTCTCATTGGCCACTAAGTCGAGGGAAAGTACTTTGTCTCGAGTTAGCTGATTTAGTTTCTTTATTCCCTTTTTCCCGAGGGCCCAAAAAAGAGAGACTTTATTTACTAAAATTTTTTTCTCGGGTGCGGGGGGGGGGGGGATAGTATTTTCCCCTGTATTAGTGATCCCATCAGAAGTGCCGTTATTTAGAATGCAGTATGATAATTGGTTAACTAAGTCAGGGTAAAGCACTTTCCCTCGAATTAGCGGACTTATTTGCTGCAATCTAAATAACAGCACTGGATCACTACACGGATGAAAAAAATTTAAGTAAATAAATTCTCTTTTTTTGGCCGTCGGAAAAAAGGAATAAAGAAACTACATAAGGTAAGTCGGGGCAAAGTACCTTCCCCCGTGAAAATTTTTTTAGTAAATAAAGTTTCTTTTTTTGGCCATCGGGTGTTTTAAAAGCACAGATAGCTATACATTCTAGGAAATTTCACTGAAAATGTCAGCATGCATGTGTGTTGTCCCTGAAAACATTAAATATCAGGGCGGCCCAGATAAACCAGCATATTAGGACTATACATTTGGCTCTATTTAGAGCACAAGCCTACAAATGTGGGACGCTTTGTTAATTTGGGGAACCCTTATTTCTCAAAATGTAACTCCACAATACCTGGCTGTAGTTTACGACAGAGAATAGTATTGTAAGACCTTACAAATGGAGTTTGGAAAAGTTTCAACTTTAACATTCTTCAACTTCTCCAAGGTTTATAGCCTGTATTACGCTCTCCTGTCTCTAGACACATACCCATCAAGTAGTCAACACTAATTCGTCCGCCAGAGTACCTATTGCCATGAACCATGAGAAAACCTATCTGTAGCTGCTCGACAAGGCATTCCATTAGTACGTTCAGTGAAATGTAAAATAAATCTTTAAGCTAATTGTAACAACTGATCCGATTGACCTGAAGGCCCAGATTTCGACAATCTGTCCTATATGGACAGGGCACAAAGAAGACCTTCATGTAAGATTAATAAAAATTTGTCTTTTGTAACGAGAAAAATGGAAACATACATCTTTTTTTTCTGAGAAGAGTCTATCTTACTGGGAACAGCTAATCCAATAAAATCAATCTGATTATCACAAATAATAGCAGACTCTAACACATGATGCTTTCTTTCTTCAAGTGTATATTATTTTTCACTTTAAATGAGAAGAATCTGCACACTTGCACAAACTGATATAGTTCTTCCAAGATAGTAAAAATACAATAAATGTTGACATAAAATGGTATTTTTTGCTTTTCCCACTTGTCTGTATTCATTATACATGTGTATACTCCTCGGTGTCAGTAGCCATTGCAAATCAGTCAGCCTTTAGGCTGATAACACTTATAAAGTTATAAGTTTGTATGAAATCATTTAATTGGTATACCGAGAGGAACATTTTTCACCGCATTATCTCAGACCCGTGAAAAATAGTTTGATAGTTCCTCAACCCAGACGTCTTTTCCATTTGCCTATTTATGAGACTCCTCTTCCCCAACTGCCAGAACACGCTATAGCTATATTTGATTTATTTATTTATTTGATTGCCGTTTTATGCCGTACTCATGAGTATTTATACGATGACGGCCAGCTTTATGGTGGGAGGAAACCGGGTAGAGCCCGGGGAAACTCACGACCATCCACACGTTGTTGACAGACCTTCCCACGTACGGCCGAGAAGAAGCCAGCAAAAGATTGAATTCGGAGCGACCGCACTGGTGAGAGACTCCTAGGTCATTGCGCTGCGCTAGCGCGATAATCAATTGAGCCACGGAGTCCCCCATCCATATTTGACATTCAGATCGGTGTGTATGTGTAGATCAGTGTGTCCATATAGAAAGCAGAATCATAATCGAAAATGTTGAATAACCTGACTGATTTGACTGCAAGTGCTAATCAATGGTGAAATTACTTTTAGAGAAGGGATACTAACATAATGTTTCTGTTTAGTTCTTTTTATTTTTAAACTTTATATTTGTAAATGAAAGTCATATACCAAGTGCTTTGGATTACTTGTAAAGTATCTTTCTTTCACTGACTTCTTAAAAATGAGTAATAAAGGACCTGGAGAGAGAATGTGCGGATCCTGTGATAATTCTTATGAAGTTGTACACGTTGGTGGGTATGAGTATGCATGTAGTGTGTGTGGCATTTGTGTGAGACGTTATGAATGGGGGAGGTAATGCCGTTAAGCTTCATTGATTTAACAAACACGATGTGGGAGAAGGATTTAAGCCTAATGGAAACGATCAACCTGTCATAGTCAACAGCCCTTTGTGTGCTCGTGTAAAACGAAATCGCCGAATCCATTGGATTTTGCAAGCAAACGATTTGAGCCTTATCAGTTCAGCTCATTTATTTTATTAGGTAGTTCTCTTAGAGAACATGTTATTTGTAAATATAAAATGGTGCACTCCGTTTTTTTCACACTGGCGCAACTGAACTCTTTAAATGACTAGTGAACGAAGCAACACGAGCACGGTTGTAAGCATGTTGGAGAAATGTATAAGGTATATTGCTATGACTACAAACTATACTTTCTACACTACGTTTATATCACGGAAACATGTCTTCTGCTTCATTGCATCACTAATTGTCGACCAAGATAAGAAGATGAAAAACAAGCGTATAAAGTTACAGAGGCGTTTAACTGATCATAGTGCTTTATCCAGGAAACAGATTTTCCCGATAAGTAAAATGGTTATAATAAATATTCGTGTACACGCATTAATTCTTATTTTGATGAAAATTCGAACACGGGTTGAAATGAAAAGTTAATCTTTATTCAGCCACCGCATCCAGAGCTCAGTTGTCGGGCAAATTGAGCACGTGATCAATCCGAAATGTTCACAACTCCTTTCCCGAAAACCGGCATTTTCCTGATTTGATTTCAACGGATTTCGCAAGGATCTTTGTGGCTCTATTACATTTGTGGTTGGCATAGCAACGATACGTATTGTACTGAGATTTTGCCTGATATGACTTCTTCCGCGGGAGTATTGGGGTAACAAGATTGGATGCTTTCAAAAGAGAGAGAAGATGTAGACAAGCTCAACAAGAACTTATTGAAAAAAGTGTTTGTAGATGGGTCTGATGTGACACAATTGCTAACTAAAGATACGCATAGGACGAGCGGGGAAGCAATGAACGGAAGCCGTGGTGATAGGGGCTGTATAAACATTGTGTACATTCACAGCATTGTTCATATTCAGTCGGGACATTCCACCAATCGGTTCATCTGGTATCACATAATTACAGTTGGAAGCATGATTCGTAATCACAGCACTCATTTACACATAGTTTTGGGCAGAAGAAAATCCACTAGAACTGCCGGCACACCAGTTTAATGTTTGCCTCTAACGAGCCTGTTTGTGTTGATCGATTTTTTCCCGTTCAACAGGTTCATCACAGGCCCGTGAAAGGTTTCTCACGCGAGCACCTTTCACCGGTAAAATCAACATTTCCCAGCTTAGAAGCGGAAGGACTGAAGCAGTTCAAGCAAGCAGAGCAACCATTTTTCTAACTTAATATATTAATATTAGTTGCTGAATCAGGAATTTCAGCGATTGGTCCGTGGCATCCCGCTTTTCGTCAGCCGTTTACTACACAGTCTGCCATGGTTTAGTCATGTCTGTAAACAAACATTAACTTCTCCCTTACATACTTTGTCAGTTTTATATCGGGGGATGTCAACATGACAACGTGAACAGAATGAACTGAAAAGTATGAAAAGAAAACAAAGGCACCACTCCACTCCAGAGACTGAATGTGGATAAGGATATAACACTATTGTGTATGAATGAAAAATTCCACAACGAAACCCTCAGGAACAACAAAAAGGCTCTTCAGGTGTAAGTTGCTGCATTTGTTAAATGATGCGATATGTAATCAGGTATTATGTAATTTGCCTGGGAGACGTGCAGGTCTTAAGGAAAGGTTTAAACAGACATGTGGAATTTTAATAGCTTTGTTTTTTCGAGTCTACTATGTCAGTAACAGGTGTCCCTGTCCTGCCTTGCGTTTGGCATGTTGATAGCAGGTACCCGTGTCTTGTCTCGTGTTTGGAATGTTGATGGCACGTGTCCGTGTCTTGCCTCCGGTCTGGCAGGTATCCGTGTCATGTCTGGAATGTATGCGTGCCTTGGACCGCGCCTGTTACGTTGATGGCATGTCTTGCCTCTCGCCTGGAATGTTGATGCCAGGTATCCGTGTCTTGCCTCGCGTCTGGAATGTTAATGTCAGGTATTCGTGTCTTGTCTCGTGTCTGGAATGTTGATGTCAGGTATCTATGTCTTGTCTCATGTCTGGAATATTGATGTCATGTATCCGTGTCTTGCCTCGCGCCTGGCAGGTATCCGTGTCGCGTGTCATGTCTGGAATATTGATGCCTTGCCTCGCGTCTGGCACTTTGATGGAATGTCTTGCCTAGCGTCTGGCATGTTGGTGGCAGGTATCCGTGTCTTGTCTCATGTCTGAAATGTTGATGCCAGGTATCCGTGTCTTGTCTCATGTCTGGAATGTTGATGGCAGGTATCGGCATATGATCTAATAACGGGAGTGAGCTGACTTCGGTACCAGCCGAACCGCCTGCTATCTCATCTAGTTGGAGACTACAGCACGGAGAGCAAACCCAGTGCAGTGACGACTGGGTGATAATGGGCAAATGGTGACACATATTAACGGTGAAATCCGGCCTTCCGTGAATGAGGATACTGGGTAATAACTGAGGAGTCCGGTTTATAGCTATGAATGAGGGCACTGTGTAACGATTGAGGAGTCCGGATAATAGTCATGCATGAAGATACTGTGTAACGACTGAGGAGTCTGGGTAATAGTCATGCATGAAGATACTGTGTAACGACTGAGGAGTCTGGGTAATAGTTATGAATGAGGATACTGTGTAACAACTGAAGAGTCCGGGTAATAGTTATGAATGAGGATACTGTGTAACGACTGAGGAGTCCGGGTAATAGTTATGAATAAGGACACTGTGTAACGATTGAGGAGTCCGGATAATAGACATGCATGAAGATACTGTGTAACGACTGAGGAGTCCGGGTAATAGTCATGCATGAAGATACTTTGTAACGACTGAGGAGTCCGGGTAATAGTTATGAATGAGGATACTGTGTAACAACTGAAGAGTCTGGGTAATAGTTATGAATGAGGATACTGTGTAACGACTGAGGAGTCCGGGTAATAGTTATGAATGAGGACAGTGTGTAACGATTGAGGAGTCCGGGTAATAGTTATGAATGAGGATACTGTGTAACAACTGAAGAGTCCGGGTAATAGTTATGAATAAGGACAGTGTGTAACGACTGAGGAGTCCGGGTAATAGTTATGAATGAGGATACTGTGTAACGACTGAAGAGTCCGGGTAATAGTTATGAATAAGGACACTGTGTAACGACTGAGGAGTCCGGATAATAGTTATGAATGGGGACACTGTGTAACCACTGAGGAGTCCGGGTAATAGTTATGAATGAGGACACTGTCTACCGACTGAGGAGTCCGGGTAATAGTTATGAATGAGGATACTGTGTAACGATTGAGGAGTTCCGGCTAATAGTTATGAATGAGGACACTGTGTAACGACTGAGGAGTCCGGGTAATAGTTATGAATGAGGACACTGTATAACCACTGAGAAGTCCGGGTAATAGTTATGAATGAGGACACTGTGTAACCACTGAAGAGTCCGGGTAATAGTTATGAATGAGGATACTGTGTAACGACTGAGGAGTCCGGGTAATAGTTATGAATGAGGACACTGTGTAACCACTGAGAAGTCCGGGTAATAGTTATGAATGAGGACACTGTGTAACCACTGAAGAGTCCGGGTAATAGTTATGAATGAGGACACTGTGTAACCACTGAGGAATTCGGGTAATAGTTATGAATGAGGACACTGTGTAACCACTGAAGAGTCCGGGTAATAGTTATGAATGAGGACACTGTGTAACGACTGAGGAGTCCGGGTAATAGTTATGAATGAGGACACTGTGTAACCACTGAAGAGTCCGGGTAATAGTTATGAATGAGGACACTGTGTAACCACTGAGAAGTCCGGGTAATAGTTATGAATGAGGATACAAGGAGGTTCCGGCCTGATGTTCTTGTTACAGGATCACGTGAGGATATAATAACGTGTATGAAGAAGATGACCAGAAAAGCTAGTGAGCGGCAGTAGGCTGTAAACACTGATGTACTAAAACTGATACCTTGTCAGTCAGAGCGGAGGGCCGACGGGCAGACAGGTTATAATGTCTGGTATATTTATACCTCTTCAAAGACATCTGAGCTCTCCCACGCTTAACATAATCCACATACATTCGCATGGGTGTCTGTCAAGACCAACACTCTCTTTCATGCTTCATCGTAAATTCTCATTATTCTCTACGCTTGTTCACATAGTCCGTAGATCTACAGTTTGCAAAACAGACAGAAATCCATAAAATCGACCACAAACACATTTTAGCCCACGTGTCCCCACGGTTGTGTTAATCGAAGCTCGATACGTCCTCCTTATTTACATACGACACCTGCAAAACAGCAATGTTTAGTCTGTGGGGATTAAGGATTTCCCCAATAAAACCACTCACTCTAGGCGTAGTACAAGGAGAAGTGAACTAATTGACACAACTATATTACAACCACAACAGCTTGTCTTGTAACGTCGTTTAAGATTTCGACGTCACTTTTTAAACGTAATTTTCTCTCAGAAGTAGAAAGCCGCTCCGCGGACGTAACCATCACAAAAAAACTCATTGAAAAACACTGTCAATACAACCATGTCGACACACGATGTTCCTCGACGATTATCCCGACGATTATACCCGAAGAAAATTCAAAAGCCAGCGAAAGCAATTGTTACAAAAAACAAAAAAAGTTACCCGGACACGAGTAGCAGTCAAGTAGTGCTGGAGGAGTTTCTGTGAACACCTATACAGCATCAGCATAATGCTGAAGTCGCCATGTCTGTTCTGACAATGTACAATGTATATGTAAATGTAACGAGGTTTCCTCTAATTGTCACAAGTGTATCATTAAGATATTTGCCTAACATGGATTTGAAACTATCTCTACTGTATATTCAAAACTAGGAATATCAGTCAATGATACAAACATACATACAAACATGTGCAGCCATATTCTGTTGAATACAATAACTATTGATTGACGTGGTTTTGAAGCTAAATGTAGGCGAAATTCTTCGCTGATCTGTATGTTTCTTGAGTCTCCCATCTACAGTAAACGCATCTGTATGACATTCTGGTAGTAGGTGAAAAGACAGAAACTCTGGCGAATGCAGGAAATTCATTTGTCATTATTCAAGTCTATATTGATTAAATTGAAACGCCTTTTAACATTCACCTGACATTTGATGTTCGCACCTTTGTTTATTTTATCATTAAACATTCTGAAACCTCACGCATGCGTAACTTGCTCCCAGCCACCGTATAACAGTAATCTTTTGGTCAGTTTTGCTGCCAACACTCCTGATACAATAACAGAAATTCCAGGCGCTTGTTGGCGGAGTGACTACTGTACACAACAGTGTAAATGTTTGACTCTAGTCAATTAGATGATGTATTATTTATGGACACACTCCACACGCCCATTGCCCCGTCACCTCATAACGTTACTTTTAGTTCCATTCTGGGTAAAATAAAAAATGACGCCATGACGTCACAGAAAGACTGAGCATTCGTAATCAATCTGTGGGACTTCCGGTTGAGAGTACTGATTATGATTGGTCAAATGTGTGTTTTGATTGACAGTTCGGAAAGGTGCAAGGTGCAATATTTGTTAAGAATGGATCCGCAAGTAAAACCAGCTATTCGATTTTAGAACACAGCGCGCGAAAAGCTTTTACACATTAGGAGCACTAGTCACCTATATATTTATAATTATATGATGGCCTTTTTTTCATTGCTCCAGGTGTCACGAAACTCAACCGTCTCAGAAAACCCTTGTCCACCACACGCCGTACATAGTTCATATTAAGCATATCATAAAATATAAAGCCGAATATATTAGAATTTGCTAGATATTTTTTCAGTTTCACAGAATCACATCTCTCAAACATAAGATACATTATGACTGTAGAAAATATGACGATCCTGATTTAAGTCAGCTAATTATTCAGCAGGACTGCCCGGAAATTAAAGATGGATAACTTGATTACACATTTATGTGGCTTAGATATGGATTTGCTTACAGGGCCAAGTCTCTCCTCGTCCTCCGTCATCCCCATTTTGGTTGACATGGTCATTTGCAGGGAATCTATCTGCGTTGAATCTCTTCGGTATAGGACATTTATCGGTAGCGGCTCGCTCTCCTCTCCATTAACTCTTTCTCTTCAGAATATACAGCTTCATTCATTTTCTTTTTATTTTAACTAAGAACCTACAACCTACATGATAACAGTTAGGTTTCTTTGTTTCGGAAAGGGGGCAGAGTTCGGATCTCTTCTTGTATTTTTAAGATGAAATTACCAACATTACAACAAAAAGTCGAAAGAACATTTAAAAAGCTGTATACAATAGATGGAATACAGATACTATTCCATTAGTGAGATTCTAAAATCCACAAGTCTACATCGTCTTGATTATTATTGTATGATGCATGGGAACTCTATTGTTCAGAACGTACTGATCGTGACATCGGCTGGCAAGGCCCATGTCGGCTGTGGGGAAAGAAAATCTCGATATTCTCCGACGATTGTTGTTCGAGTTTCTCTCTCAACTGTATAATAATTTCTATACCAATATTATCATACAAAAGTATGTGTCGACGTAGCTCAGATGTGTTTCTCGGTGAATAGACATGCACTGCTGTCCTAGTGTAGGATAGCACTATATGAAGAATTTTACGAGCCAATCTTCACAAACAGTGTGATATACTTCAGAAACGGATAAATGAGTACATAGCTTGTGACGAAGTGGTAAAAGGCGCCTCTACGCTATTCAATTACATTTGCATGTTTACCAAAGTTGGGAAAAATTGGTATAGCAGTGTCCCGCCTGCTCATTTAATCTACTTGGCATAAACAAGAAAAACAAATGTCGACAAAGGTTTGCCATGGAGTTTTGTAAGACCCTCTATTAGCTTAAAACTGTCAAGCTCCACGCGTCTGTTGGTAAATGTCCACTTTCTCCTTCACCTGATCTGTACAGAATCTATGCGTGTTAAACTTCACGCCGCATTAACGTATCTGTTATTCCGAACAGCTACCCGTTGTAAAATGGGCTTATTTTAAAACATCATTGGTGGAGACCAGACCGAATTCTAGTTCAACACACTTCGGTATTTGAACAGATCATCTAATGCGTACCGAGCTCTTTGTGTGTTTGTGAACCGCTGGCCGCGCATACACTGTGTAAAGTGGTTCCGGGGACGCGGAATCAGCCCCAGGGAGAGAGGGTCAGCCTCAAATGGTATTAGGGCTTGTAGAACATTATCAGGAATATAATGTAACTTGTGAAGGTTTTCATCAGTTACAGCGGCCACTAGTTTTCTGTCAACCGGAAATTAAGAGAAAGCATCGATTTCACTAATCCAGGCAAAGATTCCAGTTGTATACTAGACGGGATGGGAAGGCTTTGAATGCCACAATAGGTTTGCTTCAATCTGAGCAGCAATTCCCCACCATACAGTATAGATCTACCGCTTAAATAGTTATGTGCAAATCAGGCTACATCAAAGACTCCTTATTCTCTGACGTACTGACGACCGATCAAACTTGCCGAATGTTAATCTGGTTTCGATCTCAAGAGACTTAAATGCCATCCAGATTATTTTCTTTATAACGATTATTATTCAGCACGGAAATCATTGTTCCAGCAGAAAATCTTACACTGGCTCTCCGTAAATAACGGACATTGATTGAGAGTAAATGATATTTTTGAATGCGATATATATATATATATATATATATATATATATATATATATATATATATATATATATATATATATATATATATATATATATATATATTTATATATATACATATATGGACATTGATTGAGAGTAAATGATATTTTTGAATGCGATATATATATATATATATATATATATATATATATATATATATATATATATATATATATATATATATATATATATATGTAGATCTATACATCGCAAATATTCGAAATTAGTCGAATATAGGAAATATTATCAAAACGACGTTTAACAAAGCTTCAAACGCTAGCATGCAATCTAAAATTTGAAATAATATACGTGCATATTTTGGTTATACAGAAGAGAAGATTGCCATTAATGTTCAGATAGAATTGCATTTATGATGTAATATCTCAACGGACCGGAATCTAATTTAAAGTAAAAAAAATGTAAATTTGTTTCATCTTGGACTATTTATCGGTAATTTAATGCTAGCAAAATAATCAATACTGCATATATGTCTGACAAAACAAAATTGACATCGCAGAGCAGAACAGATAGCACAAGGGAGCACCGGTAAGGAAACACGATCGTGTAGATCGTTTAGCGTATCCAGTTCTTTGATTTCAATTGGGCCTTAATAGCTTTCAATAATGGCATAAATACTGCACTTAAAAATAAGACAGGAAAAAGTCCCTCCCAATTTGTAAATGTAGTGTATTTTATGGACATGGTTCGATCGCTTCCTAAGTAAACATCAACCCTATCATGTAGTATATATTGGAATTTTACAAATTTTTAATCTAAAACAACATTTATAATCTCATAAACTGTGATAGCTATTTTGACGTATATCCAACTGACGATAAGTGGCAAAGTGAAAACAGTCTAAGTAAACAGGATGCATATTCTTGTCATGATTCAAGCTTTACTCTTCTCTAATCCGATAAATATAATCCGATGTGGTCAATTAGATAAATTCACATTAAGCCTTAAAACAGTCTAAATCAACAGAAACATCTGTTAGACCTAAAGTAAGAAAAAGGCTTCGCTTTTGATTGTCGTATATTCACAAGACATATAAACAAGGATCGGCATGTAAAGACGTTTTTAACTGTACGTTGTCATATTTGGAACATAAATAAAGGTATTATAAAATCTGTTATAGGATTAAGAAAACAGATGTTTAATACTTTCTTTTGCTAAAACAGAAACGCTCGACAGCTTTTATTGATGACACAGATGCACAGGCCCAAGTTACTAACGGTAATAACCTGACCTTGATATCCGTTGTTACTGTCCACATTTACCGTAGCTACATAACGACTCGTTTTAGATAGCATGATTATCTAGATTCTGTGTAAAAATCAGCTCTAATCTTCTATAACCACCAAAATTTGTGAGTGTAACTGTCGAAGGCAAAATAAAAAACATCTTTAAACATTCTTCTTTACAGCTTTAAACAATTATATTGTACACAATTTAAGAAATTAAATAACGCTGTTGTTTTGGCAATATTTTCTGTATGTTTGTTCCTTTACATTGTAATTTGATATCTCTTATCAGGATTTTTTGACATTTTCGCTGTTGGTTGGTATTTAGACAGTTTGTATGCACCACAGGCTCCAGAGTTAACAGATGTAGGTATTTCTTTCCCACATGATATCTCCGAAATGACGATATCTCTACATCATAAATGCGTAAATTATTTTTCTCTCTAAACTGAATGTTTTCGTCATTACATGAAGAGAGTGGTGGATAACATTTTATTGCCCAAATAATAGGACATTGTTATGTTACAAAAGAGTTTTGGGCCCGTATTCAACATCTGTTTTCTTAACCTTTTATTATCTTAAACAAAACATGATTAGAGCTTACCTATTGGTAACATGAAGAAAAATGGAAACCAGCAGAGAATGAATACACCCACGACGATACCCAGAGTTTTGGCTGCTTTCTTCTCGCGATTAAACTTTGCTATTTTGCCAGCAAGGGTCACTCTGGAGATAACTTTCCTGCCCGACCCCTCAGACACCCCACCGTCGCTGGAACTGCTGCTCTGATAAGCCCCCTGCCCAGGGGAACTCTGGGTACGACCGGTGTGTATTCGTAACGTAATCTCCTTGGCCTCATTAAGTTTTGACGTCTTCACACCGGTTGCAAGAAATCTGGATTGCTTAATGGCTTCTCTGTATATCCGAAAATAAACAACAAGGATAATGAGAAGTGGTATGTAAAACGAGCCACAGACGGAGAATAACACATAGCCGAGCTGAGTGGTGACGGTACAGATCCTAGGGTTAGGATCGGGTGGTTCCTTCCAGCCTATTAATGGGCCCAGGGAGATGGCCAAAGATAATATCCAAATGAACACAATACAACAACCAGCTCTCTTCTCGGACATGATGGTAGAATGTTGCAGAGGTCTGGTTACACCGATATAGCGGTCCAAACTGATGGCACATAAGCTCATAATGGAGGCTGTACAACAAAGTACATCCACGGCCGCCCATATATCACAAAAGTTCTGACCAAAAGGCCAGTAGTCCAATACTTCCAGAGTGGCGGAAAAAGGCAAAACTGTTGTTCCCAACAAAAGATCCGCAATAGCCAAGTTGACAATAAAATAGTTGGTAGTACTTCTCAGGTGTGAATTCACGAATACGGCAAGAAGAACCAAGACGTTACCACTTATCGTCATACAGACGATCGCCCCAAGAAACACGGCGGCCGCCACCGCTCCGCTGATGTCTTCAATCTGGGTCTCATTTGTCGTGTTGTAAGTGGATAAATTTAAATCCAGAGTAAAATTAAGAAAGTCTCCATCCATCACATAAGCTGTGATGAGCGAAACTTTGGGTGCCACCAACCGCTTATGACGAGTAGTGGGAGCGTCGCTTATCACCATGCTGCATCCTTACTCCAACTCCCGCACTCCAGGTAAGAGGTTCTTCACAGTAAAATCACAACACAACACAACTCCGCGTAATTTGTGTAAAGTGTCATCCAAACAGCTTTTATGGAAGAAATTTTATCTTTGATCTGTCAGCTACAATAAATCCAAAATTTCCACCGGATTGGCACCAGATGAAGGCATGATCCTGCTGTTTACCTCGGGGACGGCACCTCATGCCGGTCGGGGAGACTCCACAGAACTGCGCTGTCCGAAGCATTGATCGAGAGGCCCCATACACAAGACATGCCCGCCGGTCAGCGCTGAAGGAGCTGAAAGATAGGGAGAATCAGGATTACTCTTCAAACACATACAGGGTAGGGACAGGTTTACTTTAACTTGGCGGCCTCTTGAGGAAGTGAGGTCCTAACAAATGATTAGTCCAAGAAGTCATCATTCCACCGGCAATATAGTTCTTCACGTCGCTTGATTAATTTACCTTCCTGACCGGCGGTTGGCTTTTCCGTTGACATATCTTTCGAAAGTACTCCAGAATTTGCCGCCGAGTGACTTATATACAGGAGACATATTCAGTAATACATATACCGCCGACGAACAGATGTGCTCCGTGTGTCAATCGATATGATATCTTTCAGATGGAGGCGTGTTTAATTACAGCCAATCACACACTGAAATACGAGTTCAAAATGAAAATCTTTCAGATTGATTGAAATTATAAATGGAAACGAATGTATGTATTAATTGACAGTGCAGGATAAATGGAACACTCCGTAATAACTTGCACTTTCTATGTTAAACCGGGGCAACTTGTGATACTTTTCACATTCTGGAGTAAACAGGGCTGCCACGTGATACTTGGTTAATTCTGTGTTGAACCGGAACACCTCGTGATACTTTGTTCATTATGGGTTAAACCGGGACGCCTGGTAATATCGTGTACATTCTAAGTAAAACCGAGACGGCTTGTGATACTTCGCCCACTCTGGTAAACAGGAATGTCGCAAAATACTATTAAACCATTACAGTGTAAACCAGAATCGCCTCGTGATACTTTGCCCATTCTAGGGGAAATACATTGGGTACTATACGGTAAGCCGGGAAGGTTTGTGGCACTTTGTATATTCTATAGGAGACCGGGACGTTTCGTGATACTTTACATATTCCAGGGGAGATCGAGAAGCTTCTTGATATTTTCCATATTCTAAAAGAGACCGGGAATCTTTATGGTACTGTGCATATTCTAGAGGAGAGAGGGAAACTTCGTGGAACGCTGCAGGATAGACTTGCATGGGTGAGAGGGATACTTGTGATATTTTGTGATATTTTGATAAACAGTTTTCTTGGCAAATGACAACCCCCTAAAGTGATATTAGATAATATAGACGATAGGTAATCAGTTAAAGTATGTGTTAAATTAGTAAAAAAGCTTAAACGGCCTTTGTGGTTCTGCTTATTTACGTTCAAATGTGTCCAAGTGCTAAGACACACCAGGGCCCAATTCGGACATGTTTAAGCAACTACAAGTAATGAGATTTTCGGTGGCAGATTTTAAGGAATTAAATGAACGGTTTGTTTAACACATGCTACTTTCTGGTTATTATAAAAACTAATATACAAGCCTTTTTTAATTCCTCATGTTTTTCTGCACCACTGAACCAGCAAGTATCCCACTGAATCCCGTAATCCAAGTTAATGTGTATTCCAACACAATGTCATGTTCAGCATCTACTTACAGTCTGTGATGAACTTGGCCTGGAAATGACCAAAAACTGTTGAATCATGGGTGGCTAAAACTCTACATCCGAAATGAGTTTATGTTTTACACATTTATATCCACTATATTAGAAGTACTGGTTGCCGGCTATAATATCACTCAAGATGCACCGAGTTACCGTTATGTTTTGTGTAACACCACAGGTTGTCCGTGCGTTATATATAAACACACGAGTTAATATGATGACACCTTGACACCCGCTTTTATTCCTGCTGGGAGAAACATCTTTGTAAATTATCACGGCTTGATCAGGCTCAAGCAGCTCAGCAGCAATTTATCAGAAAATTATGTTTAGTCTGTCTACTCCGTACGATAATGTCAACATATCGTTTTTCTTTGAGTAAACGAAATCCAATAGTTAATTTTTGGTAATATTTACAAAAACATCCCATGACGGAATTCGTTCTGTCTTTGTCAACACTCGGGAACTTCTCAGGTGTTACTGCAGATATTCAAACACACAAAGACTGCAGCTGGAGAAGTAAGCCGGCTGGAAGACAGCGATAACTCTCGCTTGGCATAACCGGAACAAACTGAGTTATACGAGCATCTTGATGGGGAAAAGTATGCAGACGCGATCAAAGAGAAGGACGGGCAGCAGACCAGTAATGGTCTGTCTTAGTCGATGGCTCATATCCAAGGAATGGAGATTCTTGGTAGAGCTCTCGGTTTAACGATTTCTGAATGTACTTAGTTAATCACATGTATTGCCATAGCCAATACGTGATATAAAAGATCTTACCTTTTGAGCAGTGTAATTGCACAATTGTTAAGAACGGCAACATGATGACCATGATGTTGCGAGCGTTCAACCGGTAAGCGCAATAGCAGCGACCCGGGTGACTTCTAAGATATTATCTAGAACGCATGTATAACTTGGAAATCGCTGAAATTCCGCGTTTAGCGCTCAGCAGAAGTGGAAAATCAAAGTACTGATTGGCCCGGTGTCAGAGTGATGTGGCAAGATGGTGGGCTATCTTTTATCAAGACGGTATGGGGAGTATACTTTTTTGGTAAACCCCATTCACCGCGTAATGCTAAGGACTGTGCTACGTAACTGACACGAAGAAAAGATTGAAGGATTCAGAAAATGACAATATGTAGCGAGAAAACAGATGGATTAACTACGTTTTAACCATTCTGTACGGCTGTCTAGTAAAACCACGACATGTATACTCTTAATAGAGAGGAAAGCAAGGCTGAGAAAATGTCTGAACATTTACCTGATTATTTTTTCTCTGCCCTCTGGCAACAATTCCAATGTTTTGCGCGGCGAATTTGGAGAGAGCTGCGTTGACCTTTGGCCGTGACATTACAGGTCATGTCGTCAGAGGCTTGAAACTGAATACGTGTGAGGATAGCTCTATGATAGTTCTGTATGTCGCATTAGAAATACTTCGCAGTCAGTATGTGTCACGTTCATAACAGGTTTATCGAATCAAATTCTAGTCTAGCGTAGTTATGTTTAATCTTTACCAGGCGATTTCAGTCAGGGAGCTTTAAATAAGCCAGTCAAGTACGACGCAAAACTCCAAGCATACATTAGTAAAGCTATATTTCGTTTCTGTATTTATGAACGTATTCCAACCATCTGTTAAAATTATAGATTTTCGTGAGTAAACAATATGGAGATGAGCAAGACAATGTTGTGTTAGCCAGCACTCAGACAATGACACCTGCTCTGTTACATCAGAGCCAACGGATATGTTATTACGTTTCAATTATGTGAGTCTTGTCAGTCATTCAGAAATGCGACACAT
Organism: Liolophura sinensis; assembly: GCF_032854445.1. NCBI lineage: Eukaryota > Metazoa > Mollusca > Polyplacophora > Chitonida > Chitonidae > Liolophura > Liolophura sinensis. The sequence goes on along the minus strand of NC_088300.1, from coordinate 6,154,509 downwards.
TTATTTATTATTATTATTATTTACCAATATCCATGAGTGAATCATCAGTATCATGCAATCTTAGTCCTATATTAATGTGGATAAATGAATTGCCTTTACCTGTAATTCCTGCTATTTAACTTTTGATATCAGATTTGTTTCCCTTCCCCGCCGTATACGTCGTCGTAAAGTCATTACTTCATTCTTGGCTGTCTTCAGATGGTTAACGGGGAAGCGTAGATATCCCCCTAGCGTTAGTTTATAAGACAAAAAATTCTGTTATGACTGACTAAGGGGGGGGGAGGTGCATAGGCCATCTATAGGGAAAAGGTATAAATGGTATCAAGGGATGTCTTAAACAACTTTTTCAAGAGCTTCTTAGCTCTGTACCATATCGTTATTTTAAGAAATAATATACAAACCCTTGGGTACATAAATACATTAAACCCATCGTGTTAGATTCATCATAAAGACCGTAATAAGTTGTACGTTATTCAATCCTAATTGAACGTTTTACAAACATGATTTTTTCTTCTCAAACGCTCGGTTTAGATCGATTACAGACTCACAATCATCGTCGAAACTAGAAGTATGGAAATGTTATATCAATTAAAACTGATTGAATTAGTGATTTGTTTTAATACCATCGCACTATATGTATGTCATAAAGTTAATAGCGTTTCCTTTTCTTCCTTTAGAATAGGACTACCCGCACAGACGGTATTCAAATCGAGGCAGCGATGCTATATGATCCATATTTTAACAGCAATGTTTCGTTTCTGTACTTCCTGTTCGTTCCATGACGCTTTCTCACTGTATCCCGATAGTATTTCTGAGTGGATCTTTCAATAGACCACTGATAGCAGGCCTAAGGCTATACTAATGTAATGAGATATATTTACCAGTACATATTTACCTAAGTGATGCCCCATTATTGACAGTGTCGGAGCCCAGTTTCACAAAGAGGCGTAAGACATATTTTTCGTACATTTGTTCCACGATATCTTGTACGTCACTATTAACGTACCATTGTCCTATATGTGGGATATCGTACAAGTACGACATCTTTGTGAAAATGGACCCTGATTCGTACACTGAATGGTAGAGCCAACCTTTAGAACTGAAGATGCTGACCTTTGGGTTCCGCATATAATTAAATCTTTTGGCTCTCTTAAAGTGGTTTGGTGAAAACTTTACTTCATGAAATTATGCAAAAAGTATTTTATTCTGCTTAAAACAGATTTTGCTCTAAGTAACTAGAGAAGTTGGGTATAGTAAAAGTACAGCATGTCTATTAACGCGCATAACCAGACTTCCAAAACCCCAAATCACCGCAGGATTGATGACAACAGAGGAAGCTAAAGAACAGTACAGTATGCCTAGTAACGCGCAGTAGGCTCTATGTCAGATATGCTTTTTATCACCAACCTGCCCATCCAGTTGGTGCAGGTTAGGGGTTCCCAACATATCCATGCTTATTAGCCATTACAGGAAGAAATGTTAGAATCAATGTACATGTCTATCCAATCACACACACGCTGTGTTCTTTCCCGGCTAGGACTCAGAGGCCTTGCAATGCTTTTCCCTACGTGAGAGCCCCAGACCACTTCAGCCATTGATTAACCTGTATTTGCAAACTGCCAGAAGTTCCGTGCTCTTCGTTACCGCCACTGGTTATGGTATTCAGCGAAAACTTGCAAGACCACGACTCTATTGCCGGGCGTGTGTATATTGCCCTCATAGGTAAAATAACAAAGAAGTTTTTTTTATCTAGTGTCATTCTTTTCAGATTGCGTCTTTTTCCAGACCGTCGTTCAAGTCTGATCATGGATGACACAAAGGTGACTCGTAAGAAATGAATTATGAAGCAGAAGACAGGGGTTGTATTGCCGTCATCTCCAGGGCATGGAGAGCACCTAAGTAGTGCCGGTGGCACTATAGGCTGAAGTGGCATCAGCACGGTGCAATTAGTGATCAATATATTGACTAGACCTGCTGTAACACATAGGAGGCTATTCTATCTCTATGTTCACTCGGGAGCGCGAGATGAGCAAATGTAGATTCCCTTTAACCGGGGTATACGATTACTATTTCACAGTAGTTGTTTTCATCTCTGTCACAGCTGTAGTTGGTCATTATGTTCCACTCTTCTTGTGTGTATGAGATGAAAATCCATCCCAGCCTTGGTAAGAACAGTAGTTTCCAAGCATTACAACCAAGAGATTTGCGTGAAGACGGCGCCCGCCCAACACAACCAGACAGGCATCTAAACCACGTGTTTAAATCAATCGGCGCAATAGCCTAAAGGTGACTGCATAAAAATGCTTAGCTCAGTGTAAGGAAAGGCACAGGGCAACAGTCTGCGTTAGGGTAATTACCTGTTAAACGATGTTAAGTCCTACGCACTTTTTAAACCTCTCTTCTGTCCAAATATCTTGAGCTAACAAACTTGTCATCTTGAGCATTAACCGCACAGTAAGTGGCGTTTCATCTGTTAAACGTTAGGAGAGAGGTGTATCCCTTAAGGTGATTGAAACGGGTCTTTGTGCTCAGAAAATTTTGTCACACATGAAACACCTGAAATTCCTGGAGACATCAGATTATGTGCCACAAGTGTAAAACAGCTTTCACTTAAGTGATCACTACTCATTTTCCTTATCAGATTAACCTAGACTGGGGAAACAAAGAGCTGTTATGTAAGGCAAATGCCGAATCAACACGGTTATGTAAGGCAAATGCCTAACTACACGATTATGTAAGGCGAATGCTGAATCAACACGGTTAGGTAAGGCAAATGCCGAATCAACACGGTTATGTAAGGCAAATGCCAAATCAATACGGTTAGGTATGGCAAATGTCGAATCAACACGGTTATGTAAGGTAAATGCCGAACAACACGGTTATGTAAGTCAAATGCCGAATCAACACGGTTATGTAAGGTTTCATTATAACAATGTAAACACCTGATCAACTTTGAGTGTCATACAGTTTTTGTCTGCTAAAAAAATCCCTTAAATTACGCTCTAATAGAGATTATTCCAGTTATACCACGTCTATAACAGCCGTAAACATGGGTGGGGTGCTTGTAGGGGTAATTAAATGTACACAGTACTAAGCTGTAAATGTCGGACTGGAACAGGCTAAAGGTTGTAAGGTAGACAGTGTTCCCTGGTATTACTGTCATTCTCTCGACGTGACTTGGAAAAAAAAACAATATTAAAACATTTTGTCAGTATACCTTGAGCTGTCGTGGCAGGCCCACTTAAGCAGCTAAGGGAAGCAATTTCAACAAGAAAGATTGAATAGCTCCCGAAGACCATATGGTTTGGTTCTTGGCGTTTCGCCTACGCCTCTTTGTGCGCGTCTGTGTAATTACATCAGCATGGGTACGCGGCAGGACGGATTAGCAAGCGCGGTACAGGAACCCTGTCAGACAAATCCCAGTGGCTCTTCGACGTTAATCACGGACCACACCATTCGGAATGCAAGAGTATCCTCAGTTTGTACCCAAGATCCTCCTTGTCAGGCCACACTGAATGAGGGATGTCTAGTTATGTTGATTTGAACAGAACATCCAGAAAACATCGCCTAGACCACCAACGTCTCAGAGCTCTGGAATACGCAGATTACAGGAAATCCTGAACCTCGCAAAAATCTACAAAAAAGAGGAAAATAAAAACTCACAGCACGTGGACCCTATTTAGCACCTTATATGGGGTTATAGTTTGGCTTGAACCAGCGTCATTTGTGAAGCCCTGTGAATTCAGGATGCTACATTGTGAGGGACGTGGCAGTATTCTGGCAGGGCAGCAATTGATTGCTGACTACAGTAAAGGCTGGGCTCTACTCAATGTTTCCGGAAATCGGAGCAACTGCTTGGCCTGACACACATATGTAATATAAAAGGCCAGATAGAGATGGATGTTAACGGATACCAGTCTCTTTACTACTTTGATACACACACCGAAATTTGGCGTGGTGGTCAACAACAGTTACACTGTCTACGATGCCAGATGTGTTCTATCAAATTATAGCCTGATTTTGTAAAACGTCGTTTGGTTTGTGTATTTCTGTTGTTTTTTACCGATAGGTGATCAACATCAAACCTATGTTATACATTATTATTATTATGTAATTGAGAAAATATTATATTAACACCTTCTCACCACACACCCACATATAGCCAACTGGATAGCTACATAAAACAGTGAAGCAGATGACAGACTCGTCTTTCTCATTCTTGAGTCACAACCGATGTGAACCGAAGTAAATGCACCTTATTTTGTTGGACCGATACTTATATTGTACCACTACGAGGTAAATTATGGCCCCAACCATTGTGTCCATATGCTATCCACTTCGAATCAGTTTTCAATTTTCTTTCAGTGACTCTTTTAAGCTTAAAAATATACTGCACACAAAACAAATTTGGACGAAGCCACATGCAATGTTACATAGATGAGACAATCAAATTTGGTCCAAAGAATCATTGGATCACACCTTCTGCAGACTCCGTGAAATTAGGTCAGTATTTCTTTAATATTTATAGCAAGTGTTTCTTTCAGTCCGAAAACTATTAACATTCTTATGAGACCCATCACTTTAGCGTGATCGTAATCTTCCCGGCAGATTAACTGTCTTGTTGTTTTCGCTAAGCATGGCTACGTTGCAAATACGCACGTCACTACCACTCAAATCAAATGATTTGGGTACATGTTACCGTAGGCACTAGTAGGATGACATATATGCGTCACAATGACGTTTAGCGTGATTAGCTCACCTGGAGTGACGTATTGTTCGATCGTTTTGGGAATATGTGAAATAACCGGACGTTTATAATAAGAATAATATGCGTGTAGATTCGAAGATTGGTGCTCGCTAACCAACCAATCTCCTTTTCGCTCATTTCCACCTTGATTTGTATTCATCATCACACCACGTCATTGGAAATGTGTTAATGAGCCTCTTTTAGGTGTCACTTGGATATATTTATAGAGGAATCTGACTAATTTCAGTCATGAAATCTAACTGAGGCTACATCGTTGCTTGCACCAGTGACCTTCAAGAAAGTCGCTGTGTAGGGAGATAGTGGGTAGATTTCACTGACAAATTGTATCAGAATATCTCCTATACTAAAAAAGTGAAATCCAAACTACAGATCACACTGCTGCGCCAAAACTTTTTAAATGATATGAACATCATCTTTTGTTGTCAGGCCCGTTAGCGGAGTTGTCCAAATGCATATCTAACATTTAGGTTCCCAAATCTTAAACTGAATGGCTCTAACCCCAGATAGTTTCAGTAACTTTTCAGGTCTGCAGATTTTAAACCAAGAAACTTGGATTGCTCGCATTAAACCAGGGCTTATACAATGGGTCTAACGATCAGCTAACTCCTGGGGTATTATTTTATTGTAGTTCATAGTCGCATAACAGTCTAAAATTGAAATGCTATAAGCAAACGACTCGGTTTCCCCCCACCATAATGCTGGCCGCCGTCGTATAAGTGAAATATAAAAGCTTGGCGTAAAACACCAATCAAATCAAATCTAAGCAAACGATTATAAGTCATATCGGCTGCTCCATTGGCACAGTATTCCTAATACTCAGTACACTGCATACATTCTCCAAAAACTCATGATGCTGGTTATAAATACAAGCGGGCGTGGAAAACACGACATAGTTCATATATCTGTTTCTTCCTTTTACTGGTATTCAACGTCGTACTCTAGACTACAATATTAGACTTTTGGCAAGGTTGGAATAAACGTGGGATACATCAGCATCCTTTGCCAGGTAAGCATGCCTTGTCCCCTTAAGCCCCCAGCTGATTCAGCCCATTTGTTAAAGACTGTCAGATCCCAAAAACCAGCGGTCAAAGGCCTGAGCTCGCGAGGAATCCTTAGGAGGTTTCCAATTATGTTAACCCTATAAAAGACACTGCTTAATCCATGCATTTATTTTATCATTCTCACGCATACAAAAACTCAGCCAAGCCTTCATCTACATTTGCCATGACCCACGATCTCGACCCGACTCTCAGTACAAAGTTGTCCTTGGATGAGAGGCAAGGGGTGTAATATCGTAATATTACAGGTTATTCCCAGAGCTAACACTTGCAACGGATTGACTGATAAATCCTATAATTGCGAGTTAATTTACCCTTTCTTTATAAGGAAATACTGAATGTTTGGGAGGAAAACTGAGATTTAAAAAGTAACTCCTTCACTGTCCATATGTTGTTTAACGTCACTATGGAAAAGCCATTATCCCATGAAAGTGTTTATCACAAAATAACCTTCGAAATCATATATTTACACTGATATCATGGTTTTAAAGGCTTTTAGCAAACGTGTTTGAGAGTTGCAGGAACATATCCTTACATGGCGTCAGTTTCCATACCTGAGCAAAAAATGAGGAAGTGGCTGGACATACTATGTGGGTGGAAAACGTTTCAAGAAATGTCCACCCATGCTCATCATAGTGTTCGACAAGTTTAGTAGTATAACTCTTACACTTGGATTTATTTTAAATTTACTTTCACAATTTGAAATCCAATCAGTATAAACATACGTTGTGCAATAATATTTTCATGTGATGGTTTGGATAACAAGTTTTTAATGTGTTGGCTAGCCTAGACACGTTCCCGCTAAGCATACTTCTTGCTTCCATTACAGCATAAAACACTGATCAAACTTCTTTGGGAACGCAAACATCACAGCCAAGTTATAATTCTAAACTTAATCCCTACATAAACAAGACAACCAACGTCCAGCTGAATTTGGAGAGTACCTTCTACCGTGTAAACCCATAATCCCCATCGTCTTACCCAGGTGCCGTTATTCTTCTGTCAGAATATGTCTACAGTACAAACCGCGTTTATGATAGCACTAAAATTTTTGCATCACGCGTACTGAATCAAATACGTAGGCAACAATAGTATTTTCCAAGTAAGTGATGAGTAATATACCTTCCTCATCGTTGTATTCAAAGTAGCAACTGTCCCAGTCAGATTCGTTTAAAGGCTAGCATTGTATTACTGTATTGTCGCCTGCATAGCCGATAATACCAATTTGTCGGATTCAGTGCCTTTGTAAATATCTAGGCTTTCACTCAATGGAGAAATTTGTCATTGTAGAAATTCAGATCACCGGACTGTTAGTCAGAATGGGAGAGCGATGCAATCGTTAATGTGACATGACTTTCCGTGTTAACATGCTCAAGAACTACTTTGGATTAAAAATTTCTCCCTGAGTGACATTACTAGCTGACAAGTATGTAGTGTCTTAGTGCACTTAATGATCATAATCAAATGCACATTTTGGAAAACATAAAAATATTTAAGAATATATTTTCAACGGATGAACAGCTTATTCCTCAATATCCAAAGCAAATCTGGAATACTGTGAGCAAGACTTTTAAGCTAAACTGACCCATACATTGATATTGACCTCACCCATCATCATCAATGATACTTCTCTTGAGAAACTTTAATAAAAATGGACCTAGCATTGTATTGCCTTAATTATTTACGAATGAGCTAAAATGCACTAATAAGTTATCATTGGGAAACATAAACATCATTACTCTCATTAAATACAACATTAATCCAGACCGTAATTTCACATTTTGACGAGAAGAAAAGGTCGATTCCTTTATTCTCTCATACAACTACACGACCACTAGGTATGTATGTATATGTATCTCTGTATAACCCAGGACAAGGATTTGGCCCCGGTCAATATGACTTCACCCCTGACATACATATCATTGGTGCTCTGTTTTTGAACGACAACATGTACAGTTTGATCTGATCCTGATAATGTTACTTGACATTTACCTCCTTTACAATGTTATTGCTAAAGACACAATACAACCTACCATGTAATAATGCACTAGCAACGGGCTGACCAGTCCTGAGCTGACGAAGTGACCAAACATCAAGCGTCAATTTAATTAATGTCTTTTGTATGACCTGCCCCAAGGACCGTTCTATGTATAGGGTTTTTAGCCTACCATTTCTTTTAATAATAAAAATGCTGAAATTCATTAATAACGACAGTTTCGTAAATCCAAAGCTTAATCTTTCATGATTAAGTATGTTTACTGAGTGACAATCTTGGTCAGCTCTCACAATTGCAAATGTTATTTCTCTTCAATATTCACACCATCCTTCTCGTCAAGGAGCCTAATTCCTATTTGGAATTCAATGAAATTACGTGTCCGTGGGTTTTGCCAGGTCCTGATCAAACCCTTCGTATCAGTCTCGGAACTATCGATATTTAATACTCTTATGCGGTAACACTGGTGAAATAGGGTTGGCAATCCTACGGCCACGGTACGTGTTAAAGACGTCATTACAGGGCAAATTTCCACGTTTCTTTAGAAAGTAATTTGTGTAATTACGTTTCTCGTATCGTTCTAGACCGATCACGTTTCGCCTTAACGTATGTGTCCAAGCCTTCTGTCTGTATTAGAAAATGGACGACATGAAAGAAACTCCTGATGGAACAGGATTATAGTTTCAGTTGAGATCTATATGGTAAACCACAGTCTCAGTCTATTACTTATTACCTGAAGCATTCATCTGTTCTGATTTCTAGCTGATTTTAAAAGTACTATATCATCGAGCTTACACAATGTTCCCGCGTTTCGCTCATTACGTTGTACTAATAAGGAACCTTTATTGTCACCGGATGTTTTTATCCATATCTAGTTTTGTATTGACTTGATGCTTTTCGTTTTACAAGTGCATTCAGTATTGTTTGTTCAGTTTAATTTATAAATTCAACCCAGTGTCCCAGTCTGTGCGTTTGAGGACGTTCTCTTGGCTGCTTTTGACCTAAATACACTGCTGTGTTAGGCCTATTGATCAGAATTAGGGGAGAAGTAATTAACGAATCTGCTCAAAACGTTTGATCTGCTCTTGGGGGCATTTCAAACATTTTGTTGGGTATTTTGATGGAAAAGCAGTCTGCACCTGATTGGGTTTGTCATGGGAACACATTAAAACATGACTAAGGTTCATTGTTTACTTAGGGACACCGTCAACACACGGCTGGGATTGTAGGGACACTGTCAACACACGGCTGGGATTGTAGGGACACTGTCAACACACGGCTGGGATTGTAGGGACACTGTCAACACACGGCTGGGATTGTAGGGACGCTGTCAACACACGGCTGGGATTGTAGGGACACTGTCAACACACGGCTGGGATTGTAGGGACACTGTCAACACACGGCTGGGATTGTAGGGACGCTGTCAACACACGGCTGGGATTGTAGGGACGCTGTCAACACACGGCTGGGATTGTAGGGACACTGTCAACACTCGCCTAGGATTGTCGAACAATTTTACACATGGAAAACGTGGTAAGAGTGCTCTGTTACACATACATACATGAAAAGGACTGGGGGTAAATTCAGCTTGAAGACAACACAAAAGACTTTCAGAATGAGTTATGTTCCTGTGTGTGTCTATCAGCCGTCTATCACAAAGTGTTATCTCTCACAGTGAGATACCCAGTTGCTCATTTATTGGTGGGCTAGGTGGCTAAAGTCATTCAGTGATAAGATCCTTTGTATCATTCATTCCTCGGTGATGCACTATGTGTTCTAGACGCTTACAACGGTACTAAGGACTTCTTTTTAATAATAGGGGGAATTCCATATCAGTATTAAAAATACAGATCAACAATAATGTTTGTCAGTTTGTAATATTTTCAACTTTAACAATATGTGACTCCTGAAAGCAAAATGATATTTTGCAGAGAAGAATAAAACCCCACACAAAAATTTCAGTTGTCATATTTTTGCCACGATGAGAGTTCATGCATGTATTTTAGCCAATTGCTCTTTATGGCTGACTTATATGCCATTTCAACAGTTTCAAGCAAGATTTAACATGTGGACATACGCAAATAGGATGTTTTCGTCGAGTAGTCCACAGTGTTCGCTGAGTCATTTATGTGGTCTTGCATGTTACAAGATGGCTGCAGTTTTCTTGCGTTCCAGTGATGCTATACTTGGAACAATCTTCTTGGTCTTGCACGTTACAAGTTGGCTGGAGGTTTCTTGCGTTCTTGTGATAGAATACTTGGGATAATCTGTTTGCCTTCACTAATGAAACTGTAACCTCACTTGTAAAAGGAAAAATATTCTTGAGTCTAGGACGTTAAAAACAATCAATCGGTTTGATGCCTTCATGTTCAAGAGGCAGTGAGATATAACTTGTACACAACAATAAGACTGACTGGTTAACCAACCGAAATAATTCTACTAAGTGGCAAAAATTAGAAGTTATTGCAATATTTGTAACATGGCAAAACTACGTTTAAAACCTTAACAGTTGACAATGGTTGTTTTAAATTGGACAACATGTTTGTTTATAAATGAGAGATGGTACGAAAAGGAATTCTTGTGTGCTTTACAAAAACATCATTTAAAAATCTAAAACAATTTTGTGAATGACTAAAGGGAGGTAGCTGAGTGAGGACTGGGTCGTTGTGGAGCATAATCCCACATACACCTTCAGCAAAGGCGTGTCTGAGTATAGGGATAAAAGACGAGAGTTCATGCATGAGTGAGAAAATCCAGATCATTCTCCATCAATGATCATCACAGGCTGGGATTTACACTGGTAGAGTTAGGGCAAACACGCCATCTCCATTACTGAAAGTATCTTTGGTAAAATCTTTAAGAATAAATCGTCTTGTACTGGTAACATGGATTCGCGGTACAATATAAGCCTTGAGCTCTTAGGCAATGTTGAATACAGACCACATGTACAGGTGTGATTTCCGACTGATACATCATTCAGTGCATGGAAGTCTCAACGGAAATGCATATAGCAAGGAAACATGACGAAACTAAAAAGGGAGAGAATAAACCACTGTAAAAACAGTCTATAAATTATTTATGTTAAATTCAAAAGCTCGTAAACTTTTTACTGTTTAGAGATTAAATGTGGAACCATGGTTTTCGGCAGCACATACCCGTATATTCAACAGAGACTCGTTTATCAGACAACAAAGGAATTAGATATCAGTAGAGTCAAAGTCCTATTTTTCTCTGGAAAAGACCCCATTTTGACTATAGGCTGGCTGGGAAAATCCATGTTAGCGTTAGCTGGAAGCTAGGTTTCCTCCACATTTAAATCTGACAGCCGTCTTCTAAGCGAAGTATGCGTAAAAAATACTGGCACTCGTGGCTTAGGGCATATCACAAAGGCATGGTCATGGCTTCCAGCAAATGTCGCTTCTCTATCTGAACACTATTAATGCGTAGCATCCGTTACTATAAGTCACCGTCATGTTACGTCGAAATGATTGTGCAAGTGACCTTAAAACCCCTAAAAAGCAAAAAGGAATCCACATAAAACCCTACGCGGGGCAAAACTTTTATATAATCATGCAGGGGGCTCCGTGGCTCAGTTGGTTAGCGCGCTGGCGTAGCGTAATGACCCAGGAGCCTCTCACCAATGTGGTCGCTGTGAATTCAAGTCCAGCTCATGCTGGCTTCCTCTCCGGCCGTACGTGGGAAGGTCTGACAGCAACCTGCGGATGGGCGTGGGTTTCCCCCGGGCTGTGCTGGGTTTCCTCCCACCATAATGCTGGCCACCATCGCATAAGTGAAATACACCAATCAAATAAATCAATAAATAAAATCATGTACTGAAATATTCATCCGCCATCGTTCAGAAACTGGGGGTAGCGGGGAAAATCACTGCACCACAAATCTAACTTTCTGGAAAATTATTGAGCACTCAGTTATGCACAAATCAATTAAATACATATATAACAAATGTTTAGCCTTATACTTCCACTACGCATAACATGTTAATGTTATTAATAGCTAGAGGACCACATGCGCTCTCAACCAGGATTCACGTATGATTTCACTATAGTTGCCGCACGTTAGGTAATACCATACCTTAACAATTATGCATTCTAATTCTTGATAACACTTATTTAATGTAAGGCAGCCTATATCTTTTCTCACACAAAAGCAATGTTGCGAAAGAAAAAAAAAAGAACAACAAAAATTCTAACTTTTCTCGAAATGCAACCTGTTCTCCGTAAAGACTTCGTTAGTTCAGTGTACTATGACGTATGCCCGATAGGCTATGGCCTAAATACGAATTTCAAATTTGCTAAAAGATGACAAAACTGATCACATTATACAATTTAGCTTTTGCATATGAAGGCCAACATTAAGCAGAACGAAACTTTGACAGCACGAAATACACATGTGAAAGTTTCACTAAAGATATTTATCTGGTTAACACTGATCTTCATATTATAAACTGAAGATACAGTGCCTCGTTTGAACGAAAAATTGGTGTTTTTTTTATCGAAAGTGCATTTTTAGCGGGTTATTACTCGGCGACCATCTCTTTTATGGCATTATAACTTTCATGGGTGAGTCGACCACATTTTATACTTCTGATTCGGAAATTTACAGACCTGTCCTCGAATTTTGAAATTTGCACTTTCTTATCATACCTTTCTGGGTCCGATTCTCCGACTTACCCTACCAGGTCCTTTCCAAACAAACCAATTTCCAAGATTTCCAGTTTCAGTATGAAATTAGTTTGTAGCAACCAATAAAGGAGAAGTCAGTGGAATAATATCAGAAAAATGCCAGGAATGTTCTAGTCATTCCAACAGAATAGAAACTACCCAGTGGTACACAGGAGAGTTAACCAGAAGTGTAGAATTTTCGAACAGTGCACAACTAAATACATCAGAATTGTAGAAGTAACAGGTTGTGTGAAATAATCAATCAGTTGTCTATATTCAATAACCGTTTTCATTCATATGTTCTTCATATTTTAAGTTATAGGTTTGTTAATTTCAAGTTTAGAAACTAATATAGTGTAGGGCACTAAAAAGACAAACGCTGGATATTTTAGGTGTTATTAAGAGGTGTGTAAAACAGTGATGCGACCGCCGATAACAAATAAGCTGAAGCTATTCAAATATACATATATACATTGTACACTGCATTAGTAATACGTGATAAACAGAAATGACTCTTAGGGATTAATCCGTACGGTACTGTTGAGCTCTCTTGTTGTGTTTAACTAACAACCAGTCCAGACATATGACCCTGTTTATTCAAAGCGTTTAGGTCAATGCGGGAGGTATAACACATGTTATGCCAGAAGGGGACCCACAGAATGAGAATAATTACAAATAGACCAGCATAAAAATGTCAAAATATGCATACGATTTTACATACTCTTGTCTTGAGGAGTCTGTGGCGTTTCATCTACTATTTCTGTTGAAAGAGTACACATATCTGATTCAGATGGCTAATTAACAAAATCCAGAATGACCAATGGAAACGACCGTACTATAGTAAGTCGGAATATATTATTGTAAGGGTGAATAAAGGCCAAATTTTGCGAAATTCGTTGCTGGAAAACCGGTTTTAGTTATGGCGAATATCTACTGTGAGCGATCGATGACGAATATTATCCAATAGTTTGATGCCAAACTTTCAGCGTGATAGTATATTTCCCCACTAATTGCTTCCATGATAGGAGTAGTTAGTTGTACTGTGCATACCTTTCGCGAGCGTCCGAGAATCTCGGACACGTCGCTTATATGTGGCTTCATCACAAAGAAGGAAGATTCGGCACTATAAGCGTACCTGACCATTACAATGCTGTACCCATGCACTCCAGCATTGTGGATGATTTTGATCATTATATCTAGACACTATTGTTTATGTTGTATAGCCAATCCTTGTGTCATAATGAGCTTTACACAATTGTCTCTGTTTCCAAATTATTAATTGACCAGTAGTGGTGACACAATTTTCTATACTGTTAAATTTTTAGCGGAACTAAGCAGTTCTGTAAGTCGATACTCCTATCGGTTGGTCGATCGGTCAAAATTTGGACATATTAACTGTTAACATGGACGTCCTATATCTTATCACATGGGTCATTCACTTCATAATAGGCCTGAGTTACGGGACGATGTCACAGCTGTTGGTATTCTGGGCCTGTTATTCTGAACTACCAGTTAACTTCTATATTGGCGAGTGTATTGTACAGTACTGCCTTTAACGTCATTCACCGGTAACAAATGATCGACTTCATAATGGGGCAACATATGCTGTGGACTCTGTGGCAAGCTTTGATTGACCGTAAGGTATTTCGTATCAAACGCTCCCTCGTTCATAGTGTGAACATGTGCTACAGAAAGCAGTTTGCACAGGGTTTGCAGGATATTTCCTGATCACTTTCAATGCAGACTGTACCGCCAAACTAGTAATTAGACAGACACGTTTCACCTTTCTGAGAATGGCGAAGGTCATCAGGAGCACACGGCCACACCTGGGGTTTCTGATCGATCACCTGAGGGGCCGGGAATTCGCCCTCTATATCAGCCGCCGTGGCATTGTGGCGGACTGACGGGTGCCGTGTGACATACCGGAGCAATCAGAGATTCCCCCGAACATTCAGCTGATCTTTTCCAGGCATGTCTGCAGGGACAATAACGGTACGCACACAGATTACATCCGGCTTGATTGTCCACGAGCCTCAAGTAGTGCGTGACCCATAGAAGTATATGTGGAGGAAAACACGCTCATGTGGCCTAGGTGATTATATAACTGTCATGTTACTTGGCATCAACATGGCCAAAGCGACAAGCCTTAATTAGAGATGTCAAAATGTAGTGCTGTACATAACACTACTGTTAGCGCGCACCCGCCATACTGATGGCGAGAGTGAACTGGAACCGCTGGGACTTCACTAAATATTTCCAACTGCGCCTGTCGTATCAAATATTAACAGAGGACAGCTACTCGACTCTTTCCCTCTGATCAACGACAAACAGAAAATCAGCAACAACTCAAGCTGATAATTATTTCGTTCCACTGCTTCGACTGTAAAAATGTTTAGCACTAAAACAGTCGCGCTGGGAAGACATTACACGGTAACATTACACAGAACGTCAATCAAAAGATGATGTAGTCTGATATGTATAAGACAGGTCGATATGAAAGAGCGGCTATTAGAGGGGAAATATAAATGTTGATTACATTCGCGTCCTTTGATGTCATCGTATATCAGATATGAAGGTTTCAAATCAGAAATGGAACGATCGCATTAAGTCCATGTTACGAGCCAATAACAAATGATGGAAATTTGCTGTACAAACCAGTGCCAAACGATGAATAAGTATGGAAGCCGGTAAAGGCCATCAGTGTATCATCTGTCGCCCGCAGATGCCAGGGAGCTGTATCATAATGGTGCGAGGCTATGTTACGAAGCCATGTCATGATGTCACTAAGCTATGTTACGAGGGCACGAGTCGATGGCAGGGTATCACAAAGATAAGGCACGATGTTTTGAAGCTGTAGAACTAAGGGTTAACCTAAAGAAGCAGAGGCGCTATAGTACGAAGCGATAACATGATAACATCTAGGGAGTGATGTTGGTGTACACTATAAACATATTCACATAAACACCTGGTACCATTCTGACAGCCGACGTTACTCCCAACTTTCACTCTGGCATCAGGCAACCTGTTGAAAGTCAATGTGAAATCATAGTGTCAAACTAATGTGATCTATGCACTAAACCCTGGCTGCTGTATAACTCCCAAGGCGTGGCGTAGACACAATTTAAAACGATGGTTGTGGCGTCACTGACTATCCAGGTGATGGGCATATTTCACGCATGGAGAGCACAGGGATGAGGTGTGAAACAATAGAGAGCGTGACCTGCAATTCACATCAATCTGTAACTGAGGGATTTGTATCCTCTAGAAGTACGATAGTTCACTGAGCTTAGCACCATCAAGGGTTCTGCTTCCCTTGACGTCAGGTGATGATCCTTTATGTGTGTGTGTGTGTGTGTGTGTGTGTGTGTGTGTGTGTGTGTGTGTGTGTGTTTATGTGTGTGTGTGTGTGTGTATGCAGCATAACATATGTAAAAATTCCCAAAAGGCACACTGTTACGAACGCCGTCTGTAAGCATTGTATTATTATGTTATTTGTCAATATCTACCCTACATTCCCCCTCTGTGTATGTTATAGCCTGCACTAATTCAGTCGAGCGTTCTTCAGTCTTCGGTGTTCTTCCGGCCATTCCACATTCGTCATTTGTACTCTATTTTCTGTGCGCGGCAGCTTGTGTTTCACCTCTTTGCTATTTTTTGGAGACGTTATTTTGAAGCTTGTATAGCTCATTGTCTATTTGTGCCATTAGTTATATTTCATTCCAGTTTACCTGAAAGTGACTTTATGCATATTCCTTAGGAAACATACATGGACAGCTCACAACATCACAGACGTTAGTACCAACCCGCCCGCCCTGAGAAGTTGCACGTTCACATGCAGTTAGGGAATAAACCTCTTATCAGACTGCACCAATTCGGTCATTGCGAGTTCAAGTCCAGCTCATGCTGGCTTCCTCTCCGGTCGTAAGTATGAAGGCTTGCCAGCAACCTGCGTATGGTCGTGGGTTTCCACCTACCATAATGCTGGTCGATGTCGTATAAGTGAAATATTCTTGAGGACGGTGTAAAACATCAATCAAATAAATATATCAAATCTTATAGGACTGTCATCCGTAGATTGAGGAATTTACATGGGCTGACTCGCCTTTGCAAAGATTTTTTTTTTTTTTTGATTGGTGTTTTACGCCGTACTGAAGAATATTTCACTTATACGACGGCGGCCAGCATTATGGGGGGTGGAAACCGGGCACCGCCCGGGGGAAACCCACGACCATCCCCAGGTTGCTGACAGACCTTCCCACTTACGGCCGGAGAGGAAGCCAGCATGAGCTGGACTTGAACTCACAGCGCCCGCATGGGTGAGAGGCTCCTGGGTCATTACGCTGCGCTAGCGCGCTAACCGACTGTGTGTGTGTGGAATGTGTGTGTGTGTGTGTGTGTCTTGCTGTTGAGTTTCTTGCTTACACGATAATAGTCACCACCACCTAGTATAGTATTCAAAATGTTCAAAATGGAGCTAAACTAGTACGGTTATAGCCTTCCAAACTATAAAGAATGGACAATCTGACAACAATCCGATTCGGAAAACATTCTGATAAAATTTAGGGCACCATTTAGTGAATAATGCCAGACTTAAGATAACGTAGCGAGTTAAAATCAAATGTCGACAGAATCTCGAATGAATAAGGCTTTGTACACGAAATCTCAAGCTAATGTCGAGCTTATACCGCGCTGCCGTCCGAGTCTTAGATGTCGCCTTCTTCACTGAAGTCTACGAATTTGACCTAACCTATAATTCAATGTTTAGAGAAGGCAACAGTAAGACTCGGACAAGATTCGGTCCAGATTTAGTGTACAACGCGAGTCGAGTTTCAGTCGAAATTTAGATCCAGAACGCCCCATTCTTCCACATGTCAACAAATTGAAGCTCTTATCTTGCATGTTAAGTAGTATATATCAGCAGACGTTTGATACATTGTAAGAAATAATTGCCCAATGGTCTGATTATACATTTATTTGATAGGAATTTTACGTCGTACTTAAGAATACAATGGCTTGACCACATTTTACGTTATCCAGCCTGGGTAATACGTACATATCTCCTTATCCATACATCCGTCAGAATATGACAGCATTCGTTGCTGCCTATCGGCTTTAAGAATAGTTATTTAACAACGAGTGTGATAAATGATGCGAAGGCGGTCACCGAAGGCGATATGGTTATAGTTAGAAAAAATGAGCAAAACCCACGCTTCCTTGTCTGCCGGGTACAATTTTCCCTTCACAATGACAACCACAAAAAATATTTTAGAATTCACTTCTTGGAAATTTGCTTACGATGTATCCATGAATGTAAGCAGGTGTTTGTTAAGGATACGCCGGGTATTGGCGGACAGTTATATATCTGCCATTACTGAAGGATATACTGAGCTGGTTTTAAAAGTATGTTAAAGGTTTTGGTAATAGATGTAGTTACTTGTCAAGACAAAACGTGTAAAATGATGAAATCAATGGTTGACGTTATGGTGAAAGAGATATGGAAGATGGCTGCAATCATCTTTTCCATCAGAGTTTACGACGTTTTACCGCTGGTATCTTCCACCAGACTTGACTGGTTTGTATCGTGGCCAGCCAAGGATTTCCGGTTCACTGGTATGATTTCCACTTAACCCGATTGGACGTGGGTTTATTGAGACATCTTTTATTGTTCAGAGGTAGACCCAAAGTGTAATCCACGAGAGTGTAACACTTTCTGTTTTCACTAAACCTACATGTTACCAAATATTAACATGCCACGCTGTGCACTTTTACAAAGCTGTTCACAATTAATTCTTCATTCCTCTAAGGAGGCACAGAAAGCAAAACTGTTGCGATGAAGAGTGTGAAAAATAGAAAAACTTAGACGACACATCATGATTAATTATTTAGGTTTTAAACCATTTAAAGATTCATTAAAAGTACATCGAATTGTTTTTTTTTTAACTGGGTGGGTTGAATCACTGTAGGCAAAACGGTTGAGTTTCATCTTTGTTAGCTCATCTAACGTAAGTTCTGAGACTTGTTGATCAAGTTCTCATCTCAGCTTCCATATTAAAAGCTGTAAATCGTTACATTTACTAACCTGGAACTCTTCCCTGTCACTTGTGCTGTCCACAAAGCGTCAAAGCTGTAAGCAACGTAAACATATACATATGTTTCCCGTGGTACCTAATACACTCTAAAAGTAATCCTGAATTCATATCACCCCATTATTCGGGCATAATTATAGACGTGACAATGAGTACAAATATAACCACCGTTTTCAAATCACGAGATAAAAATTAAAATGAAGACTCCCAAATAAGTAGGGGGCCTCTGTGACTCAGTTGGTTAGCGCGCTGGGGCAGAGTAATGACCCGGGGAGCCTTTCACCAATGCGGTCGGTGTGAGGTCAAGTCCAGCTCATGCTGTCTTCCTCTCCGGCCGTACGTGAGAAGGTCTTTCAACAATCTGCAGATGGTCCTGGGTTTCCACCTACCATCATCCTGGTCGCTGTCGTATAAGTGAAATATTCTTGAGTACGGCGTAAAACACCAATCAAATAAATCAATAAATAAATAAATCCTAAATAATGGCGTGCATCTTGGCCTCAATCCAAACGTCACATGGTCGACTTACACCGAAAATGGCGGTTAGCGACGTTAGGCTTGCTACCAATGCACCCTGCACATTTGTGTTAATTGTGAAGTGATGTATTTAGGATTTAGTATTCACGAATAAGTAGGTAATTTTAAGTCAGAATTACTGTAGAATTAAAGGAAACGTGTTTTAATGACGTACGGACTTGATATATTGAGAACAACAAGCTGAAAAGACCGAGTTCCAGGTAAGTGAATGCAAGAGTACATATCTGTATGTCTCAAAGATGGGTAGAATGAAACTCGGGGTGAATGAAACTGATCTCAGATCTAACCTGGTCTACTACTGCAGCTGTCAAGCAAGATCAAGGGCCAACATAAATGTTGTCGAGTACGGTGTAAAACACCAATAATATCAATAAATAAATAAATAAATAAATAATTAAATAAATAAATAATTAAATAAATAAATGTTGTCTGTTGGATCCGTCGACTCCAAGATCTTAACGCGTCCAAACATTTGTATACCAGCTGTCCACGAAACGGAAGTTCTCGGTCAATAATTACATGGCTAATTTTGAAACAACGTTCAAAACAAACCCCCCAGACAACTAAAAAAAGAATGTAAAGTCGGAAGTTAGGACAGATTCATGCAATCAGAAGCAGTCAACAGCCATCAATGATGACGGAATGGCGCAGTGATTGTATGTTCTAGACGACTCCAAATGTTGAATGCTCTTACATTGTACCAGTTCATATGCCCAACTGAACAGTAGCTGCCGATCGCAGTGCAACTCGTCCTCAACTGCCGCCCTAGGTCAGGCAAGATTAACGGTCAGTATTAATGTCAACTGTTCGATCCGTCAACTAAAAACGTTTGATGATCTAGGCGTCGTAGCAGACATTAGTATAATAATCACATAGCAGAAGTTCCAGTTCAATAATCTCTTAAAGAAAGAGCAAGAAAAAAGGTGATCACAACGTATCGTCTGACGTCTTTTCATGATAGATGTCTCTTGTTATGACATTAAAACATTTATATATCATTTAGTAATACTTTCAAAACAAAAACGTTGCTATAACAAGATATGGTGATCACATATTCTTACTGACATGCTTACCCGTCTGAAATGCGCATTTAGAACCATCACATCGATAGATACTTCGGAACCTTACAAGTACATGGGGCAGTTCGGGTAGCACATGTATCCAATCGACCACGCGACAGCGTCACAACTCCCACGGAGAATCTCACCAAAGGGAATCCAGAGACCTGGTTTCCAAAACTTCTTTGATGGCACCTCGCTAAACAAGATCCTCGGAGCAAATAGGAAAGTAGTCATTCCATTGTAATTGTTTGACATAGCAAGTAACCAGCGCTAATGGCATTGGCGCTGCTTTCACAGAATCTAGCATGGTCGGCCAACATTGAAGCTATTCCCCTGAGTTTGGAGTGGACAACGTCTGGCTGTCGGTAAGCACCAGAATGTACGGCACCATTAAATGTGGTTGCCTGCTGTGGCATTGACATGGATTATCTAGTTCTACACGAAGAGTAGAAGTCGACATGCAATTCGATGGGCGATTACTTAAGAAATATGTCTAAAAGAGAGACAAATTAAGTTGGTCCCGTGCCAGTATGAATAGATTTCATGCCATAAAGATGGGGACAAAGTAATCAAATGTAAGGAAGTACCTTTTTTAACGGCATATTTTATCCCGCTCTAAGAAACGTAAAGAAGATTCATCACAATATAAGACAGATTTTATTTAAAGTTTGCAAACGCAACAGCTCGTTAACTGGGGAACCAACATCATTCCTATCACAATAGTCCCAAATAACTTCAAATAGGCACTGGTCCGTCTGTGTACATATATTCGGTGCCCAGTACACCGTTTGTTCCTTAACAGTTTTCCCTCATGTAGCCACAATTGGGGTTGACTTTTCCACAATTCCTGTAACAATATAACAACGCTACCCTGGTCAGTATAGTTGTTGGGCCATTATAAATAGGAAAAAGAAGAAATTAATAAATATCGTAAATACCGAACGCATTTGGGTTTTACTCATTTTTACTGCAGACAAAACTGTTTGAAAATGAATGACCCCAAAGTGACGATATCATAATAGCTAAAGCTTGACACAAATAGCCCTTTCAGTGCAACTACTTCGAATTTCTACCGAAGTTTACAGTTCATATATAGCGTAAATCGGAGTACTTCAACATGATCCGCTGTACAATGCCTTCAAAGAATTAATTAAATAGAAACAAACAACATAATTATATGCAATACCGAATTTCAGTGATAATAATATATGGACTACCTGATAGGTACAAAAACAAGGCCTGGAAATTCTGTTGTGCAAAACGATACCGACAACAGCCCAAAAAATGTTGCCCTGCATTAAAGCTGGTCTTGAAAAATCAAGTTTGCCATGTAATTAACTTTTCAATTACGTCCTTGAAAAGTTTATGTGCCGAAAATCAAAATGCACCGAGCTGCTGAGCATTTCACACGTTCTGGCCAGAGTGCTTGAAGACACGGCTTGAGTGTGGCATCGATTTGGTTACGCATTTGACTAGATGCAACTTATTTACAAATGTTTCTCTGTGTTTTTACAACCACTTTTTAAATTTAAAAGAACGAGAAAATTTGTTATCTTTTTTTATCTCAACAAGTTTTCAATTGGATTCTTGGCGTTTAATTGAGTGGGTTTTAAGTGTGAAATTTGTAGTTGGTGCCTCGAATATCGCTAACCCCATGTTGACGCTATTGAACAAATAGTTCGCATCTAGTCATCGTTAATTTAACACATATATTTTGTATCAGATTGTTTTTTCTGGACAGAGGCCTTGCGATTATCGATTGCGAATGTCGTTTTTCTGTTGAAGAGTTGTATACAAAAGTGGACAGTTAGATTGCAAGTGAACATAATTAACTAGGTGCTACTGCGATAATTAATAACTGTCCCTGAAATCCTCGAGAATCAGCTCAACGTCCCAGTAGTTACATATCGAAAGGTTTGAAATCAATGATCGTTCAAAAGAGTAAAGAAAAATTCTGTACATATATCCATAACTAAGAATACAAAACCACTCGATTGCAACATTAGCTTTTAGCGACATTGTATTGCACCATCAAATTCAAGTTATCTGTGACATGTGAAGCCATGCGTTTCTTAACCTATATTGACATGTAACAATGTCTTATCCAAGAATTGCCAAAAGCAACAGTCGCCACTGTATTTGAGCAGACGAAGGGTTACCTTCGAAAGGATCAATTTGTGGTGGACCGAATTAATGATAAACTATGCATTGTATGTGGCCCTGTGTGATCACCACCAGTCATTGAATCTTATCAGTGGAAACGCTTTCATGGTGTATGCTCTATACAAGTAATCAATGGATTAGGCATATTTCATTAGATTACATGGTTCGACTACCAAAGTGTTTAAACAACAATCAAAGCGGCGAGACATGGGCTCTGACTTGATCCACGCTTGAGTCTAATTTTCTTTTGAAAGCTTTAGACCTGCTGGAGCAACAAACTTCCCATGATTTATCATGCCTTGTCTGAAAAAAGCTTCATACCAACTGGTTGCCCGCAGAAGACTGATGAATGTGTTTTGAGGTACCCGACCCGGCAGCATCAGCATATAATGCCATTCATCCACACGCAATCATGCTATCTCCAAAAGTCAAAAACTTTCGATCGCTTGGTCTATGTGATTTAGGCAACATTAAATGCAATCCATATCTTTCAAATCCACTAATTAGATTTGCTGATTTTTAGCGAATGCTACAATGAGACACCTATTTGGCTGATATGTGCCAAGAATAACAACATATTTTACCTTCAAACAAAAATGTGAAGAAATTGATATGATAGCTGTCCCTAGCTGTTAATATTTATGATCACCTACTTTCCACCAGGTAAAAGCTTTTCTATCTATTCAACGTTTAGATAAAAGTTCAGCGCTTAATATGCGACTTTTGTGCCTGAAAACAATTTCGGTAATCACTACGTACATTTTTCAAAGAAACTTTTTAAACATGACTGTAGAATTATGGCTGACGTGATTAATAGTAAAATTCTTTCGGAACTTTTGACTAATACTGTATTCTGCGAGGAATGTTTAGGAACGGATCCTTTCACCAATAATATTACATAACCAGCCATATAAAAGTACCTGAATCCACCGATATCACAGAACCAACTATCAAATAAACTTGCATCACCGATATCACCGAACCTTACATCAGTGATATCACAGAACCTTACAACATCGATATCACAGAACCATTCATCAGTGATGTAACAGAACCTTACCTCATTTCACATCAAAATAATGTGTTAATGTTCTATGTCAGACTAATTAAATCATATGATTTATTATCTATGTATTTTATCCCCTTCATGCATTCTAGGGTTCGATTGCAAACAGCTAACTGCTCATGATCCAAAATGTTGGCCTATCAGTGATGGTCGCCACTCTTGGCTTGCTATCGCCACCTGCACATGTATGGATTATCCTCATACTTCAGTTGGCATCTCAAATCATCGGGCCAGTCCCCTCATGGTCCTTCCACACACTGTTATTATTTGACTGAGTAAAGCAGATAATACTTAAGATAAGGTTCACCAACCCTTGGAATCAGTTTGACTTCAATCAATCAGCAATAGTTCTCCAATGAATCACGACTAAGACAGTAGAATATGGCCTAGGACAAGTGTCCTGCGCATGTAACCATACAGACAATTACGGCACAATGCATGTCCATGCATGTCCAGAGCAATGAACACAGGTGGCTTCGTTTGCTCCCATATCTGTCCAGATTAGAACATGCGCGTCTTTACCAAATGGTGTATGGACTTGTTTTATTTCAGACAAAGGCATACATAACACAGCCGATGATAATGTAGACCGCTACGACGCCTGGTATATCGAATAATTGAATAAATCTCGTGACTATTTGAAATGTTTCATTTAATATGGGTATAATGGTTTTCACACAAATGGTCTGTTGTACCATCTTAAAATGGTGGATAGCTTTATGGTCACAAATCCAAATGTAACCAGTTTTCCAAAACCGTTTTGAGGCAGCTCAATTTCTCCAACAAGGTACAAACACACTGCCATGTGGTATCCCACTACGTAGCTAACGCTTGTTTATGGCCTTCAGTGTGACGGGTAATATGACTTTACTGCAGAACGGCCAGCGGTAAATCTGGTTAAATAACAATAAGATCACGTGGATGTGAATTTTGTACTATAGAAACGCATCCGTCTGTCCAAAATCCCATACAGATGTTCTTGTATCCAGACAATTCATTCCGGTGTTTGCAAACTCATAGATTCTTCGCCTGGACACCAGGACGCCATTCTAGTTTCATGCGGCTTGTTATCTTCTCTGTTCATTTTTCCTCACAATACCAACAGAAAACTTGTCAGAATAGTCCGCATATTATGTATCAGAATCTGAACGAGGTAGTGTCGGTGATCCTTTCTAAACTAGGACCTCAGACATTTATTGACAGAATAACATTAGCCTACATTTTTCAAAAACCTGAAAGTAAATCAAATAAACCAACCAGTCAACATTAGCTAAAAATTAGCGAAAGCTTTATAGTAAAAACACTCTTCAAGCGAACAAGATTACATGTAATGTCAGTCTGCGGTTCTTTCAAAAAAAATATAGCAGAATAGTTTGATCTCCGACTAACGACATGGAGTTTCTACCGCCGCATAAGTATCATCGATCGTAAACCGAGCGGACACGATATAATGTCCTGTAAGCTCAAGGCCATACTTCAGTCAGTCCAGATCTACCAAAGACAGTATTGCGTATTCGAAACTAGCTCAAAGCCACACCGTCTCAAGTGTAAAGTCATCGCCACGTTTTCCCATATAACGCGCCTGGATGGCAAGTGATTATGAATTCCCATAAGGTAGTGTCCTGTATTTCAGTTCATAAGAGAATATGTGAGTCCGCTTACAAGAGAAAATCGAAGTAATTACTTTATTCATAGAAGCACTAAATCGTGTATCTGAGCACTTAACCTAAATATTTGCCCCACTTTAAATACTTTGTCTCTCATGGGGAAAATTAGTTCTATTCCATTCCAAGTACTTCAAAATGCAATTTCTCATGGGGTAGGATAAATCCTGTCCAACTTACCGTTCCTTATCCTCCATGTTTCTCCGTAACCTTTCCCTCGTAAGCACCTCTCTTACTTCATCAACGCATACCCCGACGCAATCGCTCCACAGATTTATTGTGAAACTTCCAAAGAAAATACAACTCTTTCATATCCCGTGTCCCTAGGCTCGCCATCATATAGATTTTCATCGGTTAGTTCTTGAATGAGTTATTATGGCTCAACGCTATATTACTAGATCAGCAATATTTTTGCCATGGCCAGGCGATCATTCTTATGCGATACCGCTATAAGTATTACATATGTGCAAGATGAATCGCTTCTTTGATAGCAGAGTAAATTGTTGGAGATGGGTGAGGGGAAGCCCGGGGGAGGGTGTATACTTATGTCCATGTAGCATTCTAATTGTGGGGTTCTTATTATTAAAGAGGTTTAGACAAAGCCTCCCCATGGCTTAGAATAACATGAATGGGATTAACGGACAGTTAGCCCAATACCATTGTAGTACATTGCTGGAATTATTTACCATGAGCAATCCGTTGCACCATGTGTCATAAATCTCATGGAATTGCATGTCGGTCGTTACCCCCTAGAGCAGTAAAATGAGGAATTATGACAAACAGGGCTATTTCAAATTGGGAACAAAATTGATTTTGGTCGTCTCTGGCAAAGAGCAAGGTACTGAATTGCCCCAGAGTCAGTGTTATTGGCCACCAATCATAATTCAACCAATGGTCTGTCGATCAGATTAAAGGACATGAATCTCGAATGTTATTTGGGTAGTGTTTAAATGTTGAGTAATTTAGTCCTGTATTGTCAGATGGTCAGATAGAACCAGTGCAGAACGAGAGATCTGAAACCATAAACTTGGCTGATAACAACTCGCAATTTCGGGATAAGTCCACAAAGCTCCGGCCTTGTGCTCATACCACATTATTAGCCCCAAGACACAAAGCTGGGTGCTGTCAAAATACACAAACACGGCTGTAAAGTTTTATTCATTACAAAGTACATAAACACTTGGTTCTGTTGTTGGGAGCAAACGTGATAGGACCATTGTAGCCCGAAACAAAATTGCCCACATGAGGGATAGATACAACTTGTAACTCTCCCAAACAACTCATTTTCTTCACATTATACCTCCTCATATACATGTTTTCTAGCTATGAGCTCGACATTTCAGGAAGTGACTTATCGGCAATTTCTCCGTTGTTATCACTGCTGATATATTAAACATATCAGTAATGTGTCCGTTTCTACACAGGACTGATTATTCTTCCTTAAATATCTTTCATTTAAATAACTGTTACTGTCAACGTCGTTACACTTGTGATACCGTATGTGCAATTTATTACACTTGTTGCACCGTAGTTGTACCAGGTTCCTTGGGGGGTGGGGGGACTATCACACTGTCGTCGTTTTCTTTTTGGTGACAAATAGTTTTTTCTTATATATACATCCATGTATATATTGTATATATGTATAACTATAAAGTATTAATATATAATGGTATTAGAGTTTCATCTGAGGTTTAGTTTCTTTTAGCTGGTTTAAACACGTCCGCCAATTTTGTTTTATTTTTAATGTTCTCACTACCATATTGCCGATAATGCGTTAAACCACAATCATTCATCCATTCATTCATTCTGTTTTAGGTATTCTAGACCGGTGACGTGTAATAAAATACCATTAACATCACTCAAGTTTTTTTTACCCAAATCTGCTCAAGCCATGGTGCTAGGGGGCGTAAGAGAGTGAAATATCAGATATGCAAAATTACCCGGGACAAATCACAAATAAATTGTTTTTGGAGCACTGGACAAAGACAGGTTTCTAGTTCTGAAATCACTCTCTTGGTTCAGGGCTTAGTCAGTTGATGCGTCTGTGTCCTGTTTGCGTCTGGTCTCGGTTAGAAATTTCTGTTTTTTTCGAAACCAGAGTCTCCGGAAAGAAAGCTTATCGATCCAGTCAATGCAGCAAGTTTTGTAATATTTCAGTCACAATATATGGCAATAAAACGAAAAAAAAGAATCAAAGCTGATGATTCATGACAGACAAATCAGAGGCAGTCAGTTTCTTTTAGGTGAAGATGGTCATCGATCACTGCGGAGTGTTTGTAACCTTCGGCTGTGGCCAGTATCTCCGGTGACGCAGATTCCTAAAATCTTCAAGGGTTACAAAATAATGTTTTTATCACACCAGAACCATATATATGCGTGTATGCGTGGAGAACACCGCCGTGGTATCTGACACATGGTCCAACCAACCACAGAGGAAATATGTAAACCACTCGTCAGGAATCGGGAGTTGTCATTGGTTGTTCACCTTAGAGAGAAAAACTATCTGTAATGAATTTGGTATAATTTAGTGGTAACTACTGTATATTTTTGCCTGCACAGACTGCACTCCCGTGGTGTAGCAATATTTACACGACTGAATGGGACACAAGATGCCCCGAATTATATGTCGTAATGACACAGTATAATATTAACAGTTTTCATACACATTATGACGGACTGATGTTTTCTGTTGGATCGTGCTACTGGATTAGTACCTCCGCCAGGGACATTTTTTGTATCGGCTTTTATTTGTCAGTCTGTCTGACAGCAACGTCACGAAAAAAAGACTGGATGAACGTCGTGACCTTGGGTCAAGCACCAATCCACTCACTCTTGTGCTGACCTGGATATGCATTAGGAATATTTTAAACGATTCTTCACCATTCCTGAGAAAGTACATAAATATAGAGTGCTGTCGCATAGTCTGTGGTAAGAGAATATGTGTATTTAGATGTGGTGGAAGTTTGCATACTTTTGAGTGTGTTCTAATTACTGTATGGAGCTTAAATATCCAATTTCATTAGTTTGGGTATTTATTGCTGGCTTGTTAATCAGAGTTAATTATCATATGTTCGGTGTTGGCATCTACTTGAGTAGCTTTCTGCCAATTTGTATGCAAGAAATGCCGGTAAAATGACATTCCTGTTATATTTTCTGTATTATTAGCACTGTCTGGACAGGAGGTTAATGTCTTTCCTACGGCATTTATTGACTTCTGCATCGTCGTATGTTATCTGTTGGTCATATTTCTAGAAATTATAATGAAGGACAATATCTCGGAGACCCGAGTAGCCATGGGCGTTGAGATCTGATAAATAAAGAATGGAGCGGTGTGGCCAAAAAGTTCTTGTAACATGTACAGGTAGGACATTAATGTCACCAAATGAATTTTTAATTTTAAGCTAAAATTTAAAGTTAATTTGTGCAAGCAATTTGCAATTTAGTGAAAATACTTTTGTTGGAACTGTTATTTGCAGTATTATTTTCGAGCATTCCTTAAGACTGACTTTTGTAGCTGATGAAACATCATTGGTTATCATATTCGATGAACTTCGCGTTACCTTTCAGTTCTATTATGCAATGAAAATAATAAATGATGATGTAAAGTAAATTTACATTTGTTATATGTATTTATCCTATAAATGTTCATTTTTCCGGGTAATAAAGGCATGACATATTTTTTTGATATGCACCACGTGTAATATAAATTCCGACATTTTGACTGGTCTGTGTATCTTTTCATTCATCAAATCGACCAATCAAATGTTGCAAATCAAATGTACAAGCACTACCTTTTATTGCAACTTTTTCTTGTCGTCTGCAACATGGCCGACGTGTTTGCATTATGGAATCGTTATCCGAATCTTCACAAGAACACTAGCTAATGCCTAAATTCCAATTAGCCGTTCCAACTGTGTAGACTGTTTCGCTTGTTCAACCTTTGTTAAACTGTCAGCTGTTTTTTGAAAGTTGCATGGCGTGTACTCAGCGCACGTGATATTTGTCTGTTTTTAGACAGTAATTCTTTCTGCAGTAAAATGTAACATTGTCGTTATAAATATATGTATTGCAATGTATTGCATGTATTGTAATGTATTGAACATTATAACATTATTATTATTGTTTGTATAAAGCAAACTTTATGGTGTATGACATGTCTATGGTATAAAAAAGTCGTTATGTAAATAAATTTTGTCTGCACTATATTATACTCTGCAATGTACTTGTCACTTACTAATGACGCTTCACTTGATTTATATATGTGATGTCACTACACGGTTAGGCGCCGGCGCAGTTTCCGAAAAGTTTAAACCTTACTGATTTTTTCCGCACAGTAAAGTGGGAGTCACAAGTCCATGAGGCATGGAAAACCGCTGATTTTCTATTACGACACACATTTTCGGTTCAAGAAGTCTAACTTGTGATAAAAATACCCCTGTTAGAAACTGCCACCAAAAGCACATTTTGTGTTCGATTTACCAACGTTGCGCAATCTGTGCAAAAAGACATCAAGTTTTTTTTTATTGGGTCCTTGTTTTATTTCTTTTGTTTACAAAAACTTGATCATAACATTTACACGTTTTACTCTCCATTGTTTTCCTTTATCACAACGTAAAAACATTCTTATTAACTTTATTAGCAGTAGTTTTAGGCAGAAAC
Source organism: Liolophura sinensis (assembly GCF_032854445.1). Taxonomy (NCBI): domain Eukaryota; kingdom Metazoa; phylum Mollusca; class Polyplacophora; order Chitonida; family Chitonidae; genus Liolophura; species Liolophura sinensis. Next base: position 6,124,772 of record NC_088300.1, on the reverse strand, counting down.
CTCTGAGCATGCTGATGTGAAACAATCTTTGGCCGCTGCGATACCTTATCCTTTGAGATAACAATCCCCAGTTATCACAAACCGATCGGTAAGCTTACTGCGTGGTAATTAGTGGCGACCAAGCGGTCAAGCTTTCAGTAGACTCTATTGAAATAACACCATAGTTAAAATGAGGACATAATCAATCATTGTACACTAGGTAGTGTAGCAGAATAAATGCTGGAGTCTGAACAGATAGCGTCTTAGCAGAACCGGTCGACTTACTCAGCCATAACTAGACAGCTTAATTGACATCTAATAAGTCATCGAACCATATCATACCAATTTGGTGAGGCTTCAGTAAATCACTTTTATCGGACGCTGTCTGGGCTTTCACTCCTCTTTGCAGACAGTTCTTTAATAATTTGGTCTTAAATAGTGTGTGTTCTACCGCGTATCGAGTCGATTTGCATCAACCCTTGTGTACATTAGGACTGTTCGTCAGTCAGAATGACATCACCCGCATGTCCTGCAACGGTCACACCGGAGCGAAAGGCTAATTGTAGAAAATACCATGATGTGAAAACATTTCACTGTTAAGAATAACAGTACAAAATTGAGTTTTATATCCATGCTTTACCATGTTGTGTGTAGGTATACAGTTATCCCCGCCTTAAAGTTTGGGCGAAGGCAAATTCGATGACACATTAACTCAATATTTAAATCTAACAAATACATGGAGCACTGGGATGCTAGCATAGAAGTCTTGTCCAGTATGAAACCTTAAAGACGATCATGAGTCTCAAATGTCAGAACAGAAGATTAGAAGGCTAGAATAGAAGACAGGAAAACATAAAAGAGTAGGAAGGTGATCACAGAAAACTGGGAGACTAGGACAGAGTACTAGAAAGCTAGCTCCTAAAAACTAACATACAGGACTGGAAGGTAGCACAGGAAACTGAAAGGCTATCGGACAGAAAGACTGAAAGGTTAGTCAGAAGACTCAAAAGCTAGCACAGAAGATTTGAAGGTCAGCAATGAAGACTAAAAGTTCAGTGCCGAAGACAGGAAATATTACCACAGAAAATAAGAGGGTAACACAGAAGAATGGCAGATTAGCAAAGAAGACTGAGGGTGTAAATACTCTCACAAAACACTGGAATAGTTCTACAGAAGGCTGAGGGTGTAAATACTCTCACAAAACACTGGAATAGTTCTACAGAAGACTGAGGGTGTAAATACTCTCACAAAACACTGGAATAGTTCTACAGAAGACTGAGGGTGTAAATACTCTCACAAAACACTGGAATAGTTCTACAGAAGACTGAAAGGCTAACATAGAGGATACAAAATCGTAGGACACTGGAAAGAAAAGGGATGGTGTTAGCCAGTTAATTGATTTGTGCGGACCGTCAGCTCGTTTCGTATCAATAAATAAATCACAGATTGAAAGCACACTGAGCTGAACCAAACCTAACCTGCCAAACAGTTAACTTTTGAATGACCCGAGAGCATTGGAAAGTGCGTTTCAAACCACGAGACAATACACAATAATTATTTACTGACATGCTGATTTCTTTGGAGTTGTGTTGAAATAGCTTAGTAGTGAAGAATTTTGTCACAACTAATTATGCACACCGTGACATACCATCATCCAACAATTACTTTTTTGTGAAATGTTTTACATGGCTAAATATTTCGACGATGGCATAGATGAATTTTTTACAGTACACCACAAATGGCTGATTTGTTCTAATACTGTTATAAAATAAATCCCCGCAATGCGCTTTTATTAAGCTCTAATGACAGAAGACGTTAGAATTACCAAGGTGTTGTGTTGGAGGCCAGCGGGTTGACTGAGTTCCCGTCAGACAGGAAAGCAGAGAAGCGCCGTGGGTGGAAAAGATAATAAGAGTTGGATGTATTAGAAATTAATAGAAAAACTATCGCCGTCGGCAACGAAAGCTCAACCTCAGTGTGGAGGAAAATACCCAGGCCCTTATCCATTATTTGTAAAAGGAAGATCATGGAGCCAGTGTGGACCATGTTGAGTGAGGGTCAAGCAATTGTGGTCTGTTGAGTTTGCCGAGGGGGCTATGCGAATGCTGAGATTTGGCGCTCGTCGGAGAGCCGACATTTTCCAGAAAAAATTATTTCCGCTCTAGTCAAGGGTTGGTACTGTTCTAGCCCTGCTTTTAACACTGTTCGAGGTACTTTCAGGGCATTCAAAGTGAGTATCCATTTACCTATTAACAAAAAAAGTTGGCAATCATGATTGTTTTCACGCCATTTCCGCTAAACCCTTACTCTTTATAGACACCGGCTAAACAGTGGAAAGGGCAAATATATGTAAAACATTAATGGTGCGCATACCTAGAATCTGGAGGAATGCACAGAGTTCTTCGAGGATGTCATAGCTACTGCTCTTCTCACATCAAGAAACAATATATGAATTTTACACTGGGCGGGAAAAAGGCAGAGATAACATCAGCATGAGCTGAGTACAAAATAATTTTGTAGTGCTTGCATTTCCCTTCTGTAAAACGTATCGTTCTTTATCATTTCGAAATAGACCAAAGGTAGCGACAACACACAGAAAACAAGTTCTAAAGGTCACAGATTGGTTACTTTAAAGTTTTCCGCTCTTAAGAAACCACCAAATAGTGACATCCAATGTTCTGCAAGTTTCCATGCGCTGATATTATAGGTAAAAGAACAATTGGTGGTAGTGAAAGGTAGCTCAGTATTGTTGGATATTCCTGGCAGTATATACTCGTATGATCGTGAGGGTATTGTGTATAGGCACGATCGATATTCACGCTGATAGCATTGCACAGGACAAAGGCAATGCTCTTCGCGAATCAGACAGCCGTGAGGTACAGCCATGGACTCTTTCCTCTGTTTGCAACAACAGTAACAAAAGAGCCTACAGTTTGAATGGAGATAATTGGCCCTTTGTTCAAATCAGATAAAAAGGGTCAACATAAATATCTACGCTTCTGTAAAAAATAAGGAAAAAATGGAATTCTTTAACAACTTCTTATTTCGTGCAGCGGCAGAAATTGACGCCCATTCTTTATTTACGATCCATTGTCACGACTGCTTGACCAGATATATGCGAGCATGCAGGTACCACACTGTGGTGACCGGCCTCACCGGCTATGTGTGACCAGATCCTGCGCTGTCGCAACGACTTCACGCATTATGTGGGACCAGATTCCGCGCTGTCGCTACTGCTTCACCGGTTATGTGAAACCAGATCTCACGCTGTCACCACTCCTTCACCCGTTATGTTATCAGACATCGCGCCGTCGCTACTGCTTAACCCATTATGTGGGGTAAGAATCCGCGCTGTCGCTAGTGCTTCACCGGTTATGTCGGATCAGACAACGCGTTGTCGCCACTTCTTCACCAGTTATGTGTGAGCAGACAAAGCGATGTCACCACTGCTTTACCCGTTATATGTGACCAGACAACGCGCTGATGCCACTTCTTCACTCGTCATGTGTGACCAGACAACGCGCTGTCACCACTTTTTTACCCGTTATGTGTGACCAGATCCCGCGCTGTTGCTACTGCTTCAACGACTATGTGTGAACATGCAGATAAATCATTGTCGCCGCTGATTCACCGGTTATGTGTGACTAGACACAAAACTATCGCCGCTTCTTCAGTTTCTGTCATATCACATTGTGTTTTCTTAAAGTGGTTTAATGTTTAAAAGGCTGACATGTTCGTTTACGCTGCTTTACGCTTACACGGGTTTGTGGGCATACTCGATAACCCGTCCAGTGAGATATGAAAGTGAACGCCCAGTTTAAGGCTAAGATTACTAAAGACGTAACAGATCATAACTATCCAATCACTCGCCTGAAAAGGATCACAGATAATGAATATGCATGAAATGTCACATGACGACACGTCTTACTTCTCATGCACTTACGCGTGGTTACACATTATTTGCTTGATATTTTACGCCACGCTAGAGATACATTTCACCGTCGACGCTTATTGGCAATTTGCTGATTGTAGCTTAGGCCGAACCAAATCAGGATTTACGCCGAAATCCATGGTGCACTTTAACATTGTGAGTATATCATATTAAGTGGTCATTGAAGCCGTTCTATGGGATTGTCTGTGTCAGATTTACCGACAATGCCCCTTTAAGTGCAGTGGAGACACAGCAGCTTACACACGGACAGAAAAGATTAAATTTAGCACCGCACCCACGATGTCTTCTGTAGAGACTGATACGTGGTCCGTGCAAAGACGTTGGTTGAGCATATTCTTCTTAAACAGCAAAGTCTACTGGCGTCCTGTGGACTTACTCATTGTGTTGTGATTTGGAAAATGTTGGCTGGTTAGATCTCCTTTTGGCAGCTTCTCTGATGGTTTGGGAATCCTTCAAAAAGGAATGTCTTCTCAGCATTTTGGCTGAACTTTGATAGTTAAACCCATGTCATTACTGTAAAACAAGTTTCGCACTGTTTTGGAAGATCTGTTTCCAGACGACGCCTGAAAGGGCAAATCTCTGCCAATGTTTTCTTAAGACGTTGCTTTGGTAACTATATTAAAGGTGTAATTACACTGAATACTATTATTACTGCTTCACGTTCAGTATAAGTGAATAAGTATCTGTGTTATGGCAAGATACCACTTGAGATATGTCTACATTAATGCAGCCTTGCTGCAAGAAGGCACCCATCATGATAAGCAAAAATGGTCTTTTCAGCTATGATAAGCATCAAGAAAATTAACAAAAGTGCAATTGTACATGTAGCACCATGTATAACTAGACGAATCGTCTCCATGGTGCAGCATGGTTTTACAGAAACTTAAGTACACAAAACCCCTTGTGCCTGTCAGTGCATGTGATATACAGAGATTTTACACGAATAGAAAATGCCTCATAGGCCTCATTTGTATCATAAAAGTATAGCTTAATGGTCCATATTCACGCAACAATGTCTGCTAACTCTGACAGATAAATAGGAATTCAACCGATAAACTTTTATATTTATTTATTTATTTGATTGGTGTTTTACGCCGTACTCAAGAATATTTCACTTATACGACGGGATGCCGACAGACCTTCCCACATACGACCGGAGAGGAAGCCAGTATGAGCTGGACTTGAACTCACAGCGACCGCACTGGTGAGAGACTCCTGGACCATTACGCTGTGCTAGCGCGCTGACCAACTGAGCCATGGAGGCCCCTAAACTTTTATAAAAGTTATGAATACATGAGTCTGTTTGAAGTGTACATGCATCGCACGTGATGGCTGGATTTGTATACTTTCCACCGGTAAGCTTTAGACAGTTATTCCATCATTTGTTCCTTGACATTTTGGCGGAAGCACTTTAATCATTACTTTATGTATTGATTTAAATTTACTCTCATTTGCAAGTATAAATAAACTGTAAACCTACTTATAATCTGACGAAATTTTTGCGACTGACGCATCCTACTTTTCGATAAGGAATGAATGCGAAAAACACAAATTATTAACCATGATCTTGACAATAAAATTCGTAATGCTCACCTTGTGTTCAGTGTAATATCCATATCGTTATTAATCTAATTAAACAGGTTCATCGAAAATTTTCTTGTATTAACGTTATCCTAGATTAAATGGATAGAAGCAACTCCAGTTAAGTGCTCCGGAACCGTTGTATTTGGGATCAATTACGATGATTAAATATACGGGGAGAGACGTGATGTTTTTACAAGTTCCCTTACCTTTTTTCCACCGCAATCGTCCTAAGACGCTAGAACGTGTTCCGTCAGAGCTTTTTCACAACTGTCTTCAAGATAGTTTCTTTCGCCGACTTCACACAACCCGTCGTAAATGTACCGGATGTACATCGGAGTGGTTCGTGCACGCGCCGGCTGTGTCACAATTCAGCCATTTGCATGAAACGCCACGAAGAAGGATTGCCGCGAAAACCGCGGATTGAAGCCAGTAGGGGTAAGGACTATTTGCCGACCGTGCCCTGTTCCATACCTACAAACTCTTGGGCCACTGATTCTGACAGCCCATCAATTTTATCGTATTGCTGTCAATTGAACCTTTCCTGATCTGCTGATCTGTGCCCCATCAGTTTGTCGACTGCACAGCGCTCTGTCTAATAACCCGACGGCATTCGTGTTCAACCGGCGATAGTCTGCCCAAACAATGGGTAATAGAGGAGAGTGTATGGCCACTTAGGAGAATCAGAGCGGCTTAAAGCTGCTTATTCGACAGACATTATGGTGTGAGATTGCCAATCACACACAGACAGCACACAACATGAATGCAGAGCTGAAGAATGGCGACATCCTGTAACAACAGAACTATCCTGACAGTCAGTATTACACGCTCAAACAGCTCATGTACACACTGAAAAACTTCTTCAGCATGACGGCTAAACTTTGTCCGCAGCTGTACTTTGTCCTTGACATAGCATTTGTCAGTTCGGGGATAACATGTAGGAGTGGTGTACAAACCGTGTAAATCTAATCACGGCATACAGGTATTGTGCTAGAGAATAAAGCGGAATCCCATCGGACCTATTCATACCCACAGCAAATCTGCAATTAACCTACATACTTACCTAAACTCTTCCAAATCAGTTATCCGCTACTTTCTTACGAATAACTCACATTCACTCTTTGAAAAGTTACATTTCACCATCGGCCAAAACGACCACCCAAAGAGCGAGACTTATTTTCGGATATTCATCCCCGCCAAGTACATGACTTTAACATGTCTCTCAGTCTCCCATACAATACGCCCGCGTTAATCGGGGAAATGGAAGCGGGAGATACCCGAACAAATTTACGTCAACGGATTGGAAAGGCGTATGCTGCCAGGACAACAAATCAAAGTCAATTTTCACCTCGGAGGTAATCGATCAGAGAAGACGTTAATAAAGCCATGCTTTAGCGTCAGCGGTAAGATTAACGAGTGGCTAGAGATAGGAAGGCTTTTGTCGTCTATCTGTGCAGTACAGCCATTTCACACATCCTTCACACGGTCTGTTCAAGGTTTGTCTTCCACATTAATCTCCTCTTAGCACATTTAAGCTTGTGTTAATATCTCAATATCGTTATTTAAATCTACAGCGCTGCTGCCATCAATCACTGTGACCTACAGTAGGAGACCTGGACAAAGACAACCTGTATTGGTTAACGCCTCCCAGACATGTCAATGTCTAACTCTTGGTCGGTCAGGATTACTTTCAAGAGATGCGTAAATCATATTCTCCCTGAAACGCCTTATGTTCAACGCACTGTAGAAAAGCTCGCATTACTTCACATTCACATTGCATTAT